>NC_092862.1:40809360-41023223 GCF_032062135.1 Pyxicephalus adspersus
GAGTCACAAGTACACACACATGACGGGGGAGTCACAAGTACACACACATGACGGGGGAGTCACAAGTGCACACACATGACGGGGGAGTCACAAGTGCACACACATGACGGGGGAGTCACAAGTGCACACACATGACGGGGGAGTCACAAGTACACATACATGACGGGGGAGTCATAAGAACTCCCTGCACAGCTCCCTGCACCCAGGGGCCCTGCCAAGGATGGGCTGCTCGGTGTAATAATGTCTATATACGGTGCTGATATTAGGAAGCGGTATAACATCCTAGTACAAGCCCGGGACACATCTGTCCTCCCCTGGCACACTGAGCCCTGGTCTGCTCTAATGATGAAGGCAAGGCTCGGTGCCCCATATACAGGACACTGCAGGGGGTTTATGAGGAAAATGCTACAATCAGCGGCCATTCCCACACACAGCATTCTGCAGCAGCCGTGCACAAGGCTGGAATGAATGGCTACCATTCACCCGGTACATTCACCTGCGAGCAGAGGTCAGCGTACGAGTGTCACTTACCGCTCAGTGGATGACACGGAGATCGGTCCCGGCTCATACTTTGCAGGTCCGGGCTACTGAGGACAAGCAGGCAGGCTTCGGTGCTCCTAATCCAATTGGAAGGGGTTCGGAACTAGGCAGAGCCTCCGCCGCTGCTCTCTGTTTACTTTGCCTATTGCATCGCCCTCCCCGCTGCGGTCTCTGCGTCTCCCAGCCTGGCTGACAGACTACGTCACTCTATGTGTACGCTCTCCTTGCTATTCACGAACGCGGTGTACGCACAGTGCGCTGCGCTTGCCGTCGGGCCAATGGAAAGGAGCGCTGGATCTATTGGTGATCTCATGAATACCCGGCATTTTTCTGACGTCTGGACCAATGATTGTCACTCCAGAGGATTTCCCGGCATCAAGGATGCTGAGAGGAATTCATAATGCTTTGGATGTCAGCAGGCGTGTATGGGAATCTCTGCTTATATTCGCCCACTGTACTGCTGTCGGTGAAAATAAAGCGTATGATGATTATTGTGCACCATGCATTCACACACAGGGAGTGCACAATTGTGTCATTTATTGGCTACTGAGCCTATGGCTACGTACACACGATCGTCCGATAATTGTTAACAAAAAAGTGAACAACGATGCCGATAAACGAGGAATGAAACAAATGACCGTCCCTGCAGATCTGATTGGGCGATAATGGTTCGCTATCTATTGTGTGTACGGTTATTCAGCGATCGTGGATTGTTCGGTGATACACTTTCTCCGGTACATGTCACTTCCTGCATTGTTCAAATGATCGTATCCAGTGTGTGTACACTATTGGTGGATTTTATTTGAACAATTGTATCATATCGTATTGTGCACTATACGATCATTCAAATAATCGTGGATCGGTCGTTAATTGTTCATTTTCTAACAATAACTATTGCACGTGTGTATGTAGCCTTACAAATCACTTGGCTGATTGTAGACAAAAATGGGCCCTGGGCTAATAAGAAGTGGGACCCCCAACGCACAGTTTCCTGCACCTAAGCCATTCTGTTAATTAGGGCCCTGGAGACGGTGGACGCCTTGAGCAATAGTTCCCTCCAAACCAGCCCTGGTTTCTGCTCCTTGCACATTTCTTTATGACTTTTTAAAGCAGAACGAAACTGAATCTCTCCTCACCTTCACATCTTTCCCCGGTCTTCTTCCAGGTTCAGGTTTTCTGACATTCTGATTTGCCAGACTGGAGTGATGTAACTCTTGGCATGTAGGTATGCCTGGATTGCACACAAAGAATATAGTGAACAGACAGGTACTTTGTTTTATCACATACCGTGTTTCCCCGATGATAAGGCAGGGCCATCAAATAAGACAGCCCCCCCTTTTTAGGGAAAAAAAAGCCCCCCCCCCCCGCAAATAAGCCACCCACCGATTACTTACCAGAATCGGGTGGTACGGTGGGTGACTCCGTGTGTGGTTCCTCTGTGTGTGCCGCGCCTCTTCATGAAGAGGAAGTGACAGGACTGCAGTGCGCGCACGTGACTCCACCCAAGCAAACACAGGCAGCTTCCCTCATCCCTCCCTAACGGAGACTGCAGGAGTTTGTTCACGAGTTCAGACACGTTTTTTTTTGCTGTGAGCAATACCACTCTATATACGGTAAGCTTTAGAATGGGACATTAAATGGTACAGTATATTATTGATTACAGTAGAAGGGGACAATGAATGGATCAGATTAATCAGAAGGGGACAATGATTGGCACAGATTGATCAGAAGGGGACATGAATGGCACATGATTGATCTGAAGGGGACAATGATTGGCACAGATTGATCAGAAGTGGACATGAATGGCACATGATTGATCAGAAGGGGACAGGAATGGCACATGATTGATCAGAAGGGGACAATGATTGGCACAGATTGATCAGAAGTGGACATGAATGGCACATGATTGATCAGAAGGGGACAGGAATGGCACATGATTGATCAGAAGGGGACAATGATTGGCACAGATTGATCAGAAGTGGACATGAATGGCACATGAACAATAACTGTGTACTGTAGTCTTCTTCATGGGTAAATAAGGCATCCCCCTGAAAATAAGCCCTAGAGCATATTTTGGCCTTCCAAAAAAAATAAGACAGTGTCTTATCATCGGGGAAACAGGGTAAGGGACATAGCTTGTCTTTTCTGCAATAACCAAACAGCTGCTGCAATTTTATGTAAATTTTTTATAACGTTTATTTCCGCTTTCAAGTGTAAATAAACTCATTAATGTAGATTGTGGATGTGTTTCTGTCATAATCAAAGCAAAGCATACTTGTAGATTATGGCACACACCTACTTTTTTCTTTGTGTACCTCAATGATGAATAGTCAACAATGCTGCCATTGCAGCATCCCCTGTAGCCTCCACTTGCATTGCTGACTCTTCCAGGTGCACCATGATTCTCTTCAGCTATTGGGCAGCCACAGGTCAGGAGCAGACATAGGGAGGTGTAAAGTGGGCACCTGACCCTCCATAGCCAACAGTGGGCCCCAAGTCAATTCTGCACAGGGGCCCACTGTTGGCTATGTCCCCCACTGCCACTGATAGTGTAAATCCTGTGCATGTGAAGGAGTTGCATTGTTTCTGGCATCTAGGCCTACTCTGGGCAGTGCAGAGAATAGAGCCAAGCCCTACAAAACATGGTGTGCCACAGTGTATACAAAGATCCAAATGCCACCGGGGAATAGTGAAAAGGAGACTTTGTGTGCCGATGTGTTCTATTGAGTTTACCTCTGCTTTAAAAGCACACTATAGATAAAAACACGGAATCTGCCATTGTTCAATTGAAAATACTACTTGCCTGGTTGTCACACTACCATCTTGTGTCTAGTCTTACCAGTAAGAAGGAGACTGAACAAGTGATCTTAATTACTTTGATTTTTTGGAACTGCATACTTACCAGGGGGGAAATTAATAACGACAGCTCCCAATATTCCTATTTAAAGCATAGATACACTCTTATAAGACATCCTGTAATCTGATCAGCCCTCTTACCCCTATTCCGCATTAGAATGACAGACCGTAGTCACAGATGGATGTTCTCAGTGCTCTAGTGTCCTCTGAAATTGCTGCAAATACCAGACAGGTGAATGTGCTGAGCTGACAGAGATAGCTATTATCTCTACTGCCGCTGCCAGCACATATACAACAATTTCAGAATGTCTGAAGACATAATGCTCTAGCACTGGGCAGGCGAATAATGAGTTCTTGGATTTGTAATTATCTTTGCTCTGCACTAGTTTCCAGGGTTGGCCTAAAGTGAACCTAAACTCAAAATTTGAAGACCTACGTTATAGGGGATATCTAGAAATGTTAATTGTGCATAAACTGTGCCCTAAAAGATTTCCTTCTTGCCTGGCTTTTGTTAAATATCAGTGCACTTTCCAGGCTTTGGGATTCCAATGTCTACAGCCCCATAGTTGTATATCTGCAGTGACTGATCTCAGGTACTTAGTCTGTAATGCTAGTCTTGGTGATGTCACTACTGTGTTGCACAGCTTTTTCTCCAGCTCAGAGAATAGCACATTAGCTGCCTATATCATGTTTCATTTTCTAGGTGAACTTAAACTGGAACTAAACAATTTTAAAAAGGTTGCAATCAGCCAGATCCTTTATTGGAGAAGGGACAGGCAATGTCCCTTTCTGCAAAGAAATGCCCTTACCAGCCTGATTGCAATTTGTTAATTACACTAACATCTCTATGTTCTGTCGCAGGGTGTTACCATCTTCTTCCTTCTTCTCTTCCTTGTTTTGATCCTTGGCCATCCTGATTGGCCAGGTCGGAATGAAGGTTTGCAGGGGAAGCCAGGATATACTGAGTAGGTTTTTGACATTAGAGGAGAGCGATCAGGGAGGTAAGTATGTTTTATTGCAGAAGGGACATTGCCTGTCCTTTCTTGCAATAAAGCCCTGCCTGATTGCAGGTTTTGAAAGTGGAACTTTAAGCTCTTGTAATTTCTCCTTTTGCTGTTTAAATGTTTCATCATTAGGATACAACTCTGATATGGAGAAGGAAAACAATGCCCCTGAAAAGGTCCCCACATTTGCACACATAGTCGATACAGAAAATGCATGGTAGGTTGGTAACGGGGAAAATATCAGCTGCAGGAAGATTGCAGGCAATACTGAGAAGGGGTCCTTTTTGGGTGTTTTGGGCACAGTTTCCACAATTCAGGTTCCCATTAAGTCTGGCCATTACCACCTTTGAAGAATCCCTTTGGAGATTTATATTGAAAACACATATCAAAGTAAAAGTGAAAATTTATATAGTCATTACAAAATCATATTCATTAGTCCATGTTTACCGTGGATGGGAATGCCTAAACTATACCAAGATCCACTTTGTTATTTCTCCTGTGGCCCAAAGTAGATGTCTTATTGCATACAAGCAAGTGTGCCAAAAGAACCCCTTGTTTTTTTCTATCTTTCCTTTCTTTAATGTTACAAGTGATTAGAGGTTGACACATTTGATACCTTAATGAGGTTGATAAACTTAGTAAGGATAAGGGAATCCCTCCTACTCCGGTTTCCTTCCATATTCCAAAAACGTTAACCAGTTAGGTTAATTGGCTTCCTCCAAAAATTGGCCTTAGACTGTGTTAATGACATATGACTGAGGTAGGGACATTAGCCCTTTTGAGGGACAGCTAGTGAAATGACTATGAACTTTGTAAAGTGCTGTGTAATACATTGGTGCTATATAAATGCATTATAAATACTGTATTAATAATAGTGCTCTTTTTCTCAGGAAGGGTCAAAGAACGACACAAAAAAATCAGGCACTACTTAATTAAAAGTTAGTACTTATCTTTATTGGATGTGTACAATGGTCCAAAACAGCAACAGTTCCAGCAGCAAGATCCGACAGCTCGGTTTACCCCAGGGAGTCCCCATTGTTACATGGTCTAACTGGGAAGAGTCAGGAAGGAAGAAGCTGGCATTTCTACATGCATATTCAGAAAATGTCAGTGTCAGCACACAATTTCATGATATCTGGAGTTAACAATTATACACTGATCATAACCAATCAAATCGTTACATAACCATTGCTAGCTCACTTTTATCAAACCTCCTTGTTACATTATATTTTGAAAAGAACTTGCAATTGTTAGTATGAGATTATATTACTCCCTCCTGTGTCCTCCTTCCCACACTCCCTCCCCAATGAGTGTGGGAAGGAGGACACAAGATGATCACAATGGCACAGACCAGACAGTTTACACAAATCCACTGTACATCCACAATACATGTATTCAGTATTCTATGTTTTTGTATTTATTTTGGTAAAAAAATTACCTCTTAGGTGTCTCTATAGTGGAAATCCCCACCGCTCCTGCCACACACAGTATATTTTGTATGGGAACAGCAATATAAGGGCGCTATGGGCAGATGTTCCCCAGGAAATCGAGTGTAATTGTACACTGTAGTACAAAGAAACCAATCTGACAAGAAGAATGCTGATGGGTAAAGAAAACAGAGTGACAGAAAGCTTCTTTATGTCTAGTCACAGGATGACCTGGGCTTGGAGGAACGGGGTAAATGATTTTGAACATCAGACTGATGATGTTATCGCATGACACAACGCACAAGAACAGACAGGTCTGAATGGGCCCTTGGAGTCACTAACAGTAAGGTAAATAGCTTGTACACTTTGTTAGGTAGGAAAGAAAGACCAGATATAAAACAGAAATAAAGCAACAATAATAAAGGCAGTATGAACAATTTGGCAGGTAGAAATAAACCATACAGTATTTCAAGCTAGTTAAGGTAAGAGAAAGTAGTCCGTATAAGATTCAGCAGCATGAAGTATTAACCTCCCTAGCAGTAACCCTGAGTGTGACTCGGGGTAGGTAAACCTATGGGAAGGTTAGTAAATACAGTGCTTACCTGATCCGCCGGCGTCCCACGTTGTCCATCGCCACGATCCCTGTCTTCCTCCAGTGTCTTCTGCACACAATGAGTCACCGGGGAGTTCCCGGTGACGTCGGTGCGTGTGTACGTTGTTGGCGGGGCGGGGTGGGAAATTCAAAATCCATTTGTATTGCATTCAATACAAAATAACTGTATTGAATGCAATACATTGGATTTATATGTGTAAAAGCTGTACATTGTTTTCAAGAACATTTATTTTACAGTATATATAACAGTATGAGTTAAAATATTTATTTATTTTTTTTAATTAAAAAAAAATATATATTTTTTATTTATTTATTTATTTATTTAATTTATTATTTTTACATGATTTTGTGTTTCAAACTTTATTATACTCATGCTATTATATTATTCTGTAAAATAAATTTTCATGAAAAACAATGTACCGCTTTTAGACATATAAATCCTGACAGAAATGAACCGCTAGGGAGGTTAAGTTATGTATAAGGCAAGGGCTGCTAGAAGCAGGGCAGATTTTTTTTCTGAAAGCAAAATATTTTGCCTAAATTTAGAGAAAAAAAGTCACCTGTGACAATAGAATCTGAAACAGAAGTATAAATCCTTATCTTTTTTTCTGGTATGGTACTCTTTTCTAGTATGACTACTGGGAACGCGGTGCATATTTTGCAATGCTGTTGTTTTAATGCTAGCAGGAGACTTTTAGGGACCACGAGGCAGCATGAGTACCTCCTTTATTTCATCTTTTCACTTTGTTTCTCGTAATTTATGTTGGTCAGGTGTTTGGTTATATTGTTTTTTGTAAGGATGATCATGGTTGGTAGCCATTCTTCATCATGTACAAGGTACTTTGATTTAATACTGTATTATTAAAATTACTGGATTATAACCCCATTCTATAACACCACATGGTATATTGTGTTTAAATGGCCAGTACAGAAGAGCAATAAAAAGCCTTCACAGATGTATGAGATGGCTGCGCATTTTAGTACAGTGATCTTTTTTGAAGAGTATTCTTTGAACACACTGGAAAAACTACAATGTTATAATCAGTCACTCAATTTTCATTTTTTTTAATGCAAGTTAGACAATACAATTAAACTTCTGATTGCTGTATGCATCAATGCAGTATTCTGTTGTTCATGCTGGTTTACATGTAAAATATTTTCCAATTTTTGTACATGAGCATAGGAAACTGACAAGCGATTTCCTTTAGTGTTATTATACAATTTCTTTTTTGAGAAGTGATACTTTTTTACACTATTAAAAAAAACATTGTCACTGAAGAGGCTCATTAGCAGAAAATAGCTTGTTACCCACCAGTCAGCTCTAGATGTTCTGGATGAAGGCATGGCAGTTAGACCTAATACTATGAAGAAAAAAATGGTCCCCAAAAAACTTGAATTATTCTTAAATTCAGAACCTGGAATCTGGGAACTGTTACTCTGGCATTCACTTCTACAATCTAAAGCTGACCTTTAGCTTGAGTAACCTGTGTGACAAAGGGTGTCATTGAGTGGGCACAGGCCATTGATTCACCGTCTACCAATATTTTACATAAAAAAAAAAAACAACATTAGTCCAAAACAATTTAAGGTTTAAAACACATAATAAAACTAACCGAAAACTCTAAACTCAGGCTGATTCCTTGTTTTATAGATAGAGCTCTTGATGTCAATCCAGATTTTGCTCTCACAGTACTTCTTACTTTTCACAGAACTTTCTCTGTGCTCAGGGTGTTCTGGAATCATCCCAGCCTGTATCTGGACAGTGATGAGCTGATCTCATCATCGTTCAGCTTTCTTCTCCAATTAGCACTTAGTTCTTTCTTTTCACTTGAACTGGTTGACACGTTTTGATACTTCTTCCCCACATATCCCAGCTCGGTTGTATAGGGATTGCAAGAGCCTCATATGGTCTAATTCATGTACATTGCTTGCATTAAAAAAATACATTTATTAATGATTACAGAGCTGCATTAATTGATGTTCTTCATATCTGTCTAGAGCTCAGGAGTACATGTTGTAACAGTAAAAGTTCAATAAAAGCATCATGTATCAAAGAAAGAAAGAGATATCCCTAAACGATAATAGTCTCCCTTGATATTCCTTTTGTATATATTTTGATCCATATAAAGATGTATCAACAGTGTATCTAAGTATAAATGAACACACTAATATCTACACTTTCATTAAAGCCTTTCAGGAAAAAAGTCTGAATGATGTAATATAATTCTTATTGGCATTGCGCCTTAAATCTTTTGCCTTGTGGCTACAATGAAAGAACATTTTCCTAACCTGTCAGTTTGAGATTAAATGAGTTGCTCTGATGTCTCTCTATAAAATGACGGGACATGCGATATTTAATAGATGCATTCCCTATGGTGCTTTTATGCTCTAGAAATCTAGTTTTTAATTTTCTTTTTTGATCAGCCCACATAACTCACACCATACACAGATAAGTCAGTGTAATACGATGGGATGTTGGGTTTTATTAAATGACAAGAATCTTGCTGGTATACTTTAAAAAAAGAGAAAATTATTACTATTTGACAAGTGTCTAAGTGCATCATAGAACAGGCTTCTTCAGAGGAGTAGGTAACGATAAGTTAGGCAATGGTGCTTTGCAAATGTATATTCGCTTCTCCTTTGGGCTGCTGAGTAAGTCCCATACATGATAGTTATTGGCCACAGACGCAGTGTTCAACCCAGAATTTTTTTAAGCTGGGTGAGAAGAAATTGTAGGCAGGTGGAAGCAACGCAACTTGACCCAACTTATCAGTAATCACCCAAAAACAACCCGGTGGTTACTGAAAAGAGCCGGCTGGTGCACCTGGCTACAGGGAGCTGGGGAGAACACTGAGATGTATGATATATGCCCCATCCCCTGGGGTGTTATAGTGTGGTGTTGCTTTTGCTAAGTATGAACATCACTTCAAGAAAAATACTAGTTAAAAAAAAACCTGTGGAAATAAACATACAGAAAAAATATTACAAAATCCATAAAAGGTAGCACCGAGTAGATCTCAGGATTATACTTGCTAGTGAATGCCACAATGGAAGGCTTGTTTTTACACATCTAGTTGTGTGGTTGTGTTACACCAATGGATGTAATGGATTTTAAGGGACTTCTGAGGATTACAGATGCTTTTTTCAACTATTCTGGACCTGTTATTGTACCAAAAAAAACACCTCAAATTTATTGTTATGAGTAGCTCAATAGGGGGAACTGAGAGTTTCTGCTTGACCAAAATGAGTAATTATCAGGGAAAATCTGTTGTACTAAATGCTAAGGTAAATGTTTTGACATATATATATATATATATATATATATACAAAATAATGTACTCTAATATTGTTTTAACCAAACTGACTTCTAAAGTTAAATGCATTCTGTCTGGGTTAAAAGTCAAAAAGTCATGAAGGAACACAATCTGTTGTTTTGCACATACTTAAGATACAGGTTGTTCCCGGGTTAAGGACATCCAACATACAGACCACTCCTAGATACTTGTTTGTGTGCAGGACAGATGCTTGATGGAGGGGAGGGGGCGGTTTGCATGACTTGTAGAAGTCTTTTGCCGTTCTGTAAGTCTTTAATGACTAAGACAAACTCTGCAGTTGTTTCTTTTTGCATATCAAAGCACAGCTTACTCCAAAAGGTAATGAATGTCTAGGTTCCATGAAGTTTTTTTTGCTTTGTTTGTGATTAACTCACAGTGAGAATTTTTTACAGTAACTGACACCACACTGTCTAATAATATGTTGGGACAAACATCTGTCCTAACTGCATTTATTAAAATAATGTGCCTGTTCCGATTTACATTCAAATTTAACTTAAGAACAACCCAACAGTCGCTATCTTGTATGTAACATACTACCTGTATTGGGACTACCTACTTACTAGAAAAAAAAATGTATATATTAACAAACATACTTATGATGAATATTGGTTTTGCATAAGGTTTAAACTATTCTTTAAACATTGTTATATTGATATGCAACAATTCATTATTTAATCAATCTCAACGGTAGCATGATTTCCTCAAATATTTTTTTACACAAGTCTTCTGCTAAATGTTTCCAGGATATAATATTATCTTTCCACCTTCTTTACTACTTTTCATAATATTATTCTTCCAGTCATTGTGCAGTTCAGAGACACAACTGGCTGCTTGAGATTTTACCATCAAACAAAATAATCAGATTGCAATGTGTCACTAACTCCACAGCCCATGTAGAGGTAAACAATCAATAATTTTTGCTCTGCAGGTTTTCCCCCTACTGATACAGGTTGAACTCCACTATTACCACTCTGACTTCATACATTCCTTTGGTGAATTCATTAGATTGCAAATGTTGCAAGATTAATAAATATACCTCTGGTAATTCTAGTTTGGAAAGTATGGAAAACTAACTTTTCTCCTAAAAGTTCTCAAGATATAAATATGGAGGCTGGCACTGCATGCCTTTATTTCTGAAACGACTGGCTGTCTGGCACTTGTTCTATTCTTACTGTTTTAATGGCAAAGATGTATTTTTCAATTTGACCTGTATAGCAGTGAAACCATGTCATATTATACACTGCAGTCGTAGTCTCTATTCATATATACATTGTGCTATTTTTCCATGTGAAGGTATGGTTCCTTAACCTGTACAATGGTAACATGCCTACCTTCTGCCAACCTATTCAATTTACTTGCAGTTTCTGAGCATGTTACCTAAGCAACACACAAAAAAAACACACAAATATCCATATTTACACAATTACACATAAACATGTGAAAATGCTATTGATTTGTCATTGACTCTCATGGACTTAAGATATGTCAGCTAGCACTGTCACATTGAAAATGTATGTTAAAAATAATTTTATTATTGCCTAGTTTCAGTAAAATGATGAATATTCCATCCAACATAATTGAAACCAGAAAAACAAAAAGCCTTTTTGACATTCTTGGTAGCTGTGGCAGGGATCAATAAAGGCATAGGATGCTGCCTGTCAAGTCTTATCTGTGCATTCTTACAATAGCTTTCAAGGACAGTCTGGACTTCCTTTCTTCATCATTAAGCATGACCTTTACCCAAATAAGCCAGGGGAAGAGTATAGGGCCTAGTTATCAACATGTTTAATTGATATACACATGTTTTGTATGTTAGGCATCAAGGGTGAATAAGATCTTGTTATATAAAAGAATTAAATGTAAACATAAACCATATAAGGCTTATGGTATATTAATGTTATGTAGCAGAAGAACCATCTGCTGTAAATGGATATCTACAAAAGAGGTAAATATAATAATTACTAGATGTCAGAAACAGACATGTAGAATCAAAGAACAGTTAGAGGTCAACATATACGTTCTTTTATAGGTCATCAAATATTGAAACTTAAAAAGGCTCACCCTTACTACCAGGCAAATATCATTTCTAAAAGCAATAGGCAGAAATTGGATTATCTTTTTTTTTCTCTCATTATAGGTTTAAAACGTTTATAGGTTTAAAACATTGTGAATATAAAACTAGTTGTTTTTTCACCCTCTTTAGATATTCTGTTATTCTGATAACAGATTCAATTCCATCACACATGAACATTTCACATTCAATCTAATTTGGTGGATATACCCTTCCCTGTGGGGTAACTGGTGCTTTAAACTCACTAAAACCCTTTGGCTGGTGCAAACTTTTCTGTGACTCACATACCTTAGTCCAGGTTTCCACCATAAAAAACAACTAGCTTTTGTTCCGCCACAATGCATCATATGAAAATCACATTAAGGCTGGGTGTGCGTGTGGGTTTTATCAGTTGTAATGTCATATTTATTGTGCCTGTACCCTGGAGTAAATATATATAGAAGTAAATATATATAGAAGTGGTCCAAAAAGGACAACCTGAAAACCTGCAAAAGTGTTTTTGGTGCCCAAGGCTCCCTGATCTATATGTTGAGGGTTAGGTTGCCTAGTGTGATCAGAGTCCCAGAAGAAAAAGGTGTCAGAACACAAAGTGCATTGCAGCTTTCTGCATATGGGATTGTGTTGCCATGCTAAAACCCTTGCTGATCGATTCAGCACCAAAAGATTTAGATCATTGGGATATGAAGACCGCCCATTACGTTACCATACCAGACCCCATGCTTTACTTATAATTTTGTGTCCCAATGATGTGGTACAGGGCCTTTTCACCATCATCTAATCACACAGAAATTTGCTTTGCAGGATGAAAAATCAGTTCAGCAGAATTTCCAAGGTCCCTAATAGTGACTAAACCTAGCACTTAATGACCTAGCAACAAAAGGGAAACTGTGTGAATTTAGGTGCAGGAATAACAGGAAAAAAAGCCTGCCTTGGTCACAGAATCATGAAGGATAGAACATTTTTCAACTAGCCAAAATTCTGCCTGTCCTGAATTGATAGATCCAGCCAGGTCAAGTTCTGTAGATAATGAAATCGTATGACTTTCTCTAATTATGTTATTTTAAATTATATATATATATATATATCAAATACAAAATTACATATGTTATGTTTTTACTTTTTTCTGTTGCATAAAACTGAATTGAATTGAACTGGAAGCTTTTTTAAATAAATAACATTTAGGAAACTGGCCTTTTCTGCACATTACGGGCCTATATATGCAATTGATTAGGGGTAGGAATCTTATATTATAGTTACAAGTTACAGTTGACAATAGATAATCCGAACATCGATAATCCGTTTCCGTCAGTTTTCAGTAAACTAGTATCTTCCAGCTATAGCGGTACCAACTCGCATTCTATATAGCACAGGTAGGTAGCCTGTGCCAAGTTCACAAATCTGGGTCTGGATGCACGCAATAAGAAAACCTTTTTATATATTTATTGCACTGATTACATTTCCATAGAATCAAAGGCTAACTTTTGGCTAACAAAATCAGGATCCTAATAAATCCTTGTTAGATAGAAATAAAAATCCAAACACGCAAATGATGATGAATTGTAGCCACTTCATGATGTTACAAGAGAAAGCCAATGATATATGTGATTTGAAGTAAAATAAATAATGGTAATATTCTCTAGTTCTTAAGTGCCTTTGCATTTCCAGAGATAAGGATTGGTGAATGAATGATGCATAAATCGGCATGGAAGCTGAGCTTCACAAATTGATGTTATAAATTCACAAGCTGGATAATAGAACTCAGGGGTCATTTTTTAACATATGATGAATTTATAAACGTGATTGGAACCTACCAATGGAAGATGACAAATGAGGTAACTCCTGTATGATTTCAGCCATTTGAGTGCACTTGACACTTTGCTTATAGCAGCAAATCATTTTTACACACGGACATAATAATCAATGTCACCAATGGTAAAAAAAAACGACCTTTATGCAGGTTAGCTACAACGGTTCAGAAGTGCGTATAATGCTGTTTAATAACTATATAATACATGGTTACCCAATAACATGCCACTCCTAGTGAGCAGAATGGACCTGGGAATTAACATTTATTTGGCAGCTCTTTAAGTCAGTGCTGTGATTTCTAGATACTGTAAAAACATATTTTAATACTCCATCTACAGACAGTTTTCATTGTTACTGTACATTTTTTCCTCCTAATTGCTCGGGATAATCAATTAAAGGCAGAATGATTTCTGCTCATTATTAGAGATGATCAATAAGATGCAGAATTTTTTTTAATGCAAATAATATGCAAATTCTGTCTAAGCAAATCAAAAGATATACTTGCAGTGTTTGTTCAATTTGGTTCAGTTTCAAGTAAGTGCAATGTGCATAAAAGTTGCATGTGATTTGCATAAAACTCGTTTTTTCTGCATCCCACTGACCATAATTAATTATTATGCAATGACTCAATAAAACAAAGTTAAGTTACATACACATGCCAGATTTGAGTTACTGGAAACAATCTTTTGGGATTTTATTGGCCAATCCTCAATAATTGTGGTAGTACAACAAAAACAGATAACATTATTTACATATGAACCAGGTAAGTATAACAATAAAAATATATATGTACATAAAATTAATGTTGCTTCGATTTCAAACCTGAACAACTAACAAATAAAAAAAAAAAACAATATACTAGTTGCGGTGGGTAGGTAATACACTACAGATGAATGTAAATTCAAAATTTCACCAGAAACCATGGCTGTTATACTTTTAATATTTGTTGGTGACGCAAGCTATACTAGTGGCATGTAGTAACAATCAATCTTGCATTGTCAAGCATTAAAGTGCAATGGTGTTGCTGAATGCAGTGGCAAAAGCAACCCAGACCAGGCGTTTCCAACAAGGGTTCTGTGAAACCTTCTATTTGATGATGCCTGCATTAGGTCAACACCATTTGGTAGAGCCAGCTGCATGACTAATATATTTTTAGTTGTCTATAAAGGTAGTCATTCCATAAAGGTAGTCTTTCCACCGGCGACCAAATTAGGAACTGACCTCCAATAAATTGGTTTTGGCAGGGTTGCCCTATCATCTGAAAATGACTGAAATGTTTCCCCAGGGGTAAAAAGATTGAGAAAGATGTCCCGGCTTCTGCCTTTCTGCTGAGGCTTTTATGTATTCCGCAGGACATCAATTTGTGCAACAGAGCCTCCACCCTTTCTCCAGCACTTGCCACTTGAAGAGTATTGAAGGATAACAAATAGTCCAGGCAGTTGTCAACTCAATTCAGTATCCCGTGCTATCCCCATCCCACTGTCCCCCAGGTACATCAATGGTGACAAGATGTTTTTTTTGTTTTACTTACCGGTATGTAGCTTACTCCATTGGGATCCATTATGTTTATACATTTTGTGATCATTTGTATGTCTTGTGATTATTCACTATTACCTTTAGTAGCAGCATTGAGTTATTCACAGTGCTACCATTATTTCATATTACCTGTAACAAAATTGAGAATGTTCTCAGTCCAAAAAAACATGCCTGTTCTGGTAAGGTAACTAGTCCCTGTCACCTCCTTTCATATTTCTAGTCTGTACATAGACCAATCCTGTCAAACCGCCATTGCTGCCCATGCCTAAACATGACCTCTATGCTGTCAATTTATATGTCATGAGGCTGGGAACGTTTGCAAGAGCCAAGTGATAAATTGGCTAGAGACTCCTGTCTTTAAAACACTGTCTGCAACTCTGCAAATACAAAACTATTTACCTTAAATCAGGGAACAATAATAATTGCAATTAAAGCCATTTTACAATCCTTGCATTAGTTGTGCCAACACTATAGATTTTCCTAAAGATGTTGAATTTGCTTTTGTGTGCAGTAAGCATAAATTTTGTTCCAGGTTTCTTGATCAGGAAAAAATGTTTCCCTGTTGAAGCAAAATAAGCCGTGCTTTATAATGTTTTTTTTTATCTTCCTCTGGACCAGCTGGAGGTTTGTGGATGCATTTTTTACATTTATTTTTTCAATTGGCTAAACTGGATGTGTATTTCTTTAACATGAATAACTAGGTAACTATGGAAGTAAATATAGAAGCATGTGGTGACAAAGTCCCATCAACTAAAAAAATATTTTTTTTCTTATCACTTATATGAGCTTTTCTTTGTGTATGTTAGCTCAAAGAAAGTTTATGTTCAGATGTTTCTAGTTGAGGATATAGTAAATCAAATTGCCCTGACCAGAACATTGTATAAATCTATGCTCAAAATATAATGCATATATTGCATTTCTTGCAAACACTTCAAGGTATGGCAAACTTATGGCAATTTGCAATGCATAAGGAACCTATTGCCTGGCCCATAATGTCCTGTGGAACACAGACCATGTGTCAGTATCAGATTCCAGACTGTGGACTTCAGGGTCTCTTTTCTAAATGCTAAATTATATTTCTATACTTTCCATATGTGGCTTTCACCTGCAGCTACTATGCTTTCCCTTTACCTTGTACATTGTATTATTTGCTTTGAACTCTCTGTAATCCTGAAAATTCTGGATTTAGCAAACAAGTTTTGGGGGTTTTCAAGGCACATAATAGAGGTGGATTGGCACAATAAATTGGACAAGTATTGTTTCAGATTCTGAGTAATGCAGCAAGAGATATTTTCATATTCTCTCTTTGAATGGGCTGTGGCATTCATACGAACCTTTATGATACCTTCTACTGTTCATACCTTAATTGTAAGCACAGCAAAAAATTAACTTCACATTTTATTTTCAATGATCCAAAAATTGTAATTGGCATAGGCTCACCATACTAAATTCTTCAAAGTAACATAGGTAAATATCTATGTAAAATTAACAAAGTACTACATAAAATTAGTTTTCATAATGACAGGTGCCCCAGAGGCCAGGTATTATTTGCTTAACTTGAAAAGAGAACCTTATGTTAAAACTTAGTAATACAGCTGTAAAGGTGTTACCATCTGTGCTCTGATGTCCTTTAGAAACACAAGAGAACCCTTGTCTAAAGAGGAAATTCTATTTAAAGGCTATAATGGTAGCAATTAGGTCTCATATTAACTTGAGTAGTGTGGCATACTTAAAACCACTAAGTGCAGGCTCTTTACTATTGTAGAAGAAAAGACTTTCCCCTCAAACATTTCCAGACAACTGTTGTGGATCTTTGATAGTCATATGTTCTATGTTTTATTTTTGTAATTACTTTGTAGGTTTAAAATCACAATATTTCGGTAAATGAACAATACTAATGGGAACAATTTTCTTAAAGAGATGGGGAAAGGTTAGACTCTGTGTCGAGTTTTTATTACTGTCTGTAATCTCATTGGTGAAATTCTCCTTCTATTTGTACTGATGACTAATGACAAAATTACAAAATGTTTAAGTTATATTTGCAACAAGAGCTAGGGAAAAAACTTATAATGGAGGCATTTGTTCCACAAACACCTCTCAAAGAAGATTTCCTCTATCTGTTCTATAAACAGGAAATAAAGAGAACTTTCCTCACTGGTAGAGTGGTAAGCTGCCTGTTAGAAGACGCTTATTAGGCTGGTGATTCCGTGCTGTGTACCTCCGTAGTATCACACACTAATTATTATGTCCAGCGATGTCACTTGCAGCAGCAAGGAGAATAAGGAAATAGGAGCTTCACCTGCTTCCCTTTAGCTGTACAGCCTGAGATGTACTTTCTCGGCATCCCCAGCACACACTCTGAGGCTGTGCACAGGTGAAGCCAGGCTGTGCATCGGGCTCAATCCTGTGCTGCCATTGGCTGTTGAGCTAGGTTGACTTGCTGCTGGTTTATGTATTTGCTTGATTTACTTTTGCCTGTTTCTGACCCTGTGAGTGTACATTGCCTGGACTGACTTTTTTCTTGTGACCCCCAACTCTGCTTTGTGCTTCTCCCTGGTAACCTTGTCTGGTGGACTGTCTTCCTGTGAATGACCTGGCTTTGTATTCTTGTCTCTGCTGGAATCTTGGTACTGCATTATCTGTGGGCTCCTAGTCCTCTGTTTTTCACCAGACCCCTGGGGACAACTGTGTGCTAGGACGGTGCAAATAGCCTCCTGAAGCTGAGTGGGGGCTTGCTATAGGCAAAGAGTGTGGCACTACATTGCAGGATTTTTGTCTGGTACATTCTGTTGCTGGACCAGGCAGGGCCTTACACTGTCATTTCTGAACTGCTTCCAGAAAGATCACCTACCCAGACAGAGTATCTAACTCAGGTGTTCAGCCACACAACTTTCCACACAGTTATCTGCATGCTTGTTTCATCTGTGTGTGACTTAATCTACTGAAACCCAAAGATCAGACATATCCAGACTACTAGCATTTTAGCATTTTAGCCTGGCTGGTATACTTTTAATATTTGTTGGTGACGCAAGCTATACTAGTGGCATGTAGTAACAATCAATCTTGCATTGTCAAGCATTAAAGTGCAATGGTGTTGCTGAATGCAGTGGCAAAAGCAACCCAGACCAGGCGTTTCCAACAAGGGTTCTGTGAAACCTTCTATTTGATGATGCCTGCATTAGGTCAACACCATTTGGTAGAGCCAGCTGCATGACTAATATATTTTTAGTTGTCTATAAATGTAGTCATTCCATAAAGGTAGTCTTTCCACCGGCGACCAAATTAGGAACTGACCTCCAATAAATTGGTTTTGGCAGGGTTGCCCTATCATCTGAAAATGACTGAAATGTTTCCCCAGGGGTAAAAAGATTGAGAAAGATGTCCCGGCTTCTGCCTTTCTGCTGAGGCTTTTATGTGTTCCGCAG
This sequence comes from Pyxicephalus adspersus, assembly GCF_032062135.1. Classification (NCBI taxonomy): domain Eukaryota; kingdom Metazoa; phylum Chordata; class Amphibia; order Anura; family Pyxicephalidae; genus Pyxicephalus; species Pyxicephalus adspersus. The sequence continues at coordinate 40,827,974 of NC_092862.1, forward strand.
GACATCAATTTGTGCAACAGAGCCTCCACCCTTTCTCCAGCACTTGCCACTTGAAGAGTATTGAAGGATAACAAATAGTCCAGGCAGTTGTCAACTCAATTCAGTACCCCGTGCTATCCCCATCCCACTGTCCCCCAGGTACATCAATGGTGACAAGATGTTTTTTTTGTTCTACTTATGTAGGTTACTCCATTGGGATCCATTATGTTTATACATTTTGTGATCATTTGTATGTCTTATGATTATTCACTATTACCTTTAGTAGCAGCATTGAGTTATTCACAGTGCTACCATTATTTCATATTACCTGTAACAAAATTGAGAATGTTCTCAGTCCAAAAAAACATGCCTGTTCTGGTAAGGTAACTAGTCCCTGTCACCTCCTTTCATATTTCTAGTCTGTACATAGACCAATCCTGTCAAACCGCCATTGCTGCCCATGCCTAAACATGACCTCTATGCTGTCAATTTATATGTCATGAGGCTGGGAACGTTTGCAAGAGCCAAGTGATAAATTGGCTAGAGACTCCTGTCTTTACAACACTGTCTGCAACTCTGCAAATACAAAACTATTTACCTTATATCAGGGAACAATTTTAATGCCAGTTTAACCTCCCCAGCGGTAACCCCGAGTGTGATTCGGGGTAGAAAAAAGTTGCTGAAAGCGGTAACCCTGAGTCACACTCGGGGTAGGTAAACCTATGGAAGTAATAGTGAATACAGCCTTACCTAATCCGCCGGCGTCCCACGTCTTCCATCGCCGCGATCTCTGTGTTCTTTCCGGCCGGCTTCTGAACCCGATGAGTCACTGGGGAGTTCCTGGTGACTTCGGTGCGTGTGTACGTTGCCGGCGGGGCGGGAAATTCAAAAAACATTTGTATTGCATTCAATGCAAAATAACTGTATTGAATGCAATACTAATAATTGGATTTATTTGTGTAAAATCAGTACATTGTTTTCAAGAACATTTATTTTACAGTATATATAATAGTATGAGTATAATATGTATTTTTTTTTTTTTATTTAAAAAAAAAAAACATTTTAAATTTATAGATTTTTTTATTTATTCAATTTATTATTTTTACATGATTTTGTGTTTCAAACTTTATTATACTCATACTAATATATTATACTGTAAAATAAATTTTCATGAAAGACAATGTACCGCTTTTAGACATATAAAACCGGAAAGAAATGAACCGCTAGGGAGGTTAAAAGAGGCCAATATACATAGTTGCCCTATTCTATATAGGCTTTCTAGGGGAAGACATATTACCCTTGCCTGTAATAACATCAAATCAGGTACAAAGGAAATTGAAAAAAGTAAAATTTTTATTTGGAATTTAGGAAACGGTTCCGGTACTAAAACAATTTTATAGCGCTTAGTTGGGAGCACTTGCGTGCAATGCTATTCCACATTAAAAATAAGAATACATGATTGTATTACATTTTAGACAGGAACAAGAAGTTGTCAGTAATTGTTGAGCAGGACAGATACAGGACAGATACAGGACTGGGTACACAGGGTTACAGGGTAAGTAGCAGAATACTATCATACTATCCAGCATTTTACTGTAATTTTTCTGAGCCTTTCATAAGACTTCTGGCACTCACACAAAAATTGGTCGTGCTCATCAATGGGCATGCAAATGATCTATTGTGTCATTGTTTACATGTGTGCACTTAGCTGGAAACAATCCTAGGCCTATAGCTGTGCGCAGGACCTCATCATACACTCTTGGTAGACATGGCCATGCACAGATATTATCCACTATTAGAATGCTAGACGAGAACAATAATATATTGTAGGAGAATGCAGACAGGGAAAGATTTTTTCACACCCTTTCAATATCAGGTTCTCCCTGTGATTGCATGGGTTTTCTCAGGGTACTCTGGTTTCCTCTCACATTCCAAAAACCTGCAGTTAGGTTAATTGGCTTCCCCCCAAAATTGACCTTAGACTGTAATAATGACATATGACTTAGGTAGGTACATTAGATTGTGAGCCCCTTTGAGGGACAGCTAGTGACATGATCATGGACTTTGTAAAGTGCAAGGTAATATATTGGTGCTATATAAATACTGTATAATAGTGCTGAGTTTAAAAAATATATCATTATATAGATATATTAATATTTTACAAAAACAATGGCAATTGTTAATGACTCATGGTTATTTAGGAAACCAAAGGTCATTTACTTAGAGCTTAAAGTGCCAGAGACATAGGAACCTTATCACCCTTCATAGGTTGTCTATTTTAAATACATGAAGTACTTTACTCCTTTAATAATGACCAGCCTGTTCCTGTGTAAAATACATTTTTTTGCATACCCTAAAGTGTGTGTTTTAGTATGCAAAAACGGCTATTACCAGATTTATCATGTCTTATCACCACCTATTGTTCTCCACTTTGAATGCTTTGAAACAGTTTGGTCTGTTTCAAACTTAATTTTATGCTTAACAAGTCCAATTATTATGTTAAATTCCTAAAGCTGCCACTAGATGGTGCAATTCTGTGTCAAGTGCAAAGCCAGGTATGTCAAAGTTCCCAAAAGAGGAAAAAAGGGCTCAGTATCCTTTCATTAAAACTATACTGTAACTACCGGTAAGTTCTTTGATATATGGTACTCCTATATGGAATACACTCTAGATCCAGAAGATCTGGGTCAAGTTTTACAACGGCATCGCCACTCCACATGGTATAATGCTACATTTCCATAAGGTAAAGGCAATACTTAAAGAAGGTATATAATCTTTAGTTGTTTTGATTAAACCTGGGGGCAATATAACTGTAACATAGAAAAAAGAAAATAGGTTAGAACTTGGCAAAAAAATGCTATAGGACCAGATCAAAGAGATATTTAGGAAATTTTTTTTTTCTGTTTGTTTGAAGAGGGAAAATGTAAAAAATGAAGGAGACAGTTGAATATAAAATGAAATACTTCACAGTAATAACTTTGAGAAATTTAAAGTAGGAGCCAAATTTTAGATCAGATTGTGGCCCCTAAGGGAAAAAGTTTGCCCACCCCTGCACTAGAATGTAATGAGACTACTTAATACATGTTTATATGTACCGTATTTTCCGGCGTATAAGACGACTTTTTAACCCCGAAAAATCTGTGCCAAAGTCGGGGGTCGTCTTATAGGCCTGGTACTTACCTGCAGCTTGCTTCCCCTTGCTTCATATGTCCGGCGCATATGGTGGGGGGTGCCGCGCTCCGTGCGGGGAGTATGAAGCAAGGGGAAGCAACCTGCACACACATCTTCCTGTAGGAGGAGAACGTGAGCCTGGATTGGCTCTCCACCAGAACCCGCCCATTCGACTTGGAGGGCTGCGCTTTAGAGGAGTGTGGAGCGCGCGAGGGGCAGTGTAGGCTGCCACTGTACACGCCTCTTACCTCCTCCTTTATCCCTCCTCCAAATACTGTACTGTTCCTTCTGCCTCTCAGATCTCGCACAATAGCGAAATCTGAGAGGCAGAAGGAACAGTACAGTAATTGGCAGACCGCTCAGACACACAGCCTTATGTTTATAAGTGACAGTTTTTCTGCTAAGTACATGCATGTCATAAGCATTTGAATTACCCTATATTTTAACTGGAAAAGTTGGGGGTCGTCCTATACGCCCAGTCGTCTTATACGCCGGAAAATACGATATTTATATTTCAGTATATGAATCTGTATCTGCACAAAGTTTGTTTATATTAATTTATAACACAGTATATGAATTTGTATCTGCACAGATTACACTATTTTATGTTTTATATTGTACACTTTATTTTTATATGTAACTGTCTTTCTGTGGATATAAATAAAGTAGAAAAACAAAACACTTTACAAGTGCTTTGCATTCATCTGTGGCATTTTCTATGCTCAGAAGAGAGTATATATATATATATATATATAACACTTTGTAAAAAGATACTGTATTGACAAAGATGTTACATCCAAGGTAATACAAACTCTCCAGTGATACAATACTGATAATAAACTAATACAATTCTGACACTGAGTTGTTATTGGTAGCAAAGGGATTTTAGTACCGAAAACAATTTTAAAATAAGGATTCTTATTTATGGTTATCTTGTACTTTTTGTCTCTTTATGTTTCTCTGCCATTAAACACTAACACAAAGGGTTCTTTTTATAAAGCAATACATCTGACATTCGCTGACAATTTCACTGGTGGTGAATCTTCCAGGTCCATGTGTTTCAGTTGCTAAAATTAATTCCACCACCACCCTTCGAAATATTGAATGTAGAGATGAAAGGGCCAACAAAGCCTAATGTTTCAGATCTACCACTAAAACTTGTTTCTGCAGACTGAACTGTGCTCCCAATAAAATGAGTAAGAACTGCGGAAAACCATTCTGTGCAGATGTTGGCACACAGTTGCGGTTGTGGTGGATTATGGCATGGTTATTCCTGGTCAATCTTTTCCTTCTTTTTCCTCTGAAGCAAGAACAGCACCTCAACCAAACTCAATAAAAACTAATATGTCAGTATTGACAAATAAAAATATAGTAAATCCTCTTTCAGAATGGTTGAAAGATGCGCTGTTAGGCGCTCCCAGAGGCCTTTCTTCAATACTGTGCACTTTTACCCTGCGTGTCAAGTACAGTTCATCCTTTACTGCACTCAACCTCTGTTTCATGCACTAAAGTGTGGTTGCAGTTTTCTGCGATTCAATGTTTCAGGAATTTGGTGTATAAAAGAAAATGACCACAACCATTTTCAACTGCTTTCCAACCAATGTAACCTGTGGCTGAAGGCAGTTGCATGCAAGTCAATAAAAAAGCCTGGCCACTCAAAAGTAGGAAGAAGCAACATGGTACTTTCTTCAACCATGGCCATACACCACTGTAATTGCAACACTACTGCCTGCAAGCACATACACAAAGTGGTTCCTAACCACTCCAATTCAGTTGAATGGAAGCGCTTGGGAGTGCAGTTGAGCCTGGGGCAGATGGCTGCAGGCAACTTTAGGTCTGATATTAGCCTAATAGAAAAGGGGAGGCTGGGAGTGGCTAAAAGTATGGTTTTCTACCACAAGCCTGAAAGAAGACCAACAACCTTGGTCACTACAGGTTATGAATCATTCATTGTTTTTCTATAATTGCCATTTTACATACATTGGCAGACTGAATTTAAAAATCTTTAGATCTGAATGACACCTCATGAAACACTTCACAGTTGTCCCTCTCTTTGATTTTCTGCATAGGTATTCATAATAGGAAAGCAGACAACATACTGTTTCTTTCAAAAATCCATGCTGGCTGTTTCTTATAGTATTTTTAATATTAATATTCTTGTATGTGACTATTTACCAATTCCTCAACTATTTTCCCAAGATAAAATGTGCAGGTCTGTGGCTTCAAAGTGAAAACCCTAAATTTTTATTTAAATATAGATAATTTAGCTCATTGAGTATCAGTGGGGGTAATCCCCCTCTTCCAGTAACTTTTTTTGTCATTTTTGGTAACATTAATGCTAAGTCAGTAAGATACATTTAAAGTTATGTCAGTGCCCTCATATTGTAAATCATCATTCATCAGCCTGTTCTCTTGTATACACTGGGTTGGTGGAAATGTTTGATTGAGTTGCTTTATATTTGTCACAACTCCCCAGTAACCAACACAGGATTTATCTTGTTTTATTATTACTAACTCTTAAAGTGTTGTGTCCCTTCATTTTATGAGTGCATGTTACATTTTCATTAATGCATTGCCGGAGGTGCCAGTTTCTTTATTTGTAAGGGTTTGTCCAGCCTTGACAGTTGTCAATGCCTGGTACATCACTGGAAACAACTGATTACTCATGTAACCTGTCATTTCAGGTGCTTAATCGTTTTGTTAAGTGTACTTGCTGAAAATGCATAATACGGTAATTTACCTTTCAGTATTATAGTAAACCTTTGAATATATATTTTTTTCTTTTTTTTTTCAGGAAGCTGCCATCAAGCAACAGTTCACAAATGAGGTAGCAATCACCCAGTATTATGTTTATGTATACGTATGTATACCATGTACATGACTGCTTCAGCCATTCTGAGACATGTCCTGTGCTTTTCCTCTGTAGAAGCGGGGAAAATACAGAATCATAGGTTTTGTACACATATTATACATATGTAGGATTTTTGACGCTGGAAAATAACTTTCATGAGAGTTTCCAGTGACATAAATAAAGAACTAATGCACTGTGTTCTATGGAGGGGGGAGGATGAGTAAGCAGCACCTCACTGTGCTCTTCTGCGTTGACATGCATAGTGGTCGTTCCCAATCATCGTCATGGATCTGCAATTTCTGACATGTCTTTACTTTAGACTGCAACAGATAACAATTTTCTCTAAAAAGTTCAATTCTGAAATAGACACTGTCTATACAATATAAAAACATAATTAAATACAGAATTAGAAAATGTATTGCTAATACTTACCATTAGCTCTGCAGATTAAAAACAATGACAGTTATATTTTCTTTTGCAAAGCTCTCGATCCCTCCGACTTCTGGAGTGCTATTTCAGGTTCTTCATCAACCAATCTCGCACTGTACAGGCGTGAGATGGGTGACATTTCCTCCTAAAAATTAAAAAAAAAATTGTCAATCTCCTGTGCATATCTAATGGTGATAAATCACTTTCAGCTGGACTTGTTCTTTTAGTTGTAACATGAAACATTGTTTTTTATTTTCGTTTTTTTTTTGGGAAATGTCCCCTATGCAAAAATCAGACCTTTTCTGCCGTGTACAAACCAGAAAAAAAAAATATCAGACACTATTTCTCATTTAATGTATTCCCTCTCATCATAATTTCTGCTTCCTTTGGAAATCTTAGCAGAATATTTTTGCAACATATTGTGACAATACATGAGCAAAAATGTGGGCAGCATACTGACAATAAATGAGCAACTCTCTAGCAGTGATGGAAATATATGAAAATTACAGGCAATTTTAGCATTGGGACAACAGATAGGCAACATATGGGCAATGTTGCTAATGCACAGGCAACCAGCAGTCTTGCCAAATTATAGACAAAGAATTGGAAATAGCGACTAAAGCTATATTATCATTTGAGCTGAGTTTGCCTTTCCTACTTCCCCTACTACTCATGATTCCATGCACTCTAGTTCCAAGTATTCTCCATGTTCTTTTAGTAGCCATAGTGAGCTGCTCAAGTCTGCTTTGTAAATGACAAGTGTTGATACTCTAGTCACCCAATTAGTGGGCCAGTGGTAGCAAAAACAAACTGATGTCCCCATCTATGCACACTGACAGCTACAAATCATCCCACTATTCTTAACTCCACCACATAAATTAAGTGTTCAAATAAGAGTAAAGACGTAAAAGACTAAATAAAAATATAAAGATGAACAGGTCTGTTTAGGACAGGGGTCATCAAACTTTTTTGGCCACCAGGCCATTTCAGGGGTGGGCTGGAGCACACTAGGCCGGACTCTCTCTCGAGTTCACCCTAATGGCTCCACCCCCACCAGGAACGCCCCCTAAGGGAATTCCCTATTTACCCGGGCTGGTGTTAACACTTCCGCCACCGGGGTAAATAGGGAACATTCTATCTCCTCCATATGCATTGCGGAGGAGAGGGAACTCCCTTTAGGGAGCCACAGCAAGAGGAGCCTCAAAAGCCGCATGCAGCTCCGGTAGTTTGTTCTGGCCTAATCCTGGCGGGCCCACATTAGGCCGGAACAAACTACCAGCTAGGCTGTATTGGAGTTTGCTGACCTCTTATTTAAGATATGCATATACATTTTGGACAAGAGAATGTAATTTTAGACTGGAAAACATGGGCAGGCGATGGTCAGGGCTGTTGGCAGTGCTAGCCACAGTCTGTGGTCAAGGCATAGCTACACAAATATGCAGTGCGGGGGTGCTGGAAGAAGAGGGAGGTACACATATTGTACATCATATAGCAGCATGCCTTTACGATACAAACAGCAGCTAGTAAGGTGTATTTCCAGAGATTTTCACAACAAAGAATGATTACACATTATCTAAACCACATATTATTAGATATACCATGAATATCATACCACATAGAAAAGAACATATTTACCTAAAAACAAATAGGGGTTTGCGGAAAAAAACATACTGTACTTGCAGTAATTTAATAACAATAGTATGCCTACTGTAACAATTTTTGTCTCCCACAAAAAATTACTGAAAAAACATGACAATAAAGTACATCTAAACCCTAACATAATAGCATTTGGTTTTCTCCTCCATTGGTTATTATAATCAATCACCTAATGTTTTATTAAAATATTCATAAAATATTATTGTTGCATTTTCCTTATTGTTTGCATGCCAATGCAAAAACCTCTTCCAGCTGAAAGAGAGAGAAAAAAAAAGTAAAAACATTTTTTGAGAAACATACAAATGACACAAAACATATACCAGCAATTCTTTAAATGAAATGGAAACACTTGTTCAGTAGTTGAAAACTAGTTAAACTGTGTAAAAAACGATCGGATCAGAAGGGCGGGAAGAACAGAACAGGGTAACAGGCATGTTTCAGGTCAGCACTGAACAGGATAGATATTACGTACATACAGGGTAATGGCAGGACCAGACTATGCAGGCACCCTAGCAGAATGCTGCGTCAGAGAATAAGGCAAAGCTGAACCTTCAAGTAAGGATAAGCAGGTGACAAGTAATAACTAAGCTTTGCTGGATGCAGAGAGACCGCTAGCAGGTAGACTCAATAATTACACTAGTCCAAAAACCACAGTGACAAGTGTTCTGCACCTGACACCTCTTCTCCTGTTTGCATATGCTAGGTGTAAAACTCCCAGAAGTACAAAGAATTCTATAACCTACAATCATCTTTTGTTTAGGGGAATTGGTTGCGGCCTGGCAGCAGTGCCCATTTCACACTCCTTGATGTTCCCTAATGTTTCCTACTGTATATTTATAGAGAAAAGAGAAGGAGTATTCCTTTTCTCATTCAATAAATTACATTTGCTTTTACAATTTTAAGTTAAATGATTACTTTCACCAAAAAAATATTGTTTTTCTAATTTATTCCTCTTTTACTGTTGCATGTGTTCCTACCTTTTTTTCTAACTTTACATGCAGGCCTGTTCAGCAAATAAATCACCACTAGGGGTATGTAGCTGGTAGTGTTTAATAATATAGTAGCGATTATTTTGAAATATAGAGAAAAGTTTAGAAAACTATAGAGCCCATATAGAGTGCCTGGATAGAGACAAATGTAATCGAGAATGTAAAGTAATGTAATTACTGTACTGTACTTCTCTGGCCACGCCTGAATGGTGTAACTCCTGAAAACATTCATTCTCAGCAGCCAGCTATGCTGGGATTGTACACTGAGATACGTTTGCCTAGTTTATTGTATATTATTTTATTGTTTCTTATGCAATAAAAAACCTTCCTGCTCACAAATGTTTACTTTTTAAGTGCAGCTCTGCATTAAAGCGGAAGTAAACCCAAAACTTACCTTCAATCCCGCAGATCAGTCAATCCGTCTGGAGGTTTCTTCTATGGTTCGGAACCCGCGTCGTCCCAGTATACATCTTTGGCCCGATGCAGATGGAGCACTGGATGCCAACATCCTATTTTCTTATCTTCCGTCTTTTTCTTCCTACGTCACCTGGTCTTGCACTGCGCAGACGCGAGATCAGGTGATGTGGATTTGGAAAAAACTTGCCAGTCCCATTGTGCATGTGTGAGGATTGGCAATTTTTTTACCTATTGATGAAAGGGCTCCTTCTGCGCATGCCTGAGCATCTCCTGGGAGCAGCTGAGAGCCTCCCGGGATGCATGACGTAGGTATCCTGGGAGACTCTGCGTTTCCATTTATTCTTGATCGCCTGGATTGGAGATTCTAGTACATTCTAGTATTGGAATAAGTACATTATATGCTTTTCATGATGGCCTGTCTATGGCCCTCGAGGGCTGGAGTTGGACATCTCTTTTCTAGGTGATAGGTTGATGTATTTGCTGGCTTTCAGTGATAACACAGCTCAACAAAAAAAAAATCACTTGCCAAGGATTTTTAAAAAAATTTAGTGTATTTCAGGTCTGCTGAATCCAGAAATTACATCAGTTTAATTGAATTGGCTCTAGTTCTTGTGGTACAGGAATCGGAATAGACCATTTTACCAACAACAAATGTTAACACAGTTTATTATTATTAATCTTTATTTACACTGATGTTTTACATTTTTTATAAAAATGTAGCATTATTTTTTTTTTAATTTTTCATTTGCCTTCTTTTTATTCATACATTTTCTTTTGTTACAGAAATGTGAGTTCTTCAAGAAGTTGTTTAAATTACCCTAATGTATTTTGCTACATTTGTGGTGAATATTCTCAGCAAGAATAGAGAAAAAAAACATTACAGAATTTGTGAAACAAGCATATCTTGCATAATTTGTTATTAAACTGGGGGACCAAGATAAGTATGCACTTGTGTAGAGTGTCTGCATCAGTGGAAAAATGGAAAACTGAAAAGTTTGAAATTTAGTGTACCTATGGTATGGCGAGAGCCAAAAAATCATCATAATGATTGTTATTTTTGTGCTGTAAATGTAAAAGGTTTCAATTGTTACAAGAAAAACAAGTGGGAGTACTCTGATTTGGAATCAGCGAGACGACCTGTGCCGCATGGTGCTGATGTTCCCATACCAGTGTTCGGTTCACTCCCTGATATTCCTGTATCCGACATGGAGGATATACAGGGTTTGGAGTGTAATCCAGGAGTTAGCAGAGGAAGTGAATATGAAGGAAGTGTTTCATCAAACCAGCAGTTCTCCCAAGAAGAGCTTAATGATTTAATATGTGACCTAAGTCTGTCAAAACAAGCATCTGAACTTTTAGCATTCAGGCTGAAAGAAAAAACTGTCTGAGACCGGAAGTTAAAATAATGGTTTATAGGACAAGAGAGGGGACACTCCGACCATATTTCAGTGAAGATGGAGACTTTGTGTACGGTTGTAACATCCCTGGACTACTAGCCCATATGGGAGTACCAGAATACCGAGCAGAAGACTGGCGGCTTTTCATAGACCGTTCCACTCGAAGTTGTAAATCTGTTTTCCTGCATAATGGCAACTGCTATGCATCAATTCCAATTGGTCACTCAACAAAACTTAAAGAAAAATATAAAAATATCAAAATGGTATTACAAAAGCTTTGCTATCATGAACACCAATGGTCCATGTGTTGATTTAAAAATGGTGAACTTCCTAATTAGACAGCAAAGTGGATACACAAAGTACCCATGTTTCATCTGCTTGTGGGATAGTAGAGCAAAGCAGGATCACAAGAAAAACGTGACATGGCCTCCAAAGGAAAACATGAAAAAAGGTGCAACCAACATCAATAACAAGCCAATGGTTGACAAAGAAAAAATCATTCTCCCTCCACTACACATAAAGTTGGGATTAATGAAGCAATTTGTTAGAGCTCTGAACAAGGACAGTGATTGCTTCAAATTCATTCGTTGATTTTTCCCTAGATTGAGTACTGAAAAATTCAAAGCAGGAATCTTTGATGGACCCCAGATTTGGAAACTGATAATTGATTCAAATTCACGCATATTTTTAGCTACCCCTCACCTGGTTCGGGGTAAACGATAGTAGCAAGTTTTCTTACCCCGAACCAGGTGCGGGCTAACCGCCCAGGGGGTTAATCTGTTTGGCAAGAAAATGTTTGTTGACCAGTGTAATTAGTAGGGTGGTGAAGATCCAGCTGTCAAGTGAATTGCCATTGCATAGTGTATTCTACATATGGAACAGCCAGTAATCTTTATCTTCTGATACTCTATGGTTTCAGCCATTTGCAGTTTATAAATTCCTTCTAACCCTTCTTTTATTTTACTGTCCTTATTTATTTTTTTATTATTATATATATTATTATTATTTTTATTATTGTTAAGTTTTTAATAATAAATAAGATTGCTAAATGTAGACTAGCGATCATTTCCTGAAATGTTGAATTCTCTCTTTAGCAGAGTTTAGAGGACATCTCTGGTTAACGTATCTGTTTATCGTGGCAACTCCATTGAATTTTGTCACATGGCATCACCTCTCTTGACATCGCTTCTCCTGAGATGATACAGGGGAAGGTCTAGCTGTGTTGGAAATAGCAAGTCATGCAGTATCCCAGTAGCTGCAGAGGAACAAAGCAGGATGCTGTTATGGGACCATATGAGATAATATGTGCTCTCCTGGGGGTTTCTGCACTCTGTCCCAGGCTCAGAAAATTACACATGGCAAAAAAAAAACTCTTCACTAGCAGCTGTCCCCTTCTCTCATTTGTTGCTTCAATAAGCAATAATTAGGTCCTGAGCTAATGATGTCTGCTTTTTTTTTTAACAAGACTCAATTCAGAGGGGTCTCCATGGAAACCCTTCAAATCACCCACCTGGATACACTGCTCTCTGACATACACATGCACACTTAGGAGGACACATACATGCACAAAAACTCGCTCATGAAATAGACACAGGCTGCTAGTCCGTCTGAACAATGCATGGGATAAGCACATTGCCCTACATTCCTAAATGGGGCAATTGCAAATGAAACATCAGCTGTCATGTATCTCTACAGAGATTTTGCTGGCCATGACCATCTGAGAGCCCCGAATTTACAGCTTAGTAAATGTGGCCTGATTTACCAAATCTGGCATTCTGCTGGAGTGGATGAGCTGTATTCATTCTCCTTTGTCTGTAAAATGATGCTAACATGCTTTTGTTTCCCTGGGCCTATGCATTACAAAGGCAAAGAAAGCCAAAAAGCAGATCAGCATTGCTTTGTCTATACATATTATTATGGAGGGTCAGCTGCATAGCAGTTTATTCTTAAACATTCCCAAAAAAGCTTTATGAAAAAATTATCAATTGGTAAAAGTAATAGTAGAATATAATTGTTTAAAAATAGCATTTGTGATAAACCTTATTAAACCCCTTTATTTTTTTTATAAACAGCCAGACAACTCCAGTTTTGGAATCCTTTTTTTTTTTGCTGTATGTTTACTAGAAAGATTCCCTCTCATTGGGGTAAGTCAGGGTAAAACTGTCCATTGGGGATACACAAGATAAAAATTCAGGGACTTGGGGTGTTTGAAGCGTTTAATGGGTTCAACAGCATTTAATCTCTGAAGTCATACAGGATGGTTGTTATTGTTTACCTCTTAGTTTTTGTTAAGCGTTTAGCCTTATTGATTTTGTATCTTGCTGTCCGTCTGTAGGTGTCAGGTTAGTGCTTGAATTTACTCTAGCATTTACTCCATTTGCTTTACCCAGTACATTTACATTGCCTGGCCTTAACTTGCTTGACCTGTTTGGCCTTGCATTCTCTGTTTATAGCCCAGATAGACATCAACATTCATCCAGAATCCATAAGGTCCAGAAGATCATCCTCAAGATTAAAAAAATGCAGAGACCATTTCATTCGAAAACATTTCATAGTGGGACAAGGAAATTACCTTGGAGGGCTCAGCATTATTTTGCTATCTCCTTGTTATTGAAGGTAAGTCAGGGCTCAGTCTGCATTACCTGAAAAACCCTGCAAAGAATATCAGTTGTCAAAGAAGAGAAGAGGTAGTTACAGATTCAAGCCAGGTCTTTTAGGTTGTCATCCCAACCTCTGCAACATAGCAGAAGTCTTTTTTTCAGAACTGGTCTCTTAGATTTGTCTAATATGAACTAGTTGGCCCAGTTTGTCAAATCATTACTGGGATTTAAGCTGCGTAAACACGTCCAATTTTTATCGTTGGAAATGAAGGACGAACGAACGACCGATTGGCCAAAAATCGTTCGTAAAAAAAGGAACCAACGACGCCCACGAACGGGGATAGTCGTTGGAAATGAACGACCGGACCGGCGGATCTGATTGGACGACGATCGTTGACCATCTATCGTGTGTACGGTCGTTCAGTGATCGTGCATGTTCTGAGCATGCGCGATGAACGAACGTTCGATCGATACAGGCTGTATTGTGTATATGAGTGTGTGTGTGTGTGTATATATGTGTGTATATGTGTGTATAAATATTCATATATATACATATATATATATACATATATATAAATATATATTATCTCTCTCTATATATATATCTTTCTCTCTGTATATCTATATAGCTATTGGTTCCAGCGCAGTACTTCATCCTGTTTGTTCCAGTGTTCCAGCGCAGTACTTCATCCTGTTTGTTCCAGCGGAGTTCTTCATCCTGTTCCAGCGCAGTACTTCATCCTGTCTAACTGCAGAAAGTAATTGCTGGAAGCAGACATCTGACATACGAAGATAATTTTTGTATTCATCTGGGAATGAGTGGCGCAGTTCCCGTAGCAGATTCTCATGTGAAATGTTGTCTCGGTCCAACAACCAATCCTTACATCACATTCGCCGCTTCTTCTCAGCGTCCTCCTCTTCAAGCAGACATACCAAAGCAAGAGCGGCTTTCTTCTTCCTTGAGAACACTTTGAAGGGCATATTGCACATAGGGAGAAAGGAACAGTGTGGTGAATGTCATTCGTTTGATCCGAACGTTCGTACACCGTATTCACTTCCTGTGGTGCACGTCACTTCCTGTATCGTTCAAACGATCGCATCTATCGTGTGTACAATATCTTTGAACGATCGTGTTTATCTGTATGTACAGGATCGGTGCTATACGATCGTTCGCAGATATCGTGCAGGATCGTTCGTCGTTCGTTTACAAACGATAATAATTGGAAGTGTGTACGCAGCTTTAGAAGAGCCCCTATACCCAGTGCAGACAATGCCCCTCCCTGCCATATCGTATGGATATCACAATAATAGAAAGAGAACAATAGGTCCACACAATGGGGTCCCAGGAAATTAGAAGAATGGAATTTCTGGCTTTTGCCTTCTTAAGTACGTAAACATCACACTTACAGCATACAGTATACATACACCAACATACAGTAAGGCATTCATAACTTGAACAAGAACTTGAACTGTGCCTGCTTTATAGCAGTAAAGTATATTGCAGAAAAAGGGCATACAAGTATTATTGTATATTTATTGTTTTTTTTTAAAGCTGAATTCCAGGACTAACAAATGGATAAAGTAAAAATTTATTTTTTTCTTCAAACACTTTAAACCATGGGCTCTATTTGAAAGCATAACAATTCCAGGGTTTTTATATATGTAAAATATTCTCTCAAAGAATATGTTAAAAAGATGCAGTGTAGAATAGTAGAGAAAAGTCTGTGATTAAAGGAGAGGCCATTCACATTTGACTTTTACAGGTCACATGACAGGGCACTTCTCTCATGTGTTTTTTAATGGCTTACACTAATTATTTTTAATAGTTTTAGGCATATTTGTAACAAACATGTTTGTGCTTTCTAAAGTATGGTATACATGCATTCAATAGCAGAAAATCATATATACCATAAATTTAGAAAGTTATGGTATACATGTTATGGTATGGTATATGTCAAGCCATGTCTTTATGAAGCTGACTTTGTATACAGGGGCATGACCATGCTACAACAGTAAAAAAGCCTTACCCAAATTGTTGGAAAAATGTTGGAAATACACAAGGGTCTAAAAATTGTTTGTATGCTGGAACACTAACAGTACCCCTTGACTGGAAACACCTAAAATTAATAAACATAAAATACCTTATAAGCTGGAGGGTGTCCATATATTTTGGTACTACAGTCCCTATTAATTATCAACTATGTTATACTGAAGCTGTGTTCTGCATTTTAATATATTTAGGAGGTGTCAGGTTAAGGTCAGTTTTTTTGGTCTTTGCTTTCTGTTAAAGTTTTAGGTCAGTAAAACTGAGAAATGTTTAGCAATAACTCATTCCATTTACCAAAGAGGGTTAAAAGCCAGAACTAAACTTTAGTTATATTTTGAGGTTACAGGTGTATAAAAGTTTTTCTTGAATCACTTTTCAAAGTGATATTTAGAATTTAATATATTCAAATATATACTTTAGGCCATAATTTAGGGACTATTACAAATACAAACAAATAAGCCCACTTTACTGCATTCTTTTGAACAGTGCACTAAAGAGCACCAAATTGTAGTGGGTTTCAAGGAGGGAACAATACATTTTGAGGAACACCTTTTAATGGTGTTTCATATGTATTTTAAACTATCTTTCCCTATATCTATCTGCATCCCAGCCCTCTATTTTTAGATGTACAATGGATAGAGAAGATCTTTTATATTGGAATAAAAGCACAAGATTAAATGTAGGTGTTGCATACATTTGCATTCAAATTGGTAAAGTACTGTGTAATAATATTTATAATAATAATAATATTAATAATATTAAATTGAGAAAAAAATTAAGACCTTTTTATTCACTTTTTTGTTTGTTGAACATCATTTTTCATTCGTAGGTAAAGCTAAGATTAGCTGAAACCTGGGGGTTGTATTCCTCTTATATGTACTAAATGGATTTTATATTTTGTCCAGTATGGTTTGTATACAGTTGAATTACTGTAACCCTCGAGAAGGTGCAAAAGATCTTAAATATTGTAGGAACTATGTAGGGGTTGTGCAAGAAACGTTAAAGTACGTGTGGAGATAAAAGCTCACTTGAATATTTCACTGGATCCCAAATAAAAAAGGTAGTGTCGTGTTAATAGGTTTATATGTTGTAGTCTACTGCTTCGTGCAGGCTATAGTTTGTGATATATTATTATTAGGATGCTTTCCTTTGCCTAAAGGCTTAGGGTAGATGATTATCGCTCAAGATCATGAGTATCTTGGACGAAAAGCTAACATGTACACAGTGGTCCCTCTACATCATTCATTAATACATCTTGGTAGATCAATGAACGATCGAGTGGAAGTGACCACAGTTCTTACATCTAGAAGGGACATAAAGAAGTGCTTCTTGCTCAGCCTACTCACCTGGCTGTGTCAATAAAGAAGCAGTGTTGTCAAATTAGGACTGGACTAAACAACCCGTAAGCCTCTCCTTCACTTTATAACAGAGGGAAAAGGGTTATGTAGTCCACAGATATCAGCAGCTAGCAAAAAAGTAACTGATAATCCAGCAGAAATTAAAAACACATTCGCTGGCAATAACTTAATAAAGGATTACCAGGTTTTCCAACACGTATGAAACACTTTTAATTGTATATTTAACAAACTAAAAGATTGAGGTTCCTAAATAAGAAAATGTAATAGCATTTCATGCTCAGTTCTCCTGTCAGATAAGAACGGGATTTCTTTTTAAACTCATGCTAAGCATTTTAAGTGTTCATTTGTTTCATTTAATTTTGTTTTGCAAGCACTTGCAAGAAAGAAGTACAAACAAATGGCATATTTCCACTTTCTATGTCCCTCTGTTTCCAGCGAAAGACAATTGGAACACTGACCAAGACAGTACTTTTTATCTGTTTAATAAATGCATATCAACCACTTCAAATGACTGCTTGTAACTGCTATTTGGTGCTAAACAGTAGATATTGGGTGACTGGCATGTTCAATGATTGTGTATGAGTGCCAATTGATAGTAAGAATCTTTTCCCACTAAAATCAAAAAAATAATTTAATATCTTTTTTCTAAATTATGATCCAGAATATGTATGCAATATGGAGTTGTGACGTCTCACTTTATTCATTGAGTACATATGTGTTACAGGTCTGTGACTTAGAAAGGTAGGAATAACAGTCTGGCAACTAGCCTTTTCTGGAGGTGTTTAGCAGTGTCAGCCTGCCAGCTTGCATTTCCATTAATAATTATGTTCTTATGTATTTCCTTTCTTCTTGTAGAAAACATACAATAAATGCCTTTGTTTTAGGAAACCAGTGCTCTTTGTTCTATGTTTTTGTCTAACACAACCATCATACTTGTACATCACTTTAATGGTTATTGTTTTTAGTTGGCAGAAGCCACTGTACTAAGAATTTCCATAAATAAGGGCATCTATAGGATGTGAGAAAGAATATATCTAGAAGCACTGTCAACCATGTACAACATAGCAAGATCAATGAAGGGATGTGTGTAAGCCACAACAGCCAAACAACAATATGGTGAAGTCCATCCAATGTGCAGATGCTTCAAGGTTCAGCACATTATTGTTTCCATTATATTGCATGCAGCTTTGCCAAAATTAGTGAACTACTAATGCTATCTAGAATACACACCATCTGTACTGTACTGTTCAGTTTAATCCAGGACAGTCAAATTTCACAAAGCTACTCACACACAGCAGTTGTTTTTAAAACATTTGCTTTTTGCTCTTTCGACTCACAGTGGCTGAAATCAGATTCAGACTTCCAAAGCAGGATAACATTTGATTCCTTAGTGAAAATATATAATATACAAAAGAAGATAAAGTTGTAGGGCAAACTAAAACATAAAAAAACACTAACTTTTTTAATTTAATGTCACTTTGGAGGCTTTTATTTAAATTGTATCTAAAACCATTTTTTATTTAATAAAGATTTGTAATCAATTAGGAACGCTATTAGATTTTTTTTTGTCCTAGTAACCATTGGAATAGGAATATAGGGGTGATCATTATTTATGTTAGGGGGACAACTCTCTAAGAGGGTATTCACCTAATTTTGGAGAGATTTCCTTTCTTTTTCCTTTATGTGTCGCTACAAAAAAATGGTAACAGTAAATAAAACTATGCATTTACATTTTGCATTTTGCAATTTACATTTTGGCTTTAGCAGGGCAGACTTTGCTAGCACTTCAGTTCTAGTTGTAGGTTCTAGAAGTGCACAAATTCTGTAAGGAAACAATGAAAGCCCATGCCAAGTGCATTGACAGGGGCAGTCTGAAACCTTTAGGTCTTTGCTCTGGGTCCTCCAGCCTACAGCAAGGGTTAGGTGCTACTTTACATATGTAATTATATAAGCCTAGTAAATTTATCTCCTTATTTATCATCCTTCAGGTAAAATTGTAAGTATACTGCAAGGATAGCAATGGGACTTTGAGGGGTTAGCTCAATGAATGGGATTTTATCGGCCAACCATGATCAATTTCTACATGTGTATCAAAAACATATCTTTATTAAATAACATTAAGAACATAACATTTAAAACTCATTAAAATGCGCAACAAACATAATTATATATTCCAGTTTGGGTTGCCCAATTCTAGGGGCATACCCCACTGATTTTTGATGCGTTTCACGGAATCAATCCACGTCTTCAGGAAAGAGAGACAGAATAATCTGATAACAGTAGTAGCTTAATAAGCACCATTATCCAAGTTTTCAATCAAATTTTTTGCTTTTAATTCCACCATACAATGCTTTTTGTAGTCAACTATTCTTTTCATCCGGTCTCCATGCCATGGGAATGCCATATGCAGGCATGCTAGAGCAGCAGTAAGATCTTAAGTTGAATGGAGATGGATAAAAAGAATAGCTGTCTACAAAAAGCAATGTATGATGGGATTAAAAGCAAAAAATTTGATTGAAAACTAGGATAATGGTGCTTTTTAAGCTACTACTATCAAGAAACAGAATTAAAGAAAGGATATATAACGGATTTGACTGTTAGTCCATGTCATTGCTGTCTTTGCCTGCACTCACCTATTGAGGTGGGGCTTTTTGTGTCACAGGAATCAGACATTTCTCTCTCTCTTTCCTGAAGAAGCGAATTGATTCTGTGAAACGCGTCGAAAATCAGCAGGGTATACCCCTAGGATTGGGCAACCCAGGCAGAAATATGTGATTATGTTTGTTGCACATTTTAATGAGTTTTAAATGTTATGTTCTTAATGTTTTTTTAACATTCAAAAACATAAAAATATGTTTTTGATACACATGTGGAAATTGAATATGGTTGGCCTATAAAGTCCAATTCATTGAGCTAACCCCTCAAAGTCCTATTGCTAGTTAAACTAGGCATGTGGCCATGTGATAATTAGGTGGTCGGTCATTCTTTGTTGATTTATATACTGCAAATATAAAATTTTAAACATCCTGGAGTTCAGCTTTTAATCTCATCATTAGGTAAAAAAATAACATTTCTCCCACATCTCTGTCATCCCCTTACCTATTCGGCTTTTTTTAATTTTAAACTATTTTCTGAAGCAGGGATTTACTCACTAAACTTCACTATCTATTCAAATGTAAAGGTCCCTTTTCGTCGCTGTTTTTGGGGAACTGGTAACCCAGCTCTAATGATGTGTCCATGCCAGCCTGTATCTGCTGATTTCCTTTTGCCAATGTCACTGCTGAGACTCCACTTCTGGATCTTTAGAAAACCACATGGTTGGATGACAGCTAATGGGAAATATCCATGTCATACATGCAGTACTATGGGCATTCAATGAAGGACTCCACCTCCTGATCACTTAAGAAGAAGGAAGACAAATGATTTGGGTAAATTAAAGAAGTATATAAGTATGTATTTGTAATGTTAACTTTGGTGGCAACAATTTAGAAGTTGGAGGTGTAAATGTCTGAAGAGAAGTTTAATTATGTGCATTTCTCATATTGTTCTTGTAAAAGTTTACATACCAAGGTTAACCCTATAATATGTTTTTGGGATGTGAGACAGACTACCCAGTGGAAAACCACACAAACTTCATGCAGATAACATTACAGGTACAGTTAGGCTAGAATGCTACCTACTCAGCCACAAAGCAAAGTAATATATAGTAATCACAACTTATACAGTATGCATGAATATACATAGCTGTATTAAAAGATTGGTATTTGAGAGGCATTTAAAGTTCATTATTTTATAAAATGTATGTAGTTAAATCCCACGTGTGTTAAACTGTAACAAAAACCCAGACAAAATGATGCAATTTACAGTTAAGAGGGACTAGTAACAGCACTGAGTATAACTGTAATTTTTAGATACATTATCTGCCATCCATATGAATAAATCACTCTGCACCAAACGAGTGTTTGCTGTAGCGTGTAAGACTGCATAGTTTGTTAATCTGTTTTTAATAACACTGTTTCTTTTTGTCAGATGTGAAATAATAATAAATAATATAAATAATATTAATTGTTATTATTAGTAGTAGTTGTGTTAGTATTATTTGCTCCTTGTTCACTTGTAAGCCAAGTGTATTTCATATTCGTAAAATAGCAACAACGCTTTCTATGCCTAGATTATGTGTAGTTAAAAAGGAAAGAAATACTTTATGTAATACTAAAATCACTGTTTCACTGTTCCTTTGTAATGAGAAGATGAATGAAGGGACATAGGCTGCTAAAGCAATGGGCCTGAATGCTCCATTCAAAAGTGTAAGTTCAGTTTTATATCAAATAGTCCTAAATCAACCAGCAAATTACCCTGCCTCCAGTATGTGGAATGTTTCCCCTATATCTGAAGCCAGTGCAATGGTTCTTTCAGTTCTAGTTAACCTCAATGTAGGGATAGAGATGGGTCTGGCAAGAATTACAAGGTTCTGTTCATTTATTTGCATCACTTTGGTTCTCTATCAGTCCCGTTAAACCACACTTTTATTCAATCATTTGTTTCAAGCCTGGGATTTTATTCAGGATAAGTTAACATGGCTTTTACTTACTGTAAATCAGAGTAAAGTACCCCCTGGGCATTGGCCAGGATCAAATGACCTTAAGATGTCGGTAAGTAAAGCCTCCAGCATATAGTATAGTCAGTGAGCAGTCACTGTCACCCCATGAAGAAGGCTCAGCTCACAAAGCTAACACAACTGGATCAATTAAAAAAACTGTTTTTGAATGCAATAGAAAAGAAAATTACAGTCACATGGAAGAACAGTGTCTTAGGTTTGTGTTAAAATTTGTCAATTGTGCTGATTGTTAAGTTACACATTTGCAGCAGCCATCACCCATGTAGTATCCAGAAAATGTATTCCATAAAACAGCAGAGGTATCAAATCATTAGGCAAAGAATGCAATACCTGTGGCCACTAGGGATCAGATGCAAGATTACCTTGAGTTTACAAGGAATCCTGGGTGTGTTTAATTGTCAGACCTGTTGAAAATATTCCATAATCATTGGAATGATCATTTCCTAACTGTAATACACTGTGTGCCTTTAAACCTTCTTAGTGACTTAAAGGGCCCAATTTATTAAAGCTCTCCAAGGCTGGAGAACATACACCTTTATCAGTGAATATGGGTGATCCAGCAAACTTGGAATTGATTTCATAAAAGTAATTTTCTTGTTGTTAGCAAATGTTTTTAATACTGGGCCAGATTCATTCCAGGATTGCTGGATCACCCAGATTCACTGATGACAGTGTGTCTTTTCAAGACTTAGAGAGCTTTAATAAATCAGGCCCAAAGATCATTTCCAAATTCCAATACTACAGCTAGAAAAAAACAAATTACATAATTGGCCAAATTTACAATGATGTGCAAGATGGATTTATCCTTAGTAATATAATTTTTAAAAAATCTGTAAGCATGTACTTTGTTTATAGTGGGATTTGAAGTCTTCACATTGTCTTTAACTCTTTCTGGAAATAGGTAAGGGCTATTAAAATACTCATGTATTCATTCCCCTGAATGAAGGGGTTGCTTCCTGGAAGATTTCTTATTAAAGAGGCTTCCAGATTCCAAAGTATGTCCCCAAACCCATTTTGGGACAGGATGTAGCTATAGGTCCACCCACTTCTGCAGGAAGGCATGAAGCTAGATTTGGACAGAAGGGGGGGCCCACACTTACAGACCCCATTTTAAAGGCCACCCAGGTTTTGGCTTCCTAAAAATCTCATTGTTATGTGGTGACCCTGCTAATATTTTAATACAACACATTTTCTAGGTATGGAAGCTGGGTGAAGGCAAAAGGGGCAGCAAGTGTGTATTACTCTTCCTATCCATAGCAGGTTGTATGCCTTCCTGCAACAGCCAAAAGGTCTCAAAGCTAAGACACAGGGAATTTTCTCTACATCTTGTCCCTCAAAATTGATGTAGGGTTTGTTGGGGGAATTTATTGTAGAATTTGGGAAGCCCTCTTTATTACCAGGACTACAGATTGCTGTACACTCAATTAGGCTACTAGATTGTAAGCTCTTGGGGGCAGGGTCCTCTCCTCATGTATCACTGTCTGTATTATTCTGTCATTTACAACCCCTATTTAATGTACAGCGCTGGGTAATATTTTGGTGCTTTATAAATCCTGTTTATTAATAATAATAATAATAATAATATTAATAAACCCTTTGCTTGAAAAAAAAAACAAAAAAACAGAACACAGAATCTCCAGGTCTCCAGAAGTAAGTCCACATCAATCACGTTGTGGACAGCAGTGTTAATGCCTCACATTACCATTACTAAATGACAGATCTCCGGTGCTACATTAATAGTGTTGGGTATCCCTAAACTATTTCTGCAGATTCTTCTGAGTCTCTCAATGACAGATTCAACTGGCCGTGAAAATAGTTCAGTGATTCCATGCAATATTAGCATAGTGCTGGAGATCTATATTTTTGTGACAATAGTTTGGTAGGTTAACATCATCGTTCTTCATTCATCACAACTGATATCGGATCGCTGGGTGATATGATTGACGTGAACTTACTTCTGGGAAAAAAAATATTTTTATATGTGTTCTGTTTTAATTAAAAAAATAGGTATCTGTGTCTTTTTTGATATCTTACTCTTCACATGAATAGGAAAGGGTTCCTTTTGTACTCACTATCTTTAAAAGGAGGGAGTCCAGAATAAACAAAAAAAAAAAAAACATTTTCCTGGCATGTCCGGGCAACTTAGACTCCATGTGTGGAAAAGGGTCTGGTTAAAATTTAAAAAGGAATCCCACTGGCAAAAGCACAATTTTAAGGCATCACCTAAGTTTATTATTTTTATATAACATAATGTAGCCTTAAACACGCATATATTTTTCAGTATATTCAGTATCTAGAGCATTCTCACATTTTTTTTACAAAAAGTGAAAAAAAAAAATTATATAGGACTTCCCTGCTCGCTTGTGTGCAGGACAGAGGCTTGATGGAGGGGGCGGTTCCCATGATGAAATCTTTGGCTAAGCACAGCTGAGGTTGTGGGTGATTTTAAGGATTGAGCTGTTCTACTGCCTCTTGTAACCCTTTAATGACCAAGTCAAACTCTGCAGTTGTTTCTTTTTGCATATCAAAATTAACTTAGCTCCAGAAGATAATTAATGTCTAGGCTTCATAAAGTTTTTTTTTTCTTTTGGCTTTGTGATTAAACTCACAATGAGAATTTTATACAGTACCATACACCATGTTGCCTAACTGCATTCAATAAAATAATGTACCTGTTCTGACTTACATACAAATTCAATTTAAGAACAACCTACAGTCCCCATCTTGTATGTAACTGGGGGACTACCTGTACAACGTTATCATGGAGACTGTAAGGTTTTTTTTTTTTTGGGGGGGGGGGGATATTTTTATATATAATAGTTTTTGCATTGGCATTAGTGATGGGTGAACACTTCTTGTATTCCATGCCTAATTTTGACTATTAGTTTGCCTATTTGCCCTAAAAAGTAGACAAACCTATATGTAAGACTCATCTCCCAAAGCCTTCATTTGGGTTAGCTGCAAACAACAGATTCTTGTGAACTTCAAAGAATATTTGCCAGACCATGCACAAACCAAATCCAAACATGTTTGCCCATCATTAATTAGGGATTTTTTTGTGTGGTCTTGGTATGATGTTTGATCTTGATTTTTAAAAATGAGGTGCTGCATGTTATTCATGGTGTATTGCAAATATTTGCTGGGCTGTGTTTTATATATATATAAATTTATATTTATATATAAAACTCTAAAACAAGCAATTACCCCTCCATTATTGTGCTTGACCTTTGGTATAAGGTGTTTCTGCTGATATGCTGTGTTTGTTTTTTGCCAAACATGGTGCTGTGCATTATGGCCAAATATCTCTATTTTGGTCGTCTGTCCAGAGAATGTTTTTCCAGAAGTCTTATGATTTGTTCAGATACAATTATGTAGACCTATACCATGCTGCCGTCTACTTTTTGGAGAGTAGAGAGCGTTCACTGACAACCCACCCAAACAAGCCATACTTGTTCAGTCTGTACTTATGTACTTACTGGGACCTGTGGAGTTTGAGATTGTTTACAAATGGCCTTAAACCATTTCCAGGTCATGGTTGGGGAACGCTGTATTGGTACATGGCTGGGGAATCCCGTATTGGGACATGGCTGGGGAATGCCGTACTGGGACATGGCTGAGGAATGCCGTATTTGGACATGGCTGAGGAATGGTGTATTGGGTTGCGACTGCAGAATTCTGTATCAGGATATGGCTGCAGAATGCTGTATACGGACATGTATGGGGAATGCTGTATTTGGACATGGCTGAAGAAATGCTGTTTCAGGACACCTTTTGGGGAAATTTGTATTGAGACATAGCTTGGGAATTCTGTAACAGGACATGGCTAGAAAATTTAGTATCGGGACATGGTTGGAGAATACTGTATTGGGACATGGCTGTGGAATGATGTATTGGAACATAGCATGGGAATTCTGTATCGAGACATGGCCGATCATTTTTTTTTTTTAATGCTGTATTGGGACATGGAAGGGGAATTCTGTATTGGGACATGGTCTATAAATTTTGTATCAGGACTTAAATGGAGAATTCTGTATTGGGATATGGGCAAGAATTTTTGCATTGGGACAAAGCTGGGGAATGCTGTATAGGGACATGGATGAGGAATTCTTTACCAGGACATAGCTAGGGAATCCTGTATTGAGACATTGCGGATACATTTTGTATCAGGACATGGTTTAGAAAAACTGTATCATGACATAGATGGGGAATTCTGTATCGGGACATGGCTGGGAAATGCTGTATCAGAAAATGGCTGGAAAATGCTTTATCGAGACCTGGCTGGGGAATTCTGTAACGGAACATGGCCTGGGAATTCTGTATCAAGACTTGGCTAAGAAATTTTGTATCTTGACATGGCTGGAGAATGCTGTATTGAAACATGGCTAGGCAATATTGTATTGGGACATGGTCAATAAATTTTGTATCAGGACATGAATGGAGAATTTCGTACTGGGACATAGCCTGGGAATTCTGTATTGAGACATGGTCAAAAAAGTTTGTATTGAGACATGTCCTGGGAATTTAGTATCAAGACTTGGCCAAAAAATATTTTATCGGGACATGGTGGAAAAACACTGTATTGGTACATGGCTGGGGAAGGCTGTATCAGGAAATCATTGGGGAATGTTGCAGAGGGACATGGACGATACCATTTTTATCGGAACATGGTTCAAGAAATGCTGTATCAGGTCAGGCTAGGCAATGCTGTATTGGGACATGGTCAATACATTTTGTATCAGGACATGAAATGAGAATTCTGTACTGGGACATAGCCAAGAAATGTTCTATTGGGACATTGCTGGTGAATGCTGTATTGGGAAAAAGCTCAGGAATTCTGTATCAGGACTTGGCTGTGGAATGCTGTATAGGGACATGGCAGATACATTTTGGATCAGTACATGGTTTAAGAAATGGTGTATCAAGACATGAATTAGGAATTCTGTATCAGGACATGGCTGGAAATTGCTGTATTGAGACATGGCTGCAGGATTCTGTATCAGTTCATAGTTGTGGAACGCTGTATGGGGACATGACTTGGAAATACTGCATTGGGAAATTGCCAATACATTTTAATGCTGTATCAGGACATGGATGGGGATTCTGTATCAGTACATGGCTGGGAAATGCTGTATTAGGACATGGCTGGGAAATGCTTTATCCAGACATGGCTGGGGAGTTCTGTATTAGGACGTGGCTGGGGAATTCTGTATTGGGACATGGCTGGAGAAATGCTGTTTCGGGACATGGCTGGGGAATTTTCTATTAAGACATGGCTTGGAAATTTGGTATTGACATGGCTGGAAAATGCTGTACTGGGACATGGCAGATACATTTTATATTGGGACATGGCCCAAGAATGTTGTATCAAGACATGGATAGGGAATTCCGTATTGGGACATGGGTGGGAAATGCTGTGTCGAGACGTGGCTGGTGAATTCTGTGTTGTGACTGGAGAAATCTGTATTGGAACTTGGCTGGAGAAATGCTGTATCGGGACATGGCTGGGGAACGCTGTACTGGGACACAGATGGGGAATTCTGTATCAGGACATTGCCGTAGAATGGTGTATAGGGACATGGACGCTAATTTTTCAGGACAAAAAAAATCAGGAAATGGTTAAAAAAATGCTGTTTTGAGACATTGATAGATAATTCTGTTTCGGGACATGGCTTGAGAATTCTGTATTGGGACATGGGTGGAGAACGCTGTATTGAGATATGGCTGGGGAATTCTGTATCACAACATGGTTGGGGAACGCTGTAACAGGACATGGCAGATAAATTTGGGATCAGGACATGGCTCAAAAATGCTGTGTTGGGACACAGATGGGGAATTCTGTATTCGGACATGGCTGGGGAAGGCAGTATTATGACATGGCTGCTAAATTTTTCATCAGTACATTGCTCAAGAATGCTGTATTGAAACATGGGTGGGTAATTCTGTATCGGGACACGGCTTGGGAATTCTGTATCAGAAAAGGCCGATAATTTTTGTATTGGGACATAGGTGGATAATTCTGTATCAGGACATGATTGGGGTATGCTGATAAATGGTGCGTCAGGAAATGGGAAAAATGGGACTAGAAAAACGCTGTATGGGCACATGGCTGGAGTGATTGTCTATGGGACACGGTTAGGAGGTTGCTCTATCGTGACACGTTAGAAGGATGCTGTATCGGGATGCTGTGAGAAGGTCAATATTTGGGGACACCGGATGATGCTATATCGGGACACAGGAGGGTGGTGTACGGTAAACCGGTTATTTGGATGCCGTATCGGGACCCGGCTGGGGACCGCCGCACCGGTGTATTGACCCTCTACCTGTAATACCCCCCGCGTCCAGTAGGTGGCAGCAGTCTACCTGGGAAGCAGCGAGCAGCCATTTAAACAACGCCAGAAGTGTGAGCTGTCAGTCCCGGGCCGGCTCCAGCCGCCGCCAGAGCTTCCAGTACAGCGCCGAGGAGACACATAGAGCCGTACCGCCAGTGCCGGGACCGGGCTTTGTGCGGGGCTGTGAGTGGCAGTCATCTGAGACACAGAGACAGGAAAGAAGAGAAGCGCAGCCTGTGGGTAGCACTGCGAGGCACCGGCGTGTCCCTCCTCCAATTCCTGAGAGGAGCAGCCGGGCAACCATCGGCGGAGCCCCGAGGAACAATAGTGGAGTTGTGCGGTGTGTGTGCGGAGTTGTGTGTGAGGAGCCCCCGGTGTGAGCTGGAAGTGTCCCGCCTGCTATGGACCAGCCCCATCTTCCCAGACATCCAGCACGGCGGTCCGGGCAATAATAAACTGACACGCGCAGTCTCCAGGGGCCCCGACCGGACACCTCACATGGGGCCCATGCTCTGTATAAGTTGATAGGCTGGGGGGGAAGTTTTCCTAGGAGGACCCGTCCTGCCCTTCATCAGGAGCGGTGACAACGCCAAATGTGAATCGTCCACCGGGTGGGGGAAGCTGAGCTGCTGAGCTACAGCCATTGGGACAGCCCGGCCTGCAGAAGGGAGACGAGGCACGTAGAGGGACGGCCGAGGCAGTGTGTGTGTCAGTGTGTGTCGGTGTGAGCCTCCTCCTCCCCCATTGGGCACTGCCCCCCCCCCCCCCCCGGTGTGGGTGCTCCGGGACCCCTCCGCCCGTGGATGTGCTGAACAGGTGCAAAGTGACCATGGACAGCGACCGGGACATGTACCGCCAGTTCCAGGACTGGTGCCTCAGGACTTATGGGGACTCAGGGAAGACCAAGACAGTGACCCGTAAGAAATACGAGCGGATCGTGCAGCTGCTGAACGGCTCGGAGTCCAGCTCCACGGATAACGCCAAATTTAAATTCTGGGTGAAATCGAAGGGCTTTCAGCTGGGCAATGCGGACGAGGCGACCCCCGGAGACAAGCAAGTGCTGTACGTCCCCGTGAAGACCTCGGTGAGTGAGCATGGCAGGGATGGCAGAGCCTGACACCGGATGGGAGGGCTTTGTGCTGCTCCTCTCTGCTCCCTTTGTTTTCCTCACACTGGGTGCCACTATAGCCGGGACCCGATGGGCAATGCCTGGCACTCTGCCCACTTACCCCCATCATCATGGCTGGCTGTGTGCCCTGTGTGTTCTATGGGGCTTCCCCTCTCATTGTCACACTGATGGTGAGGGTGATGAGGATGATGGTGGTGATGGGGATAGGCGGCTGTCTGTACATTCACATTGCAGGCACATCTATGGGAACTAGTCGGGCTGCTGAGTATCATAAGGCTGCACACATAGTGAGTCCAGGACAAAGCTCAGCCAGTACCCTATTATATCACAGGAGGCCAGCTGTCAGCTACAAGTAGGTGTACACCTTCCATCCCATAACTATGGATGCTGGGGCAGGGGAGCCAGGAGTGCCATGGCAACATTGCCAACTACTCAACACTACTTTCTTTGTCATACAATCATGCTTCCTATGCCAGTCCTTGTATTGGCAGCATAGGCACCTTAAATAATTCCCCCCATGGCAGCATAGGCACCTTAAATAATTCCCCCCACGCTATACCTTTACACAACTAACAACACAAGTGCACCCGTGTATTATACGTGATCTGATTTTATTCATTTTCATTTGACTTTTGTTTTAGATTTCAGTAGTTGATACCTTACATTGCTCTCACTGACTTTAGAGAAATGTAAATGGTATTAGGTGATGGATGGCTCCAAGAGCTTACAATCTACTTTATGTGTCATAGAATTTTGTGATCAATATGAATAGGATATCTGGGTGATATAGAGGAATAGCTACAATATGGTGTATAGGTGAATAGATAATCATAAGTTATACAGACTAATACATATTAATAGGTTATATAGGTGAATAAATACAAATTGGTTATATATTGGTGAATAGATACCAATAAGTTATCTTACCTTTACCTATGTTGTGTATAATTGAGTGAAAAGTAAAATTCTACATCTTGTAAAAGTGCCAATATTCCAATGTTCTTTGGCTTTCTGCACTGATAGGGGGTGTGTTTGTAGTTTGGTATATTTTGTCCTTTGATGGACCAATGAGGGTCCTGACAATTGACTTTGATCCTAAAACTTATGATCAGCATTGAGCTAGCACTGCGACTTCTTTTTTTAGGATTCGTCCCATGCACTATTCATGTGGCTATAGACAGTGTTCATTTGTGTGCAGATACAATTCTTACTTCCACGTGTGAGAAGACATTGGGGGCAGAATTATGTGACAAGTGAAGCAGGGCTCCTATGGCTTTAGTCCCCAAATTGGAAGCAGTCCCTGTTGTCACCCAGCCCTCGGTGTCAGTTGTGTGACATCACAGCATGACATGGCAGTTCCCTGTCCCTGATGCTGGTGGCTGAGCTCTCCCTTTGTGTATTTTGGCAGGCAGAGCAGTCTCTGGAGTGAGTCGTGGCAAAACATGAATTCAGATCACATTTCGGGTAAAATACATTTATACCTTCAATGCCTGAACAAAAATAAAGACGCTCAGTCTTGTAAAATGATGCAGTTGTCACATTTACCCGTCAGTGGCACCATTTAGTGACACAATCACTGGGAACCTTTTAAAATAATGTCCAGGGGAGGTTTCCTGCTGAAGCAGAGTTACTAAGCCAATGACGCATGCTAATGTATCACGGGACAGGCATGGATGCACCCCCATTTACACTGGATTACACATTTGTGTTATTTCTAATACACCTATTCAGAGAAAAATCCTATATACCAATAGGTAATTCATAGACTGTAAAAACTAAATGCCATTTCAGAAATAGCAAATGTATCCAGTTTAAACCAAGGACATCTCCAGGGCATCCCAGAGACACATTTTCATAACATGTGGAACTGTTTCTGGAAATCACAGACAGTTGGCAGCTATGCCATGGTGTTGGTGACATTCTGGTTCTCTTTGGCCTGTGTACCAAGGCAGGATTTATTATCATTCTGTCACTTTCTGCTGGGGGGAATTACTAATCCACACTCTTTATTATGGTATGAACTTTTTTTTATTTTTAGCAATTTGCAGGGTGCCCTGCTCCCTCTGACACCTCTCTGACCTTTTGTGCCTCTCTTTGTCTCAGTAACAACTTCCTTGTGGATAGTTCCTAGATTATTAAAATGTATCTGTTTCACATCCCTTTTACTCCTGCACATTGCAAACCCACACATTGCTGAGTCCTAGTATGAAAAGGCTTTCTTTCTTGTGTAACCTAACCTCCTATTTTAACCTCCATTGTAGAAGAAAAAAAAAGTTTTATTATTATAAAGTGGAACTTCAGCCATCCCTTCCACTGCCCCATAAATGCTTATTAGAGCAGAATAGTTTCTCTCCCTTTAATTGTACTTTTCCTTGTTTTGGCAGTGAATGCCTATATGTTTTTTTTCTTCATTTCTGTGTGTTACAGTGGAATGTAACATTTGAAAAAAGACAAAAAACACTGAAATACAGAAAATAAATAATACATGTGTAAACATCTCTAATGCATTTCTCTAAAAATCACTCTAACAGCAGGTATAGGGTGCTGTCAGTTCTTAGTGAAGTTTTTAGAGCAGGAAAGAACTGGAAATCAATCTGCAAATGAAAGATTTTACACAAATTTTTACCTTTGAAATGTTGAAATGATGTGAGCTGAAATGTTGGAAATTGATATTTCCCCTAGGAAAAAATATTAGCTATTGAAATCCGCCCTTTGGGACACAGACCTAGCCTACATTACTAAGAGGGACTACACATTTTTACTCTGTTTCCTGGCTCGCAGTGAGCATTTCTCTGAGCTGGTAACAGTACAGGTGGGATGTGTTAATATTTGTTGGGTTACAGGCCTACAGGGGAACACCATGAAATGTAAATGGTTTTCATGCTTGTATTTGTGCATTAATATGCATAAGTTATAGACCTTATAGGTAAAAGTTGGAGTAAAAGCAGTGTTTGTATATGTTTGTTTTAGGATTTTCTTCTAAAAAGCAGGTAAGAAATGTAAGCATTGTACACCGCCGCATAATATGTTGGTACTTTATAAATGCAGTTTAATACTAATCATTTTGCTAGTTGCAATCGGAAACACATATATAGCATTACACACATTACATGACTCTGGGATGGTTCCAGACTCTGCTTGCTTATTAGATGTGGATGAATATCTGAGTTAAGAATGCCTGGGTGGACCTTGTACATCCCAATGAAATAGCTAGAAAATACGGAAGAATATTTACAGACTTGGAGTGAGTATGCACATCTGTATTATAAATATCTACAAGTAAATAGTGCTCTGGATTGCTAAAACAGTCCTAAAGTGGAACTAAACCTTTCAGCTAAAAAAAAAATTGCGACCGTGCAGGTCCCTTATCACAGAAGAGAAAGGCGATTTCCTTTCTGCAAAAAAATAAACAAAGCTGCCTGATTGTATTTGTTTAATTAAACTCACCTCTTCTTGTTCCATAACGAGCACCAACATCACTGACAGAGCTGCTGTGCTGCTTTAAATATGCTCCAATATGACAGTACCAAGTCCTAATACTTTAAGTTGCAAAAGCTTTGTGTCTCTCATGCTCCCCCTCCCAGACACTGTAGATCAGAGTGTGAAAGTTCAGCAACAATAGCAGTGCTGTCAGTGTAGAGTGCAGAGGGTAGGACTGGCTGACAGGCTGCAGACTTTTGATAGACAATTCTGATAGCCACAACCCCTGCACCATCTCATCCCATTGTAGCATAGGCAGGAACAGTCTGCATGAGAGCAGGAGCAGTGCAGCATTGTTGCCACACGGGCTCAGAGGTATTTGTGAAACTAAGTAGTGGAACACAGAGAAAACTATGACTACATATGCACATATAACAAGAGGCTATACACAACATCATGTCAGGAAGTGCTGTGCAAAATAATGTCTTTTAAGTCATGAAAGGTCCATTTGCAGGATTGTATCTTTGTAAACAGTGGTTGGTCCATCAACTTTTTCTGTAATTAGTCATAATGGTGCAAGATTGGTATCTACTTGGACTTGAGATGTAGCACTAGATATGTTATTTATTGAATGTTACGGTAAATTCCGTGCTGTCCATAAGGACAAAGTAGTGTGGTTTAGTAGAGCTGCGCTATTTTGTATCATTATTTCTATCAACGTGATTATCATTATTTTCTTTAGATTCTACTGAAAAGTTACGATCTGTAATTACATAAGCAGCCATCCCATAGGGAGACCTATATTAAAAATGTATTGCTTAGAAAGATGAGCTGAGACACAGCCACATGACTGAATATAGTGCACAGCAAATATCTGTATCTCAGCATCTCTAGAGGGCTAAAACAAAGTTGAATGATTTTATAAAAATGATACATATCTGATTATATCTGAGGGAGGGGTCCTCTATTATAAATGAAAACAGGATCACTTGCTGGATGTTTCCTATATCCTATTCATCAATGCAAATATATATGTTCAAGTAAAAAGTGCAGCTGTATATATAGTAGCTTATTAAATTTCAATTATAAATTCTCTTGGGGGCAATGTATAAAGAGGTTTTTTTTAAAATAAATAGGGCAGAAAATAATTTTTGATTCTGGACCATCATACTTTGTTTGTTCGAGTTTCAGTAAACCTGATTATTATCTGATTGCTATAGTTTTCTTTGTACATCTCGCTTTTGCTGTTTGCAATGCTTTATTGGATATTTTATCCATTTGTGTATAAAGACAAATAATCCTGCTTGTGAATAAGTGCTTCTGTACAAAGCTAAACACCAGATGATCTGCTGCTGGTTTGTGTTCCTGTATGCTTTGCCTGTCCGAGTTATGAATTAGCTTCATTGATTTCCTTTGGGATCTTCTCACATGGTGACAGGTATGGCAGCATAGGCAGTGCAGGTTACAACATAAGGCCCCTGTAGTAAGTACAGGTACATTTTCAAGGTTTATTTTTTGGTGGACTCACTTTGGTGAGCAGATCTACAACATTTTATTATATGTGCTTTTTATCACACACATATGTGTATTGTATTAGGACAGCAATGTATAATGTAAAGTGTGATTTAATGCATTGCATTTTTAATGCATACGTTTCAAGTGGGGAGATTTACACAGTTGTGGTGTCCCACTCCTGCTGCAAGTTTCTCCAAATATTCTTGTATTCTACCATCACTATTACTGGGTTTTGTTGGCCCTATCAAAGTTGGGTGGAAATTTGATTTTGGCAGGAACATTGTGCTAGTGAAAAAATCCCCAAGGTGAAAAAGAACCTAGCATGTGAGCTTACTAGCAAATGTGCAGAACTAAAACATTATTTGTTGGTGGTGTTTAACCTTAAAGTTAAAAGTAGTTAAGCTTAGATCACCTTTGATCTGATTTCCTATTTGTTAGAATGATTAGATGTGAAAGGAAATCAACGAACTGATAATAAACTACTTTTGGGTTTCCATTTGTACGTAGATAGATCAGATGTGTTTGGTGAATTTGACAATTTAAATCATACGGATTTCTGTAGAGCAATCACAGAAAATCCTTTTTTCCACATTTCTATAGACAAAGCCCCAAGTCATTTGTATGTTATATATGTTATATGGATGATTGTTTTATTTTATTTTACAGATTTTGTTTGTGACTTTCTTTGTCAATATTATTTGATATTAGTTGCCTCTAACTAGTAAGAGCAAACAAAACCGCTTTCATTTGTTCTTTGCATCCTTTTTGGAGCTCTTTTATGATTGATCTGGTCATCCCACCAACCCTGCTGGAGGAACAGTCCATATCTCCACTACATATTCATGCCAGTGTTGCTGGAAACAGAAATTGCAGAGCCTTTATCCATACACAAGAAGCAAAAAGAAGCCAGCACATGCTAAAATTTAGATATCAATGAATCTAATTGAAATCATCTGCTGCAGAACATCTTAAAAGAACATCTGTCAGTCAGACGCCTGTGTCAGCCTGCTCCCTGACAGGCTGGAGGTGCTACGGAGGCCATGGCTTGCTATTTGTGAAGAAGTGGCATCCCATGGTGACCCAGCTCATTAAAATCTTACCAGCCTGAGAGGCATGACACAACTCCCCCACCACCTGCTTTTTCAGGCTAGAGGGAGGTAGGAGAGGGACCAAACCTGAGGCTGGCAGGGGGGAGGGGTAGCTGAATGAAAATCTGCTGCAGGGTTGATGAGGGCTGTGTGGAGAGCGGAAAAAACATGGGGAAGGGAGATAAGACCCCAGGCGAAATACAGCAATATGAAGGAGGAGTTGCATGTTTGTGGGATGAATGGAAATGACTGGCAGGATGGTGCCGGGACGCTATTTGTGTACCTGACCAGTGGTAACACATCATGTGGACTGGAGAAGAGCAGACCAGTTCCTATATAGAACATATGGGTCTGTGATCCTAATTCATTCAGAGTGTCCCATTTACACTACAGCAGAGTGTTCCCCTAGTTTGTGTGAATGTGCGGGCTAGTGTTG
The DNA here is from genome assembly GCF_032062135.1 of Pyxicephalus adspersus. Lineage (NCBI taxonomy): Eukaryota > Metazoa > Chordata > Amphibia > Anura > Pyxicephalidae > Pyxicephalus > Pyxicephalus adspersus. The sequence continues at coordinate 40,863,403 of NC_092862.1, forward strand.
TATCTCCAGGGACATACGGTGCTCTAGACACATAGAAAGGGATGTGCTTTGCAGAGCTTCATGCTTTGGCAGACAATGAATGGCCCTAATAGCGGATTTAATTGATGTAAAAAGTATTTGTTAAGGTTATAGAAGGGAGTTTTATTTTATAACATGCAGCCATCATCCTTAGTAAGTACTGTGACTTTAACAATGATTTCCATGTTCTCAATGTATACAATGTGATTGTAGCAAACTGTGCTATGATGAATATATTTTCAGAAGGTTAATACTTATCATTTTTTGTTTGGGTAAGAGGAATTTTTATTTATTGATGGTGCGGAGACAAGTTAGGCTGTTTCTCACTGATTTGATAGTGCTAGTCTTGTCATTTAGGGCTCTATTTATAAAAAAAAGGAGTCAGACATTCCCTCAAACATTCCCTGGTTGGAATCAATTACTGCCATTGAAACACCCGGGACCCGGTAAATTCCCAGGAGGGAATGTCTGACTCCCTGTTTTATAAATAGAGCCCTTAGTGTTTTTCAGGGAAGCCAACAATCTAAAATTCAGGACATTTTGTATGGTGGGGGAAAAAAAAAAACCTAGTAGGGTGTTTGCAGAATGTGGGAGGAAACTCATACAAACTCCATGCAGATAGTATCCTGGGTAAACTATGAACCCGGGAACCTAGTGCCACAAGGTGGGAGTGTAGACATTCCATACCAATGAGAACAGTGGGGACAGATCATTGTCACTTCCCTAGAACTATCATGTGTCACATGAGTCAGTGAAAGTCTTCTTCCAGCAGGGATTAATCATGCTGGTGTGTTGTTTTGTGACAGATTCCCTTTACACCATCATACTCGTGCAGTGCAGCGTGATGCCATATATCTTCAATTCCACACAGACATACCTAGGTTGTGCAGCACAGCACACACTTGAATTGTTGGGCAACACAATAGAGCATCGGTTTGTTGTTGTATATTGTGTTTTATAAGAATTGCACTGATCTGCTTTTCAATACATTAAACTATACTTCAGGCCCATTTAAACTAAAGGGTCCGCCTAACCCACATGTCAACATACATGCAGTAATCGTGCATATTGTGAATGGGGCCTTAAAATAAGTTTGTCATGATAAATGAGTTTGTTGATTATTTAGGCGTTAGTAGAACAACCAGTAGTTGCTGTTCAGATGTTTAAATTGCCTCCTATTTGTTAAAGAACTCCTAGCACATTAGGCCCAGGCTCTAAATGTCCTGTGCACGATAGCAGAGCTTCATCTTCTGCTACCTTCTGTGCTTCATTGTGTGAAAAAAGATGTTCTCATCTGACAGGAGGCCATTTGCCATAAAGAAAACCTTTGTGTAACAAAACTGATTTTTTTCTAAAATGAACCTGCTGCTTAAATACAACACAGACAATATTTATGGTCTAAGTACATTTTCAGTCCCTCGGATCAAGAAGTTGGCATCACCACAACACCATGTATTTTGTGGTCATAAATTGAGTAAGGTTTGAGCCAGATCAGACACGTTTGTAGGTTCCTGAACATCCAGCTTATGGGGCAAAGTGACTTGTTTAACACCTGTAAAAAAGATGTATTTTTGACCAAATTTATGGCCTCCTTGTAGAGGAGAGGAGGTTTCCCTGTTTCCTGGTGAGGTTTTCATGTTTAAATGACAATGGGGTGGGATTTTCCATGCCAGTCATTAATCCAAGAAGAAGTATAAAACCTTTTTTACATACATTGCACAATGCCAGCACAAATAATAAATGTCATTATGTGATAACATAATGGTAAAATTTAAATGCAATCTCATGTTTTTAGACAGAGACATGTGCCCTGATTTATGAAAGTTCTCCAAGGCTGGAGAGAATACACTTTCATCAGTAAAGCTGGATAATTCAGCAAACCTGGAATGGATTTCCTAGGTCATTAGCTATTTGATAGCAAATGTTTTCAACCCTGGACCAGATCCATTCCAGGTTTGCTGGATTACCCAGCTTCACTGATGAAAGTGTATTCCCCCCAGCCTTGGAGAACTTTAATAAATTAGGGCCATCATCTCAGATGGTTAGCTAGAGAATAAAGCATGTTCTAGTCTGATTGGGAGATCTCCTTCAGATCTACCATTACTTTGTAGTAAGAGGTCCAGCCCTTATATGCTGCATGTGCTCAGGGTGATAGTAAATAGATCCAAATGCCATTTAGCCATTCATGTTTTAGGGGGAGGGGTTATGGTTTAATTAGAGCAGAAATCCAGCCTTTTTCTTTCTTCATTTTAAATGACAGGTGCACATTACATTTTCTTAATTTCTGGTAAGGCCATTTAAGTTATTTGTTTGTAAATGCTAAGAGGTTGACATTTGATTTAACCTTTGGATTGTAAAATAAATTGAAGCAATGTGGGGGACTTGACATTGTAATTTATCTCCAAATGACAAAAAAATGTAATGCTATGTCAAACAGTGGTTTGGGTAAAACATGCGTTAGAAAGGTTTATACATTTACATTGTACAGACCGACAGCCTTCAAGTATACAAAATACCATAGTGTTGAACTGGTACCATACATGAAAAAAAATTGTATGTGTGTGTGAGAATGAGAGGTGGAATGTGTGGTGCATCTGATTAGTACCGCACAATCATAGATGACAAGCGTCATCTTGCCTAGCAGAAATCAGCAGGTTAGTGACATGAACTTACTATAAAATGTTGTCTAAAGAAGACAGTTATTATGCTTAGTAGGAATTTTGAGAACATTGATCCATATGGTTGTTTTATTCCAACTGCATGTAGAATGCAAGGAGAATGGTGTGTACATTTTTATTATTATTATTGCTATTGTACTTTAATTTTCTCTACCTCCTGAGCAGGTTCTATTCGAATCACAATCAATTAAAGACATGCACAATTTAACAACACATGGTTACTCGAACCAAATAAAAGTATATTGACATTAGGTTTACTTATTGAACAATTCCTTGGGTTATGTAGAGGCTTATTGTACTCTGCTGACCTCTTTCATTCGTTGGATTTTAGTTCTTGTAAGCATTAAGGTTTAGCATCTCATGTAGGTAATACTACAGGTAAGTGTTTTTAGAAAGCTATGTAGAGCACCCTTCTCCCTCTTATTAGTCATGATTGTGCTGTATTGCATATGGAAGCACAGAGACAAAGTGTTCATGCCAAAAGGTCTAAAATTGGGTATGTCAAAAACAGAAATTTCCTTAGCAGGGTGATGAGGTGGAGGGAGGAACTCATGAAGGTAAAAAAGATGCCATTTTGATCAAAGTTTATCTACTGCATGCATTTCACTTCTGTTTGTAAGACTTCTATGTGGGGGACTTCTACGGTCCAACTTGGTAATTCTTGGTAAAAAATAATCAATTTTGTAAATACATAATTGTAGGAGGATAGACCACAGGCACTTAAATACTTCAGCTGTCCCAAGCTTTTAAGGAGCATGGGAAGTTATTATTTATTGCAGAATGAAGTGCATTTTGCGATCCCAGAGTAAATTTATACAAAGGGATTTGAAATAACACTGTGGACAAACCCGGTCAGCAGAAGAAAAATAATTACCTTACCTCTTACTTAAGTGTTCCTACCTCAGTAAAGGTAACAATCACCAAGGTCTTTGTTGTAGGAGAAAGCTTAGAAGTATGTTTTATAGGATGAAGTTTACTCTCTGTATTAAAATCTGCCATTGTTTCATTATCAGACAAGGTCTGCTAAGTTTTATCTGTAAACCCTTCAAAGTTCAATTTCAAATGTATGTTCTTATAATATTTTTGTTACAGTTTATTGAACGAGGCAGTTTTACCTTATGTGTATGTAAGTTAAGTATATTTTAATTGAAATGTAATGTCTACACATTTATCATTATACAGAAGTATATTGTAGAGTAACCATTCAGGTTTATTTCTTCACTTTGGCTTTTTATTATGTACTCACTGCAAGAACAGAAGCAAGCTAAAAAGAAAAAGTGTATATGAAAAATTTGTACAGTAGAGTGATTGAAAGGCACACTCACACTCAGAATGTAGGATTACGCTTAGCTGAATGCAGGGTACCTTTGAAAAATTAAATTTAGAAGACTTAGTTAGTTAGTTTAGTAATCAAATTACCAGGAAATTTTTTTTATGACAGCATTTCATCAATGAACAGAACTCCTGTAGTACATACTATTATTCAGTATGTAAAATGTTATTCCTAGTACTAAACTTGTATAGGACTGTATGGATAGAAACATCCTTTTCCTCTTTGGTCAGTGTCACCTAAATTAATGATAATCTTTTTGGTTTTATTTCTGTGTTCCACTGATTCTGGCTTCACATTTGTGCTGAAAGCTCTACTTTTCTCCTGAGCCAATGTCCATCCTCCTGTGCTGTGAAAGAACTCAAGTGGCTCAAAAGAGAAAAGCTGAGCCCTTAGTTAAATATAAATATTCCACACCTTGTTTTACTAACCTTTATGGTACTTTAAATAGGTTTGAAAAAGAACCAGTCACATTTTCACTTCAGAACTTTTTTCAGGCCCAGTTACTTGATCTCTGTGCCTTCCTATGCAGTGCAAGAAGATTGTGAGATAGGTCAGCAGGAGAGAAGCCAATGAAACTATACAGGAAGTGAAGGCTGGAGTTCACTTTTAAAACGTCAGCTACCAGTTTGAATTCCATGTGTTCACACAAAGAAATATTGATAGGCGTTATTTCAGATACCCTGATAAGTGAGGTCAATTAAAAGTGGGATTAAATTACTTCCTAAATAAAATTGGCCATGTCACCTGTGCTTCTATTTTGATTACCTGTGCCACCACCCGAATGAATATTATACAGGGGACATATAGCATTTCCTATAGAGAAAAAGAATTGTATACTCACTTAGGGTGGTTGTTTTAATTATGCAATTTGTTTTTTTTTATAATATTTTATGCTATATATTAATATGCCTGTGTATACACTTACTGACAAATAAATAAAATAAACAAATGCCATTTTATACCAAAGAACAACACTATCTTACAGTTCCTATTGAAGTAATTCTGGCAGTCTATGATAAACCTAAGATCATATTCACATTGAATGCATAATGCAAATGAAATCAAAGACTAATCATGTCCCCTCCTGTCCCTGCAGGTAAAATAACCACTTTTAGGGTCACTTGTATGGTTGTGGTCATTGAATGCCAACCTGGATATTTTATTAGACCTCTTACTAAAGGGGTAGACATTATATTTTATTAAAGCAATACATGATGAGCTTTCTAGCATGGATAGTAGAATTGTACTTAGGTAAGCAAAGTCAGAACTGACTATACATTAATGGATAACTGGTCACATTTGTGTCAGACATGTCAGGTGTGTGGAATAGGCCAGCACTGGTAATAAGATAAAATAGGAAATGTCGAGTCTAAGGTATTTTAAAGGTTGGAAACTCACCATTTGGGTTTCATATTATTTAATTTTTGGAAACATTTTGTCAGATGCGGAGTATATTGCTTTGTTCTTCATATAAGTATATGCTAATTTCAAAGTGTACATGTCATTACAGTAGGTGTTTTCATATATGCTTATTTGTCATGACTGGCTCTCTTTAAAAGTTGTTTATTAGCACAGAATGATAGTTTTATATTTATAGTAAGTTATATAATAATGTTATTGAGAAAAAGATTGATTTTTGAATTGTTGCATTATAGTGTACATTGTTTGTTCAGATTTTAATGAAGCAGTATTTCCAAATGCAAGGTACATCATTTCTGTACAGACTAAAAGTTATTTTTTACTATGCTGCAGATTATTAGGCCACTGTAGATGTTTAATTCTGCCTTTTATTTTGTATATACAGTATGTCTGAGTCCTAGATGAAAGACTATGCTCACTTTAGGCATGAAACTCTGTGTGCTGAAAATTTATAAGCATGTTCTTTGGCTTGACTTAAACCAGAGAGATTTGCTCCTGATGGTTCTGCAATCCAGTGCTTCTGGTAATTAGACCTCATTACTGCTGTGTTCATGGGAGTAGGAGAGGGGAAGAGGACAGGCTAGGTCTAATTAACTACTTGATTCTAATGAAAGAAAGACTGACTGATAGCAACTGGGGGAGTGCACCGGAACAGGAGAGGATGCATAACAGAAGCCTCAGTGAAGAAAAGAAATTAAGGAAGCTTATAGGTGCCTGGACTGGTGGATTGTACATGCAAAATTATGATTCATATGGACCATGGGGATAGTAGGAAATATCCTATTAATAACTGGTATGATGCATGATCTATAGTCTTACATCCTCCGTATGTATTATGTTCACCAGTTACTGGGAACTGCAAAAAGCTTGAATATGAAAGGCATGCAGCTTTTTGTAATTTAACAAGAGAGTTTAAATCTATTGTGAGCTTCATTGCAATGTTAATTTCCATTTTGGGTTGCTTAGGTATAATAATGGTTTCAATTCTAGATGTACAAAGGCATACAGCAGTCTGAAAGATAACCTGGCAGCCTAAAGGGCTATGATGTGTGTAGGCACCTTGTCTGTTCCTTAGTATACCTTAGTGAGTAAAGATTGTTCTTTATGCTCTGCTTATACAAACCTGACAGGGTGATACATTGCCCTGTGTTTGGCCAATGAACTCCCTGGTCATTAAACATGGAGCCTATTATTGGGGCTTGGTTCTGAAGGCAAGTCATAATTCTAAAGTCAATTTCTTAGTAACAAAGGGATAGGAGGGGAGGACAGACATTGATTATTGAATTATTTAGATTAGATTGTTAATGGAAACTGTAAAAGTTTTCAGTCATAGTTTTTTGTTGCAATTTTAGACATTCCCCCAAATAGTTCCTCGTGTGAATAAATTACTGCTATTGAAACACAGGGACCTGAAGGATTCCCATGAGGGAATGTCAGATTCCCTGTTTTATAAATTGAGCCCTATGTCTTGTGATTTTTATTTATTTATTTTGGAATTGTAGTTTACCAACAAAAGTTACGGCATTAGAGACATGCTTTAAGCAGAACTTTCATTAAATTAAAAAAATGCCATTCACTTTTACTTCTGCAGAGCCTTTGATCCCTCCACAGCTGGCCTTGATTTAGTTCCACATCCTCCTGAATTCTTCCTTCGTTCCGGTGTGGAGAAGTGGCGGGCAACGCCATCTTCTTCCCCTTTCTTCTGCACATGGGCACTATATATTTTCAATGCCTGGAAAAGCTACTTCTGCGCATGCTCAATGTGATCCATGGCAGACATATTTATTCACTTAGTAAATAAAGCAGTAAAGGCTGTTGTTTTTATTAGCAGAAGAAAAGGGAGTGTGTCTTTCATCTAACTCACCCAGCACATTTTGCATAGAGCTCCACTTTCTGGATGCAGATTGTGCATATGAAATATTTACATTCCATATTTCATATATATCCTGACATATAACAGTGATAACCATAGGGGAGGAAGGTTACTATATACACCCTTAGTGTTCTGTCCATACCCCTCTTAGCCGGGTGCACCACCCAGCACTTTTCAGTAACCACACAGCTGTTTTCGAGTGGTTATTGAAAAGTTGATGTGACAGAAATGTCAGTATTGGAAGAATGACTGAAACATTATAAGCAGCACGAATTAACTGGACAGTGACAATACAGGGAGTAAAGCCTAGGTGAATACCATTTAAGAAGTAGACATCTCATAACTGAGCTAGGAGCCAAAAACAGCCCTGTGTTAGTGTTAATAAGATAATAAATTACAAATAAACTTTATTGCCATCAGCACTACATATTAGAAATACATAATAACAGAGATTACTCCGGAGCTAATTGATGGCACTGCCACTGATAGGTGCACCATTACCTAAGTAGTGTATTGTTAATGATTCTGCAACAAAAGTGGCTCTTGAACAGACAACTAAATAAACAAATAGGATCAATAAGTAGCTGTATCAGTCCATTTTCAAGGACCCTATCAACATGTATATCTGAAATATACTTTTGAATATCTAGTTTATTAAAAGCAGCAGAAATGAATGGCCCTTTATGATATTTTAGATAATAGCTGGTTTGAGATTATTTATCAGTTAATGGCTGTATAAATATATGGTATTTTACATATACATTGTATTTTCTTTAAAGAATAAAGATAGCATGCATTGTAGAAGACAGTAAATATCACTCATTTGTAGAGAGAAAACAGATTAACATTTAGATCCATGGCAAGTCATAACACACCTGTTCTGTACAAATCACTGGGGTGTTGTATGTGAAAATTAGGTATATTGTACCTGTATTGCGTGAACATTTTCTGGCACTGGATTTATTATAGGATTGTGTCAGTTTGGCTTCAGATGCAATATTGAGTAATGATATTGGTTGGAATCGATTTAAGTCAACGTGAATTTGTACAGTCTGATATTGATCCAGTATTATAGTATGTTGCTCTAGAGAGATCTCCTACATAAACACCACAGAGCCGCAGCAGCTGAGAATATGTGTGTAAAAACACCACCAAACCCTTGTCATATGCGGTTCACATATTCTGGGGCATTTTATTAAAAATGGCATGAAAGTCATACACCACTCTCCTTAGATTGCTTCACAGTTCATATATCTCAAAATAATATTCATCATGTAATATCACATTTATCAGTTACCACAAGCAAATTCTAAATAATCTCATCTACCACAACACCCAAAGAAAGAGCTTTAGGCTCCTTCTTTAGATAACCACTAAATGCTTCTTTAGATAACTACTAAATTTATTTTGCCTTTTCTACCTCTGTAGTTATTTTAATGGAAATTCACCTCCATATGTTTGAATTAAAGTGTATGTCCTGCTAAAGCTTTTTTTTTTTTTTTTAGCTTTAGCTACGGGAAGGGTAGGAGTCCTTGTGATGTTTTTACAGGTTCTCTGGTATCCATTTGAGAGATTTACCCTCACTTCCTGTCTTTTGACAACATCTTATAAGGCAGAAAGATCTCTCCAACTGGATTTCTCCAACCAAGACAATTTTTTGGCAATAATTACTGACATATGGATATTTATGACATACTGACATATGGATATTACTGCAACCTGAATATTTACTTGAATTTTAAACAGTAGAATAGGCCACAAACAAGGTTCAAGACTTTAAGTACACAAGTAACCAGTAAGAATTCATTATAATAAAGTCAGAGTGCAGGGTAAGTGGAATTTTGATTGATTGTTATTGGTTGTTTTTTTTATTGAATAAGGCCTACTGTGTCTTTGTTTAACTTATAGAAATTTTTGAGGAGATTAGTTAGAAGGCAAACACTAAGCAAGTGCTATGGAGCGGACAAAAACAATGCAGAAATCATTTTAAGTTTTAAATTTATGCTTTCATTGCTGACTTGAAGGAAAATGAAATGTAATTAGCAGCCCTTTCAGCTTCAGAAACCGAGAAAACATTGTTAGTTTATATTTAGAGATCAAAACCCCTCTCATTGTAGAAACTTTAGAAAAGTTTTTGTTTAGACTGGAGTTCTAGTTTGAGTCAGCTGTACTGGGATTAATGTATAAACTAGAATAAAGACAAGTGCCTATACCTCCTATAACAAAAGGAGCGTGTTCTACCTGGGACTGGGTAACAACATATAATATAAGTAGCTAACAGAAAAACAGCCAAATACACAAGATGAAATACATTCACGGCAACTGTTTTACCTTTCAAAGGATATTTATTTCTGTCCATCTAGTCCTGAATTACACAACTCTTCCCCATAGCATAGCCCTGTCTAGCAGTTTTTTTAATTCTTGTTTAGGGGTCTTGCCACTTTTTCCCAATTATTATGTCCTTGCTGACCAGGCCCCTCCTGTTTTACTGCAGTTTTCAATCTTTGTCTTCCTACATAGAAGACATTAGAGTCAATAGTCCCTTTGGCAGCACTTGGATAGTACTGATGAAATCACTCTTTATACCTCTTTTATGATCTTTTCCACCTCCTAAAATTCTTCCTGACTTAGTGATACTCTGCCAGGCTCTCTGTAATATTCTTCACACTTTACTATAACCCCACTCATTCATTTTAACTCCACCTGCTTCTTTATAACTCCACTTTTTAACACTGCATAGAGTGTGGGAGAAGTCAAGAATAAAACAAGAAGCCCATCCATGTACATACTAATTTTTCCTTTCCACAGCCTTGAACAATAGGAATGATGGGCAGTACTTCTTATAGTAGAAAAATACCATGTAGCTGGTGCTGTAACACTCCTATAGCATACGGAGAATAGAGGAATGAGCTGGAAATTTTGATGACATCATATTTTCAGGTGCTTTTATCTGTAATACAGAAGGTTTTGGTGCAATAAGTGAAGATAGAAAGTAAAGCTATATGAGCCATGATGACTGTATGCCCAGAGATCAGCTTTAACAATGTCCCTAATAATACAGCACTACATGAATTTGTGTTTTTCTATCTTCCAGAAGTTTAGCCTTAATTTAAGTGCAGCTGTTTTTCTTTATGAGAATATGCACCAAATAATAAATAGTTAGGCATTTTAGTTTTTAAAGCCATTGCTAATATGTCCTGAAATCATGGTTGTCTGGTTGTCATGCTAATCTTGAATCCACTGACTTGGAATCAGTATGCAGATCGGCATTTCTGACCTCACTCTGACATTCTAATCTGCATGCCTGTTCTGGGTTAATGAATAAGAAAGGACTAGAGCCAGGCAGCTAGCATTCTTAGAAGGTCAGGCCTCATAGGATACTTAGCACACACTTCCCTTACTAATAGAGGACATTACACAATGACAAACAAAACAGACATTCTGCCGGGCAAACATTTTAAGAAAAAATTCACCCAGACCACAACCACTATCACTCTTTGGATATAATTTTACAAGAAAGAAACTATCCTAATACTGCTTTTAAAAGATTATGCATTCCAGCTATACTTTCCTGCCTATGAATAATTTCAGTAACAGATCAGTGAGTTTTGGTTTCTGCTTCTTGACATCTGTGTTTGGCTGTATTATTTTGATAGCCAGCCAAAGCATTGATGATACTATTGTGCATTTCTAGCATGTCTGTGGACTCATACCTTCCAACATTTGAAAAGAAGGAAGCGTGATAGAGAGACGAAGCGGTGCATTCAGTATGCTGCTGTGGAAAGTAGGTATGATCAAATAGGAGATTATTAGGAATGTGTCTAAAACACATTGAATGGTATTTATACAACACATACTGCAATATTTAGAAGAACAAAACATTTTAATGAGGCTACCCTTATGTCTATGCTCATAACAGCTAACTTTATAATTGAAGAAAGAGGGACACATTGGGCAAATGATGTGCTGCTCATAGATTTCCACAGCATGCAGTAGCTGTAGCTTCACTACACAATGCCTAATGTTTGCTTCTTTATTTTAAACAAGAGTCTGAGCTACTATATATACCACACATGTTTTTTGTAGTCCTTGTATCCACAACACACTCAATTTCTCAAGTCTCACAAACACATATAACATTTAAAGCATTTTCCTTATGCAGAATATGAACAGAGCACCTGATCCTAATTTGAAAGAGAACGAACAGTTAGGGACCTCATTGCAATTTAAAGGTGCATAGGGTATTGTCTCACCTCCCAACCCCCTCTTCTCCTTTATCTCCTGGGATATGGGACCTGGCTCCACCCCATAAGAAGGAACAGTTTGGCCCCATGCCAAACACAAGCAGACCTGGAGGCACCTCTGTGGGCTGGCTAATAGGGGCTGGGAGGGAGCAGATGGCCAGTGGCATACCTAGTCTATTTGACACTAAGGCAAATAATTCTTTAACACTCCTTATGCACCCACACTTCTTTGTATCAATAGTAAAGTAAAAACATGTGATATAAAAAGCAAGAGTTTAATCGCAGGGGCCATGGAAAAACATGGGGTTTTATTGAGGGTACTATAAAATAAAAGGTACAGGTTTGATAGCGGTCCATTGCTGCAAAGCATGGTGGTAATACTGTGCTTTTATAGAAACAGACCTTTAGGTAACATTGGCCATAAATTAGCAATTGTACATAGTTGCACTGACAAATATAAGTTAAATGTTACAATAAATGGAAAAATGGGGAAGCATGTCAGAATACAGAAAGCAAATCGGCAAACTTGACAATATATGACCAATAAATAAATATATAAATAAGAAAATGGGCAATTATGACAGTATACACATAAGACACGGGCAACTGTGATAATGTCAACAACAAATTGGCAATCATGATTGTTATATGATGATTGTATCATTTTATATTGCCCAACACTTGGGCAGTCATAACAATATGTACACAATGCACAGTTTATCATAACAATATGTACACAATGCACAGGCAACCATGACAAATGCACTACAACACATGGGCATTCTGACACACTGTATACTTTAACTTACCTCAACAGCTGGCCACTCCTGGACTGTGGCTTCTGTCCCAGAGATGGAACTATATCTTTTTTATTTGTTTATGTTGATCAGGAATTCACACTGCCTGGCCACCATAGGGCCCCAGAAATGTGTTGGCTTATTGTGCCTTGCTGGATGAGGAACCAATCCATTTCTCTTCTCATTTTCCTTTTGCTTACGTGACATAGTGGGATTGTTTTCTGGGCAGCATACATTGCTGATGTGCTGTTTATATTATTTGTGATTTTGAGTATCTATTTGTATTTTATTACAAGCATTCCCCTAATACAAAGGATTTAAAATAAATGTATAAAGCAAAAGTAGTAGCTTGTATTGTGAATGTTTTGTAAAAACTTTTTACTTCACAAGACCAGTAGGCTCTTGTTCTTGTATCCACTTACTTTACTCAATGTTCAACGGTAATTATAATCTTAAAAAAAAAATAGTGTTCCTCCCACAATACAGAAGAATTAAAATGTAGAAGGAACGGTAGTAGTAAGCAGCACAGAGTGCAATGCTAGAATAGATGTTTAACAATGCTTTACAAGAGCAGTTAGAATACCATCAAACTGGTTAAAAGTGTTGCTTGTGAACAAAGGTCACTGTACACAATAGGGAATCGTAATTTAAAAAGAAAATGACCCTTTTTATATAATATTTCACACTGTCTCCACTAACGTATGCTTTTAACAGACATTTGCACATGGTCATTTTGTATATTGAAGGCTTAATGAATACAAAGGCAGGATACAGCAGTCAGTGGTGAAATGGCTCTATTGTGGTTCATTAAATGAGGCCCATAGACAGAATTTCTGCTGAAGATTTTCATTTATAAAGAAACACTTTTGCTCCATTGTACTGCATGGCCAGTCTCATCAGTTGAAATCTTTGCTCTTTCTGCTGTAACATCGCCCTTCACTGTGATAAACAGCGCATCAAAGGTGACCATCCCCACCGCGCTCTTACTGCCACAATCCAGTGTCAGTTATCTGCTAACCCAGGAGAGAAGAGCATGAGGATTTTCTTTATAAAGACCTACAGGAAAGAGATGCAAAGAATGAAGGCTGCAGTAGTGTCTCATCATAGCTGCGTTACACTGGTGTGGAATCTTAATTGCTGATGTAAGAGGTATGAACTAATATGGAAGATAGCCTTGGGCCTTGTGTGACAACTACTGTACAGCCATCCGTAATCTGAACCCTTTGCAATGCTTAAAGTCAAACTCCAGGCAACCAATAAATTCATTTTTTTGGTTAAAAGTGTTGCTTGTGAACAAAGGTCACTGTACACAATGTGTATAAATATATATATATATATATATATATATATATATATATATATGGAAGCAAATACCTTCTCAAAGATTTTTTTTTTATTAGTCCAGTCTAGAGATTTAAAATGTTCTGTTGCACAGCATAACAACATAAAGCAAAACTAAACCTGCAATACTCACTTATCCCCTTTCCGTTGCAGGATGCCACAATCTTCTTCCTTCTTCTCCTTCTGGAAAGGATCTTTGTCATCTTGATTGGCTAGTGCAGTATGGTGTAACTCCTGCACAGTGGTGTGAGAGTTCATTCATTCCTGGCATGTGCAAGGGAAGCCAAGAACAGTTATTGCAAAAGGGACATTGCCTGTCAGTTTCTGAAATAAACGCCTGCCTGATCGTGGATTTAGACTTTAGTTCCACTTTAGCTGGCTAATACCATGCTATATTCAGGCGTTTAACCTGTCTGGATTTTGTCTTAAGAACAACAGCTATACCACCCTTCAGTCATGTATGGTATTATTAAATCCTACCTGATTTAAAAGAAGTACATTTCTAGAAATATTCATGTTTTTTCAATACTCACATATAAAATTAGATATTTAGGTTTTGTTCTGCACAGCCCATCGCTTTGTATGATCGACCATTTTATGCTAAATGAGGCTTGAATTTGACAGATTATTTTTTTGTGGTAAATATTGTTAGCTATGGGCTATGGTTCCTCCTCCATGATTATTTTCCTCTATTTCACTGTGTGATTTCTTTTAATATTTTAAGTCTGAATATATTAATATTTTCAATTATGTTAGTGTTAATATTTATGGGCTTTATGTTTAAGGTCCTTATTTGAAAGGGTATTGTAAGTTATTTTCTGATGCGCAGCTTAGTGTTGCTGTCAGAGATGCCTGGCTTTCCTACCATGTACCAGAAATGAATGAATGTGTTACATCATCCCAGACCAGCTAATCCTGATGGCCAAAGATCGTATTCAAGAAAAGAAGAACAGGATGGCAGCTCCCTGTGATGAAATTGGGACAGGTGAGTATCGCTGGTTTCATAATTCATACACAATTCCAAGACAAGATGTCCAAACAAAGAATAAACCCCTGTCACCCCCTAGGCACACAAAACATATAAAATTATTATCTAAAAGAAAACTGCTGGGCTAAACTGACAATTGCTTTTTTTTTCATTCCTCCACTTTTTAAAATAAAACTGTTGGAACACTTTTGTTAAATAATTTATTTTTGGAATATGTAAATATTTCAGTCCAAAAATCGGGACAACAAAAGGAAGAAATAAGGGCAGAGGAATTTGCTTCCAGAAGATAGGCAGCCCCTCTAGATGAAGGACTTTTGAGTTCTATGGAAATGAGTTTCTATGGAAACTTTTGAGTTCTATGGAGGCTACTGTAGTTTTCCTGGTTCTGGTTCTTTCTGAGGTTATTGGGGGTTATGTGAGTAGTGAGGACTGACAAATGAATTCCACACCTATAATACACCAAAGGGACAGTTTTCTGTTATCACCAATTCTAGCAGACCCCACAGTGCTTATTGTGTGTGTTTCTTTCATGTTATTATTATTCCTTTCAAAATTATTACAAAAAATTATTTAAACTATGTTAAGACTGACAACAGCTAGGCGTCTTGGAGCAGTAACAGGTATACTTGCCAGGCTTCTTCAGGAGTTTGCAAATACTTGTGTAAGTTGCAAAACAGTTAATTTTCCCCACTTTTTACACATTTCCAGTCCTCCTGGACTTAATTGTTTACAGCAGATAGGCATTAGGTAAATGATCTGCCTTAGTTGTCCAATAATTTATGAACACCATAATATTTATACTTTCTACAACATATTGATAATGCTAAAAAACTGTGAGCTTTAGGTATAATAAACTCTAGCAGGGTTTCCCCAAGACCTGAAAATTATTTCAAAGGTTTCTCCAAGCTAAAAAGGTTAAAAAAAGCAGTTCTATTGGATGGAACTCAGATACTAGCCTGGAATTCCTTTTTTCTTGGTATATACACTATGTTGGCTTTCTGTAAAGCAGGGGTGTCCAAACTTTTTCCAAAGAGGGCTAGATTTGGTGAGGTGAAAATGTGTGGCAGCCGACTATTCAGCATGAGGAGTCTGGTGTAAGTGCGGGCTCCGTGCAGAGCACATTCTTGGAATAAAAGTGGGTGTGGTCAGTCCAGGTCCCGCACAGCACACGCCCACTATTATGAGGTAGGGGATTTCCTGTGAACACATGGGGACTCCTGACCTGCCGATTATTTCCGCCGAGTAGCGGGGCGATTATTGCAAGGCAGTTGATCAACTCTAATGAAATATAAAATAGCTTTTTTGTACGCGTGTATTTTATACTGTGGTCAACAGTGCTGGCGGGCAGAATATTATTGATTTTTATGGCAAAGGCTGCGAGCCGGTGGAAATCTGAACAGGGGCCACAATTGGCCCCCGGGCTGGACTTGTTTGCTGTAAAGTAAGATATAAAGTTGTGTTTTAAAAATAAAGCAGGTTTGTTGAAAGTTTTTCAGTACTTAGCTTTTTGGAGCTGTGTACCAGCTGTGTGCATTTGACATTGCAAGTTCTGGGGATATGATCTATGTCCCTGTGGATTTTTTTGTGAGCCAGATCTTATTTACTCAGTTCTCATCTTGTTTGGCCATCGAGTTTCATAGAGTGTCTGGTGGTTATCACTCTGAATTTAAGATTTACAAAACGGTAGATTCAGATTTATGATGTTAGTTTTTTTTGTACTGGGATGTTTAACCCTTTATTGGTTTATGTACTTTTCAATATCACTTATGGAATGATTATTTTTCAAACATTCTAAGCATTGTTATTAGGTGGAGCATTGTCTTTGTTTATTATTGTGTTAAAAGATGGGATATCCGTAGTTTGTTAGAATATTTCTCTATAAAATCTCTGCTATAAAATCTTCATTACAATTTTCTTAGTATTTGTATGTGATCCTTAATAAAAAATATTTTCTATTATCTAACCTATAATTTTTTATTTAGTTCCATGTTTTGTTTGAATAGCGGTAAGGATGACTTCAGTTAAACTATTTATACGAAAATACATTTTTTAATTATTTGCACATTTCAGAGTAGCCATGGGAGGGTCCATTATGAAGATTAAATAAAGTTAGTCATTCAGACTCAAAGATCCCCATATTCAAAACAATTGCAGCTCAGAAGGATCTACCAGAACATTACATTCATTGCAGCCTCTTTTATTCTCTTGTGGGATTGATGTTCTGAGATGTTGTGTATGGCAGTGCCATAAATAAATAGGCTTTTATATAGAATGTTGAGCTAGGTCCAGCTACTGAGCATTAGGTTGTGCTGACACACACTGTAACAGAAGCATACAATTAACTGATCCTCTGTCACAGTTTGTTGCTACGGTGACAGAACCAAAAGACAAGAAAGCTGCATTGTCTTAGCTTTGTTCTACATTGTCCGATCCATGGGATGATCCAAAGTACTTGTGGATTTCTGCCATACAAACATTAGAGTACAGCCGGACAACAAACAGTGTCATGTTCGGTGTCCAATTCTGCGAATTGAAAACCAGAAGGGGTTTTACTGGACACTGCATACTTCCAGAAATGTATAATCATTTTATATTTGGAATTATTCTTATTACCCCACCCATTTTTGTTCATCTCTGCCCCATGCACTATATTGGTAAACACCTATACCATCGAGAAGATTGCAATCCTAGATACGAGTTCAAGTATGAGTCAAGTATATTAAAACTCAATTTAGTTTGCTTCTGTATGAGATCATTCGTTAGCTGGTTTTATACCCTAATGTATGTCTTCATACTCAATTGTTGAAATTCACATAAAAGCTAAATATTAGGCTTGCAGTAGGATTGTCTGCACTGTAAGCAGCAAGATGAAGCATGAGCTGGGTGTACAGTATGAAGGTTCCTTTGGGTGCAGGTTTCATGTGTAACTTTGATATTTATCGGTAATCCAAAGAGAAGGCAGCAGTAGTGATGCCAAGAAATATTCAGAACTGCAGAATAAAATTATTTGTCATCCTGCCAATATGTTTTTAATTTTTGATAAACTAGGGAGGGATGAAAATGTATGTCAGAATATTTGGGCCTCATCAGGAAGATAGCAAATTTTACATTTTACAGTAATGTCCTTTACTTTGACACCTGTTACATTACCAAGTTTTAATTTATACTCAGATTGGACACTCAGTTTTTGAACAGAAATAGATAGCAGTTTAGGGAGTGACAGTGCCAGCATCGAAAACCCAGGACTTCCCCATTCAGTCTATGTTGGTGTTTTTAGTCTGTGTTACATAGCACATCAAGGGTGGGTGAAGAACAAAAGTAAGAGAGTTGCTTTACAAATACTATACCAAGTGTTGCTGCTATGTATGTGGTTCAGCTTTGTTGTGTGGCTGGAGCTTCACTTTATTTCCCAAAACTACACTAGCCAAAATGAAATGTTTACATTTTAAAAAGAAAATCGTATGGCGCCTGGGGACTAGAATGTTATACTGTATTGACTAAACAAACTCACTTTCCCCATGTAGAAATATATTGCTTGTTTTAAATGGTTTGGAAAAATGTCATGACGTGTTAAGCACCTATAACCCTTATCAAGTGGAACAATAGTCATCAATTGCACCTAAATTACATCGTTTTCCATGTTGCTGGCTTTTTTACATTCTGCAATTCTAAAGACATTGAGAATAGAGAAATCTCATGACAAATTTTCCCTTTATTTTTTTTTCCCTGTGGAATCTCAAACTTTTGTAACATTCATCTATATCAGACAGCAAAACATCTGAAAAGGAAATGTTTTGGTCCTATATACACTTTAATATTCAAATTTGTCTTATGTGTGCCTTCAAATATTTAGGCATACTATTGCTGAATATGTTGGTGCTACTAAATTTATGTATGAGCAGTGTGAGAAAACACATTCTGTAAAAAGTTAAGGTAACACAACAGCATTTTAGCAATACTAATGTGATCCTAAATGTTTAGAGAAAACAGCTGAGCAATTTACACTTGGATATTTCAAATTATTTGTAGCAGTATCAATGTGTATTATTCCATGAAGAAGCACAGTGTACAGCTGGAGTGGAGACAGATGGGTTAATGGGATGTCACTAAGGATGAAATTGCCCTAGACAAGATCAGACACATTGTGTAAATGGATTAGAAGAATATGGGTAGAATGTTAGCCTAAAAAGAAAATGTTTACAATTTGTTTTGTTTTTTTTATTTATTTGTATAAATAAAATGAGTGGCTGTTTGGCAGCAAAAAGGAATACTTGATCCATGAAATGGATTTGGAGCAATAGTAAATTGCACCTAAGTTTCTAAAAAGACACATTAAGCTATATGATAGGAAAACTGTGGAGCAATACACCAATATACCTCTTTGCATACTATAATCAAACATTTAGAACAACTAAATCTCATATTTGTCACATAGTCAAAACACTTGAAACATCTGGATCACCATAGCAGATACTACCCAGACAGCTAGCATTTTCAGAAGCTACGTTCACCCATTGCAGGCTTTGCATTTGTTTAGTACATGTTTCCTTTAAATAATCACAATTGAAAAACATTCAGGTCTGAACATGCCCCAACTCTTTCTTGAGTTGAGATGATAGGATGGTGCATGCCAACTACATGACTTCACACAAATCATGCTCAGAAACTGGAAGACGATGGGCCTGATTTATTAAACTCTCCAAGACTGGAGAGGATACACGTTCATAGGTGAAGCTGGGTGATCTAGCATACCTGGAATGGTTCTGGTCTGGGATTGAAAACATTTACTAACAAATAGCAATTGACTTTTAAGAAAGGCATTCCAGGTTTGTTGGATCACCCAGCTTCACCGATAAAAGTGTATCCTCTCAAGCCTTGAAGAGCCTTAATAAATCAGACCCAATGGATTAGACAGATAATTGACAGGGCTACAAATGAAAGACTTCACGTGCCATCCTGACTTACAGGCAATAAATACAGACAATCAAAGCATTTAATACATAGGCCTAAATAGGTAAAATAATTTAAAACTGAACATTTAGACTGTAGCAAAAAAACATGACATGTTTTTTTAAACATTAAAGCGTACATGACTAGTGTGTTATGGGAAAATTTAAAACCCAGTCTTTGGTAATTAGAGCTGTTCTTTCTCATGGGACATGACTTGTTTTATTTTATAATGGGAGACTACAGAAAGTATATATCTCTGGTTCCTCCTTGTACTTTATACACTTGTTATTCTCGGGGCAGGAAACCCAGAGGAGGAGTAAAATTTACATGCTAATTCAAAGGGACTTGAAATTTTATTTCCTATACTAAAAGTCTTTCCCCTTATAAAACAAGGGGAAATGTTGGGAGAGGTATTGAAATGAATTTCCTAGTTTGTTTTTTCTATAGTTAAGTAAAAATGTGTGCTCCCAAACATCATCAATCAGAAGTGAGCATCCTAGTTGTGCAGACTGTGCAGCTGCACCAGGGCCTTCTGGGACAAAGACACCATTGAAGGTCAGATAAGTGCTTGGACCACTCCCACCATCACGTAGACCTGGACATGGCTGACTTCCATCTAGTTGTAAATCAACACATAGTGAATGTTTTTAGTTGGTAATTCCTAAATAATAAGGGCCTAAAATTGTCCTACCCATAGACCACATACATCATTGTCCCCACAACTGTCTCTTACACTGATCTTAACTTCTAATGTCCCCTCTAAAATTAATGATTCCCCAGAATTGAAACTTACCTCCTGTGAGAATAAAGCATTAACACTTCACTTTACACCAAAACATCAGGACAATATTCTCTGCTCCCTGAACACTCTTTTATCCCACCTTGACATTTATTCACGTCATATTTATATTAAAAATAATCCAGATGGCCACCTTGGGGTGTTTTTTTTTTTTTTTTTTTTTTTTAGAATCATGGTAACCCCACCCTCAACCCTCTCCTTGCATTGATGGTGATTGGCAATGCAGCTAGTCCCTACCAGCTGCATTTGTGCTCGGGGTGATTGATATTACCCTTCACCTCAGGTTGGTAGTCAGATGTTGATTTTGTTTTTTGTAAATTTTTATTGAAAGTTTGAAAGAAGTATGGTACAAACAATAAATAGAAATAACAGAACAAGCCATGTAAGTGCGACATAGTTACAGGAAGTTGTATGACGCGGGGTTTTTAATATTGGGCTAAGAGTATGCATTATTTTATGCACCCCTTTATTTTAGCACCTCATTTCCACTCTGCTCAACTGATTTTGGACCTTGCCCAGGATGCAATGGGTACAGAAAGAGATGGTAGGTCGTATGTGGCCCACATGCTGCATGTTAGGCACCATTGAAGTTCATAGGTGATTCTGATCATACAAATTACATGATATAGTACAGTTCAATGCAGAGGCAAATACAGTTAGGTCCATAAATATTTGGACGACAACTTTTTTTGAACTGCAGACTTTCAGCTTTAATTTAATGGGTTGAACAAAAAGATTGCATAAAAATGTGAGGAACTAAAGCCTTTTTTTCTAACACGATCACTTCATTTCAGGGGCTCAAAGTCATTGGACAAATTAAAAAGCTGAAAATAAAATGTTCATTTGTAATACTTGGTTGAAAACCATTTGCTGGCAATGACAGCCTGTAGTCTTGAACTCATGGACATCACCAGATGCTGGGTTTCCTCCTTTTTAATGCTCTGCCAGGCCTTTACTGCAGCAGCTTTCAGTTGCTGTTTGTTTGTGGGCCTTTCTGTCCCAACCAGTCTTTAACAAGTGAAATGCATGCTCAATTGGGTTCAGATCAGGTGACTGACTTGGCCATTCAAGAATATTCCTCTTCTTTGCTTTATTAAACTCCTGGGTTGCTTTGGCTGTATTTTTTGGGTCATTGTCCATCTGTATTATGAAACGCCTCCCAATCAATGTGACTGCATTTAGCTGGATTTGAGCAGACAGTACATCTCTGAACACCTCAGAATTCATTCGGCTGCTTCTGTCCTATGTCACATCATGGATAAACACTAGTGTCCCAGAGCCACTGGCAGCCATGCACGCCCAAGCCATCACACTGCCTCCGCCATGTTATACAGATGATGTGGTATGCTTTGGATCATGAGCTGTTCCACGTCTTTTCCATTCTTTTTTCTTGCCATCATTCTGGTAAAGGTTGATCTTGGTTTCATCTGTCCAAAGAATGTTTCTCCAGAACTGTGCTGGCTTTTTTTAAATGTTTATGAGCAAAGTCCAATCTAGCCTTTCTATTATTGAGGCTTATGAGTGGCTTGCACCTTGCAGTGCACCCTCTGTATTTACTTTCATGCAGTCTTTTTTTTATGGTAGACTTGGATATCGATACGCCTACTTCCTGGAGAGTGTTGTTCACTTGGTTGGCTGTTGTGAAGGGGTTTCTCTTTACCATAGAAATTATTCTGGGATCATCCACTACTGTTGTCTTCCGTGGCCCTCCAGGTTTTCTGGCGTTGCTGAGTTCACCAGTGCTTTGTTCCTTTCTCATGATGTACCAAACTGTAGATTTTGCCACTCCTAATATTGTAGCAATTTCTCGGGTGGGTTTTTTCTGTTTTTGCAGTTTAAGGATGGCTTGTTTCACCTGCATGGAGAGCTCCTTTGATCGCATGTTGTTTGTTCACAGCAAAATCTTCCACATACAAGCACTCCAAATCAACTCCAGGCCTTTTATCTGCTTAATTGATAATGACATAACAAAGGAATTGCCCACACCAGCCCATGAAAGAGCATTTGAGTCAATTGTCCATTTACTTTTGAGCCCCTGAAATGAAGCAATTGTGTAAAAAAAGGCTTTAGTTCCATTTTTATGCAATCTTTTTTGTTCAACCCACTGAAATAAAGCTGAAAGTCTGCAGTTCAATTGCATCTGAGTTGTTTCATTTAAAATAAATTGTGGTAATGTACAGAACCAAAATTAGAAAAAAGTTGTCTCTGTCCAAATATTTATGGACCTAACTGTATGTTGCTGTTCCTGTAGCTTTTTAATTACTAAATATTGTGCTGCCTGTAGTTCTCCCTTAATAGTCAATAACAATATTCATTTCTTTTGTTTGAAGTTTCTTTTCTTTTTTTTTATTTCTTTCCTTTTCCCTTGGCATATAGAATGTTATTTTAAACTCTCCACGTACCAATTTTTTTTTAAATTATCTAGATAAATAAGTGACACTCAGCCTACTCGTGTCAGTCATGCTAGTAGCATTTTATTTTTAATCTATGTTAGAGGAGTATTATTTTGGTGACTAACCAGATGGAGCTTAAGTGACAACAAGTAGAAATCTCTGATTATGAATCAAGAACTCACAAATGGTCACAGACGTCCAGGCTACCATACATTTATAATGAACACAATGAATCTGCTGGGTCCAGCTCACTTATTGCCATCTGGTGCAATAATTGTTATTAAACAAAAACTTCTTCATTGAGTAGCTGTGAAAAAATGCCTTTTCTGCATAGCAAACTATCATGTAATCTTACCTTTTTTTGTTCTCTTTTTATCAATGAATGTATATTGAAGTAACTTAGTGATGGTCATTTTTAGCACGTATCTTTTACTGTGGGCTCTGCACCTTTCTAAACAACTAGATTCTTTAAATAAATGTTTTTTTGTATGTAGGTATGATGAGTTATGATGTTTATTATACCAGTTTAGCAAAGGTACAGATACCATGTACAGTACATGGGCACTTTGGGTTCAGAAGAAGACCTTTTTTTGTGTATGTAAGGAAGGTGTGGAGGAAATCCTCAATGGCTTTAAAACACAGGTGGGATGTGGTTTAGGCAGATCAGAAGATCAGCAGCATTACAATGATCATGTCATGACCTGTCTGTCCTTATTTCCTCTGGGATAGCAGTCAAATCTCTTAGATATAGAGCTGCGTCACATTATTGTCATTAAAGAGCAGGTTAATGATTCTGCAGCTTATTTCTATCTATCATGCATAATAAAATATGAAGGACAGTCATGCAAAGGGAACCATTCTCAGTGTTTTGTAGGATTATCACAATTTAGATGGCTCTTTATTTTGGGGTTTTCACACATTGTATTCCAAAAAGTTGAGCTAGAGTTTCTTGTTTAGTTTTTGCAGTGTGTTAAACCTATCCAACATGGTGCATCTAGCATGTGGCAATATTTACCTAAGCCTGCCAACTGCAAAAAACGCAGAGACCAATGAGCTTTATTAGTTGGTCCTGCAAATATGTGACTGTTACCTGGCCAAAGGAGGGAAAGGAGAGGATAACATATTTGCCTGTGGGCCCTGTAGTCATTGTCTGGGCTGATATGGCAGTAAGTCTCCCTCTATTCTTCCCTTCCCAAAGCGCTGCCTTTACTTCTATTTATGTTATTATCATTATAACTTTGTAGCCTAGGAGGCGAGGGTGTTACCACTGGGAATTGGCATGTTTTTTAACACTGGATGCAAATTGATTCAACCTGATTTGTAGAGGAAAAAAAATATGAAAAAAATGTCATCCTTCCATGGCTGATGTTTATAGAGATGCAGTGGTCTGGTCTGCTCATGGGTGGGTGGCAGTGTAGGTGTTCTGTTAATTTACATAATACACTCTCAAAGGACCATTTAACAGATTATGTGATGTTTTTCTCTCCATCCATGACTTTTCAACATCCGTTACAAAAGGTCTCTCTAAACCACAGGTAATGTGAATACAACTATGATTAATTTGTACAGGGCTTGAAGGTAGGCACCTATCTATTGTTATTCCTTTTACATTTTACCAACACATTTGTTGTGCTGTATGCAAATTATTTATTATTCTAATTAAACATGAACGTTTCTTTTTGTAAACAGAAGAATCAGTTGGCCTATGCAGGAAAAGCAATGATGCTTTTTTTTTACAAAACATGTTACAAAAGTATTGCTAACTTCAGTTCATGAAAATAAAAACATCAGTGTTATTAAAAAACAACATACCACTTTCCACCACAACTTAAACTATTTGGTTGTGATCAGGCTAAACTAGAACTGTGGCTAAAACTATAAACTTTACCCTTTTATTCTAAAATAATTGTATGACATAACATAAAAGCTAAAACTTTTTCAAACAATTGAATGTGATAATTATATTTTTATAAATACAGCTATATTGCCTTCTGATTTCAGAACCTTGACCTTTACCTAGCATAGGAATGAATGCGTTTCCATAGTCTGTTTAGTAAAAAAATATTTTGTGATTTGTTCTTTACCAAGCCACCTATTGAAGCAATTGTGAATTGAGAATGTGGCAATTGGTAAAGGAATAGTAGGAGAATATTATAGTTATGATGGGCCGGAGCTGTCCATAGTGCTGATCTTGGGTTTCTCTATAGTTCAGCACTTTGGGAGTTGTTTTATTTCTTTATTTTCTCTTCAGAGAATGCTTTGTGGTGTCAACATTTTATTTGCAACAAACAGTTTCCTTCAGGATATTTTGCATGCTCTGAAGAAAACTGTCATCACAGTTTAAGCTGTAACACCAGTAAAGCACAGGGAAAAATCCCTGTGTGTGTTTGTCACTATTTTAGACTAAGAATCTGAATTTTGTAGTTTTCTTTTTTTTTTTTCCTGTGTGTGAGTGTTGGGTGTGCTGGACTCCTTGGACTCCAATGCAAAGGCTTATTGGTCTTATTCAGCAGCAGCAGAACAATGCTATAAAAGTGCCTTTATAAAGATACATGTTTGATTTTCTTACCACCTGCTTTCTAGCAGTTAGCATGTCTTGTTTTTAATAGTGGGATCCTCTAGCCCTTTCATAACTGCTAATCTTTTGTCCCTCACATCTTCCGAAACACAAATAGTTTTAAAACTCATGCAAAATATCAGCCCTACTCCCTGGCCTGCCAATGACCAGACTGTTTTGATATTATGTATTTGAAGCATTTTGCTGTGCACACTGATGTTCATATACATAACTTGTCTTGAAGCTAATTGGCACCTATGGCAGATACTCTGAGTATGGCAATTATTGTGGGCAGGGTTCCCCTACTGAGTATTGAAGCTGCAATGCTGGATGTGGGGCCTGGTAATTTTTTTCAAAAGAACCACTTTCCTATGGGTATCAGTAACATTTTTAAATCTCCATTTAGGATTTAAGTGCAGCCTTACTGCTAAGGGATTATTTGATTTCTTAATCGTTTAATTTTATTCTCCTCTTCTCAGAGCAAAATCATCAGGATGAGCATCAGGAGGTAAGGTTATCCTATGTCCTGTCCGAGCTTAGCACTAGTAACAGATATGGTAATTAAAAGACTGCCATGCAATAATGATCCTGTTAGGATTACATGAAAGAAAAAACTAAAATTTTACCCTCCTTCAGGAGTTTGGACTTGTCAGTTATAAGGCCTCGACTTGATAAAACTAGTCAGGCACCATGGAGCTTTATTCACTTTTGTTCTTTTCTTGCTCTTCTCTGACAAGAACATACAAGTGTATCAGAAAACTTTTTCCTAAGCAATACTTCATTATTATAATGTTTTTTAAGTAAGGATTAACATTTTTTTGCAAATGTCTATTTCTAACTGGTTTTCTTTAAAACATCCACTCAAAAAAAAACACTTTTTCTTAGAAATGTTTGTTTATTAAGCTTAGGAAGTATTCTGGATTCAGTGTTGACTTGCAGAGTCATAATCATGTTTTTTCAGACTAGCCTTTTTGCAGATTTTGAAATCTTGGTATGCGTGTGTATACATTTAATGATAAGAAACATAAAGAGATGTGCTTTTATTAGTTTTCTAATTATAATCTGCAAACAGAACATCCCTATAATAAAATATGCCGTTCAACTTTAATGGATTGCCGCAATACCTACCAAATAATCAACTAAGCAAAGTACATTAGGGTGCAGGTCGCCACTGGCATTCAAGCTATGTGTCAAATTTAATATGTGGTTTATGATTTGTAGCTGCACCATTCGTTTAGAAAAAGTTGATTACAAAAAACATAATTCTGTAAATTTACACAATTTTTGTACTGTCCAAATTTTTTTGTAAATGTCCTTAAGCATCTTTCTTTATCCATGTTCATCAGGAATTTATGTATTCACATACCCCCAGTAGCTGAGTGATAGATCTATAAGATCACTGTGTCTTCCTTCTGGGGAAATTCTGATGCTGTGTCAGGCAGACACTGTTATTTTTTAAAAAGGATCATTATTTTCAGTCTCTGGATGAGCTATAAGTCCTGTAGTAATAGATGAGTTAAATTATATCCCAGCCCCTTATATCCCTTTCTTCACCCTGCTCTAATACCACCCCCTCCTCACAACTGACATCTGGTGCTAGGACTGGACTATCAACTCAACATCCTTTTATTGTTTTGCATCACATTTTACCGTAAGATTTTCATGAATGAAAATACATCACAACACAAATGTAACATTTTGCAAATTGCCAGTAGGTAATTAATCACATAATGATCATGTTGAGTTTGGCTGATAAGCAGCTTTTGTCCTGGGTGCTGATCACTGGTTGGCTAAACATTTTTTTTTAGATTATATATGTCTAAAATTAGTTTTATGTGTTTATGTATTTTTACTTGAAAATGTGCTGTATTTTTGTTTTTACTAATTACCAATACAAATCATTTTGTCTTCCCTCTTCTGTTTCATCTTTTCTGATGTTTTGTGAGCTTTTAATAACATCATTTAGAAGGAAATCTGTCAGAACGTCAAGGCTTTTATTGTACATGAAAGTCAGATTATATAATCTATAGGAGATGTCAAAGACAGGTCTCCTTTAAGGTGCAGTTGTCATTCAAGCATTAGATAGAACTAGATGCCCAGTATGTGCCCCAACAACATTCCTGGTTCTGTATGTACCCTCTGACTCTAGATCAATGTGATTTTATACTTGCATTCAGCTCATTTATAATAAAATAAAATAATTTGTAATGTGTTTTGTAAACTTGTGATGAATTGTTCGTTTTCTAATATTTGTCCCCTCAAAAATCTACATAAAAAAGAAATGAAGACAATGACAAAAAAAGAGGCAGCATGACATGGCATCATATGGCCTACATTGTCATTCTAGATATTGTAAAAAAGTGTTAACTGATAAGCAGACTGATTCGATCCACAAATTGGTATTATATTGTATACATTGTGTATTGATCACAGGTTTATAGAAACCTACATAGACTGCTAACCAAGAACCATTTCCAAGCATCTGTCTCCTCACCCAGACAGAGTGTCATGTATTGATGACATCTATGGGAATAGGTCAGCCTTTCTGGCATTAGGAGTAATGCCAGCTTATACTGTTTTTCACTTAAGGGGGTGACTAAGTGTATTACAACAAAGCAGAATATGTCACCCATCTTTCAGCTTTATGAAACGTGTATTCACTTATCTTGTGATTTTATTTATCCATACATTTATGTCACACTTTGATTTCTTACAGTTGGTAAACACAAGGCTTAATTCATAAAGCTACAATACCAGGATCGGGATAGTTTATTATCTAAAATGGGACAATTATTGACAGTTGAGTCCAAAAAGATTTGCAAATAAAGATACCTACCCTAGTGTTATAGCTTTATGAATCAAACTGACACTGTATTGTTAGATTGGGTCACTCTTAAGTTTCCATCACAAAAGGAAGTAACACATAGGAACTGATCAGTTTTTATCTTTTCACTTGTCAGACTCCAAAAATCTAACTCTAAACTAAACTAATTATTTTCTTTATTACAGCATTTGTTAGTTCATTACTGCTATTCCTTCTAGTTTATAAGTCCATCATGGGCATTATATGGTGGCTGGGTAGTGCTGTGTATATGACTGACCGAACAGAAGCTGGCACACATTTTAAAACTTGTTGGTAAAGTTCAACCCTGACAATCCTGCTTGATCAAATCACAATTGCCTAAACTGAAAGTTGACCATCTTATATCTATAGATAACTATAGACAACACAATTGTTTTTACTTGATGAAAATTTAACTGTAGGAATGAGATCTGCAACATTGTAAAAATGTAACTGGTATTTTAAAGTTGATTGCAATGTAAGATTGATTTTTCCATTGAATTGTGCATTTTTTGCCACTGTATTTGTATCGCTACTTTTAGACCCATGTCAGGAATCCAGGCTGGCACCTCTTAAAGAATTAGTGTTTGTATATTTGATATTTCAATTTTCTATTGGGCTGCTGCAGGTGGGATGCGTCATGTAGAGTCTCACCCAAAGAAACGATAGCAGTAACTGTACCACAACAACACCACAAGGCTGAACATAGTTTAGGTGATGTTGCTGATTTTGAAGACCCAAATCCTTGATAAACCTGACACCCAAAGTAGTATAAACATTAGATATGTGACTACAATTATCAGCGTCCCTTTATTAGAGTGGAAACCATGTGTCTAAATAGGAAGTTACAGGAATTGTAGCCTCAGGAAGTAGGTAGTAAGCAATTGTAAGAAAATAAAGAAAATAAAAGCCATGGGAGGTCTTAAATGGAGTTAAAGTTACACTTTTAAGAATACATATTCAGGCAGTTTATTATTACAGGAAAGGACAGGTGATTTCCTTTCTGCAATAATCTGACCCTCCTGTGTGATCACTCCAGGTTTCTTGCAAAAAAATCTGCACATGCACAAAGCAATCCTAGTTACCCCTGCGTGTGCCACGAATAAGTGAATTCCTACGAACCCACATGGGCAATATGTCAACCCAGCCCAGCAAATCAAGATGACAAGGAGGGAGTAAAGAAAGAAGGTGAAGTAACATAGGGTTTAGTTCCACATTAAGGCTGATTGGAAAAGTAAAAAGCTACAGCCAAGCACAGCGACACATTTTTTTTTTAAATTAGAAAATGTATTATTTAAAGTCATATCTATAATCTACATTTACAAACAATTGCTTTAAGTTTAAGCTCTAATGCTTAAGCTTTGCTTAAGCTCTAATTTTTAGTTTAGCTGGGCTTTAATACAGGATCTGCACCCTTTACCAGTGGTTTACATTGATGTATATCATATTTTTTCCATGTCATTGGTAGTTTTACAATTCTTATAGTGGAAATATCCTGCAGGTTGATTAACTCTCTGGACAGGAAGTAAAATCATCCATCTTTAGTCAGCCTAGGTCTCTGTACAACGTGAGGCAGTGTTTCTCAACCGGGGTTTCATGGGACCCTAGGGTTTTTGAGAGGTTGTTGGGGGTTCCTTGAGCAATGAGCAATTTGTGCCTTTAAGGTAAATCTAACTGATACCATTGATGTAATTTGTAAGGGTGACATTCTTCCCAGTGGTCAGCAATGTACGAGGCATTCTACCTACAGAGCACTACATTAATGTACTTGTGAGCTTTGCATGTAGTAACAACAGAAGGAGTTCACTGAAAACCAGAAATTATTTCAAGGGGTTCCCCCAAGAAGAACACTGACCATCATCGCCTCTTCTTTCGGGTTCTTCTTCCTAAGTCACCCGATCCAGATGTGAGATCGGGTGGTGTAGGTTGGAAAAACACTTGCCGATCTCACTGCGCATGCAGTGGCAATTTTTTTACCTTTTTACGAAAAGGCTCCTTTTGCGCAAGATGCTCGGGCATGCGCAGGAGCACTCAAGAGATGCGTGACGTAGGTATCCCGGGCTTTGCACTCCCATTCATTCTTGATCGTATAGCTGATTGAGAATTAGGGGGTGGTGCTGCACCCTTTTTTGGGGTGTTGTACTTGGAAAAACAAACAGAATTTTAACTTTACATAAAAGGGTTGTCTACCCTTTTATGTAAAGTGATATTTCTGAGTTTAGGTGCACTTTAATCGTAGATTTAAAGGACTTTGTATATTGGGAATTGTAATGCCAGTAAAGGCTCATTGTAAAGCACCAAATGCTTTCTTCCAAAAAATGTTTTTGAGCAAAGGGTATATCAATCTGTGTGGTAACCCACTTGCCAATACATAGTACAGGAACAGTTGTGTTTTCCCCTTTGGCCTGTAGATCTTGCAGTTTGTACAGATTTGGTCACATACATGCATGTTTGCCTTGTGATATCACTGCAGCTTACTTTATTTGCTTCCATACTCATATATTCAGCTCCTATTTGGGCTTTATCCTTTTTTCTGGGCTAACAATTGCCCAAACCAAGTGAAGAAATGACTGGGCAGTATTCATGTCCTCTTTAATCAGCTTATTTATTAAAGAACTGTAATTCAGCATGGAGATCCCCTTTGTACCTACACCAAGCTTTTCTTGCAGAGCAATGAGAGCTAAAGCTGCTGTGTTTTTGTTCGCTGCCCGCAGCAGTGTGTCCGCCAGCTGATGTGTGAGCTCCCCCGCTGCACGGCTATTGCTTCCTTAGCCCGGGCTATTTATATCCCGGGACACTTCTCTAGTACCCAGTCACCATGTTCTGACCATTTCACACACATTCCTTTGTTTCCTTTTTATAACCTTGGATTTTACCTTAATTGTAGCTTATTATTTGGCAAGTAGTTTGAGGTCATGTAATTATTAGCTCTTAGACAGCACAAGTGTCTGGAACAGAGAATAATATAATGGAAGGCAAAGTTCTCCTACACATGATTAGATCCTGCAATGTGCCCACAGGATGCAGATACATGATGGGCAGGGTGAGGGCTCTGTTTAATGGCATTTATGTGATCAGAAATCATTTCCTATTGTTCATATGAACATTAGTTTTTTAGGAGTATAAAAAGGTCCCATATTCCTTGTCACGATCTTGTTCTATAGAGATTTTGTATTTGTTCAGTGTGCAAGGGAAGACCGGCCGACACAAGCTCTTAGGACTGTCACAGTTTCATTCCATCTTCTGCATGCAATGATTGTGGGCCCGGCCTGGCATGCAGGGCACTAGAGAGGGAGCAGAAGGAGGGAGAGCTGCCTGCCCAGGTTTCTATGGCAACACTGAAATACCTCCAGGACAGGAGAAGGCGGCAGCAGGGAGATGAGAGGAAAAAAAAGACTCCTAACCCAGCACCAACACCGACCACAGCAAGTGCAAGACACTCCCCTGCCTGCTGCATTTCTAATGACACACAGGCCACTACACGACATATTTATCCTGCTAGCTGGAAAGGGGACAGTGACGTTCACTGGGAGGAAGTAGCTTTCTACTTATGTGGCTGTGTATTCTTTTATCACTATATCCCAGCTGTTAGCTCTGAAAGAAGGAAAAAAAAAGCCAGCTTAATCCTAATGTCCCAGGCCCACCCCAGGAGCTGCTATCGATTGGTGGATTGTAGGGTTGGTTGCTCACAGTGAAGGGGGGGGGGGGCGCTATACAAGGTCCTCCTCCTACACTCCCGTCCTTGGTGCATTCAGGCCCCATGCGTTCCCATGGAGACG
Organism: Pyxicephalus adspersus; assembly: GCF_032062135.1. Lineage (NCBI taxonomy): Eukaryota > Metazoa > Chordata > Amphibia > Anura > Pyxicephalidae > Pyxicephalus > Pyxicephalus adspersus. The sequence continues at coordinate 40,895,414 of NC_092862.1, forward strand.
GCCTGTCTGTGCGGCACCTGTACAGGCAACCTGAGAACCATTCACTCTCTTATTCACTTGGTGACTGAAATAAGTGACACGACCTAGCCCACAGCAGCTGCTCCATCCTGCATGATAAATAATTTCAATTAGAGGGAAAAGTTTATTTCATTTGTGCTGTGTGGGCTCTTCGCTCCCAGTAAACAGTTTATTCAATATGCAATTAGAAGGTGCTGGAGCATTCTCTGCTCCGATAGGGGATCTCCAATGCTCAGCCAGAAAAACAAAGTGCATTGATTATTGGGAGCATCAAGATGGGAGAAAAAGCCAGGTTATTGCTGCCTGCTATTGGCATTTTGGGGTATGGGTTAGGCAGTGCAGCATTTTACTTTATGTCTAGCAAAGGCTGATAATAAAAATATCATCTCCTCCATAATCATCCTAGAAACAAGGTAATTCTGTGTCTGCCATAACAGAAACCCATCGTAATCCCATTACTAGATATTAATGAAAGATTGCTTTAGCTCGGAACTCTTTATAACTATAAAAGTGAATAGGTGTCCCCCATCTGGGTGTAAGTTGTAAACCGCCTCAAAATGATACATTGGCCGTGCTTTATTAAAGCTTTCATCAGTAAAGCTGGGTGATACAGCAAACCTGGAATGAATCTGCTACGAGATTCAAAACATTTGCTAGTAAATAGCAATAGACTTTGACAAAATCCATTGTAGGTTTTCTGGATCACCCAGCTTCACTAATGAAAGTGTATCCTCTCCAGCATCAGGACCATTTTGTTTAGCAGGGATGCCAACCCTGCTTCCTGAAATGTTATTGATTGGTTAATAATTGTTAGGGTCAGCTGTCAGGCATACAGAATGTGAATTGTATTCATTGTTCAGTTGCCCAGTTGTGCAGCAATGCAAAGGAGGAAGCACAGACTGTATATGTAATGAACAAATATGCAGATATAAATTTAACTACATACAAAAGCAGTTTTTTGTTTTACCTTTAACATACATTTAAAAGAAAAAATCTATTACGGGTTAACATTTCAGGTTGAAAGTACTGTACCTTTTTGTTTTATCTGTTTAACTTTTTGGGAGTCTTGGAAGATACCTAAAGTTGAGCAAATCCCGCGTTACTCACCTGTACCTGTTCTCTCGCAGGGCGATGGCATCTACTTCTTTCTTCTCTTTCTATCTATGATCGTTGGCCACCTTTGATTGGCCAGGTTAGGATGATGTAAGCACAGACATGTAGGAGGTAAATTATTCCCGGCACAGGTAGCCAGGATTGCTGGGTGTCCTGGCTGACGCTGAGCATACGCAGCTCAGCTTTTTGCCAGATAACTGGAGCGATCAGGTGCGTAGGTGGGATTGTTGCAGATGGGACATGCTTGTCTCTTTCTGCAATATTGACCTGATAATGGATTCTTAAAAGTTCCAGTTTAGGAATTGACTTAGTTGCAAGTGCAGTCACCTTGTAGTATACTATTTTAGTTATGAAACCACAACAAATTGGTAATAAGCAATAAAGTAGGGGATGTACAAGTGTAAAGGATGAGTAGTACGAATAAACAGGCTAAAAGGCACACATTGTAAAGGGAGGGCCCCCTTATGGTGAGTCTTAGTGCACTGAACCAAATGGCTGACCACAAACACTTGGCTAAACATTTACTTTCTAAGCACTGCAGTATATTGGCAGGAAAATTGCTTGCAATGTCTGTGCTATGTCTGATGCTGCAAGTCTGTCAGTCGCATGTCTCCCTCTGGTGGGTCCCCTGCCAGGAGAGCATTTCATTGTCTGGGGGAACGTGACCCAGAACCAGAGAGGAGCTGGATGTGCTTCATTTTCAAGTGCATGCATATATGAGCCCCAAAATACTTTACAGCAAGGGTTAACAATAATCTGTGTTTAGGAGAAACAGCTTTGTGTGAGGGCTGTGATGGAAGCTACCTTTATTGTCTGGTATTGTAAGCCCCACTAATGTAACCCGTAAAGATTTGCTCCTATTATAAATATAAGGGACATAACAAATTTAAATATGAAGAATGACATCTCAAATGTGAAGAATGAACACAATGAGCCTAAATTATGAAAGCTCTCCAAGGCTGGACAGGGTAGACTTTTATCAGTGAAGCTGGGTGATCCAGCAAACTTGGAATGGATCCGGTCAAGGATTGAAAACATTTGCTAAAAAATAGCAAATGACTTTTAGGAAATCCATTCCAGGCTTGCTGGATCACCCAGCTTCACTGTGGAATATGTATCCTCTCCAGCCTTGGTAAGCTTTGGGCCATATGATTGTGTTTTTTTTTGTGTTTTGTTTTTTCTTATGTCTCTATTGCTGAGTAATCTGCAGTGGGAAACTGATGCAGTCTGTTTAAATCCTCCATCTGTATAGCAGAAAGATGAATAAAGCTGCCAGTCCCCAAGACTGTTCTGTGACTGGGTACCATTATGAATTACGTTGCATTACGTTGTAGCCTTAATCCAGATGTGGGCCAGCTCTGTGAAAACCCAGTTCCTTCATTAATCTGTGAAATGCTGCGTGTCCAGGCTTTTGTTTAGTTGGTGACAGATTATTTTTGAATAAGGGGGAAGCCTGTATTCACATAAACAGAGGCAAATCACTTTGGATGTTAAAGGCAGTTAGTAGCAATAGGCAGGTTATCCTATTATAGAGAGATCTTAGTGCCATGGATGTCCCAGTTAATGGTAATAGGTATATACTAAATTCTTTTGTCAACAATTTTCAAAATAGTTTTGATTTGGCTTTTTTCTAAATATTGGATTTTAAATGTTATTTTGTGTTCACAGGGGTAGGGTAACACAATTCATAGCAAGTTTAGCTTGGTGTACTGGGTTAACAAGGACACATTCCACATTTATATTTCAGACTAGGACTTGTGGCAGGTGCATTGTAGTCCCCTGCACAAAATCTAGCTGAAGCCCTTTGTGCTGTGACATCTGCTGCCCTGCTCAGCGCTGTGTTTTCCCCCACGTTATTAGGAGCTTGTTATGTCACAGAAGAATTAGTGAGCGCAGGAAAGCAGGACGTGTAACGCGCTGGCTGGGGCAGTACATTGCACAATACTGTGCAAGCAGCCACAAGATCAGCTGGACTGAACCCGACTATTAATCTTCTCCCTGTCTGATGTATCCACAGCCCAAACATTTACATCCAATGACAGGATATCCTACTGCTTCTAATTGTCCTTACACATTCATTCAGTATTCACTGAAGCTAAGGTCTCCAACATTTTTTAAGATGGGGCCCTAAGAAGCAGTTTACTATTGTTCTGGAAGTCAACAGATCCTAATGAAGGTTATCACTTAAATATGAATACTGGTTGTGGACATCACCAAAAATTGTACATTTTCTGCAGATCTGCTGAAAATATTATTTGGTAATAAACCATATTTTCCATTTAAGTATAAAATAAACATAATTCTTGGTCTTGGCTAACAGGCACAGTGGTCACACCACTAAATACACTTTAGTGGAACAGGATCAGTTCATGCTTTGTAGACATCTTTTTACCTCTATGTTACTATTCTATTCTTGATCCTCGTTCCTAACTAGGCATATGGAACCAGAAAACATTAGAACCTACTTTTTGTAACCGTACAAATCCAGTGGATTCAGTACTTTTTATAACTCATTAAACCAGTACAAGTAGACAGTTTAGGAGCTTTTTCTTCATTTTGACTTTCCCAAAATACATGTTCTTGACCATATGTCACAAAAAAGACATGTAGACCTAGAATTGTCATATAGAGAGTCAAATAAACCACTGGATCTCTCCTAATAAATATTTCCTTGATACTAGAAACACATCCCATTCACTTTACTCTATGAAACAATGCTGAACATAGTGAGGTTACTCAGTATCTCACATGAATGACAGTTGCATTTGTTTTTCCATATCTTGTTTCACCAGGTTTTTAGCTTTATTGAACTTTTAGTTACTGGTTTGGTCAGTAAGGGGAGCAATTGTCTTAAGAACCAGCACAGTGAAGTGTTGCAGGCTGTATTGAAATCTCATTATGCATTAATAAAACATGCCAGATTTCAGCAGGTGCAGCTTTACCACTTGTTGTATAATAAGGGGGATCAAATAACATTTGTTTGCTCATAGTAGAAAAGATTGATGCAATTTAGAAACTTGTGATGTGTGCCTTTTACATTTATATTCCTTAGAGTGCATGGCTCAAGTTGAATTAACTTTTATAAAACCACATAATTGTGTGCTTGTGTAATATATATATATATATATATATATATATATATATATATATATATATATATATATATAAAATCCCACAATGAATACATAAGAAAAACACAGTCAATATGCTTCCAATGTCATTTAACTAACACAATTAAATAAATCATCTCTCCATAGATTACTGTTCTAATCAGTACTTATTACAGAAAATTAGTCTGTACAATTTATCTCAACAGACACAACGTGGTAAAAAAAATATATATTTAAATATAGGATGATGACCATATTATACAGATAAAGCTACTGCTGTCTTTCTAATGTTTCTATTTGTCTCTGACTGTCAGGTAGTGGGACATATGTTTGAATATTGCTTACTGTCCGTGGCAATGCACTGACAAAGACTAATGTTCAAGTAATATTTTCTTAGTTTGTAAGCTCTTCGAGGCAAGGTCCTCTCCTCCTCCTGTGTCACTGTCTGTATCTCTGTCAATTGCAACCCCTTTTTAATGTCAGCGCTGCATAATATGTTGGCGCTATATAAATACTGTTTATTATCAATAAGTATAGCCAACCAATCAATGGCATTCTGCTGTCTGTCAGCATGATACTTGGTGCAGGTTTACTGCCAGGTGAGGGACCTCACAGGTGCCGACATGTTATGTTGACACGGCTTCTCTCATCTGTTTGGGTTTTCGAGAGTAAGATCTTTAGGATTAGTATAGAGTCGTAACATTAGCTTACTTTTTCTCAGTTTAGATATATTGGAAGGATATTCAGATTAGTGCAACATTGTGTGAATTACCATTTCCATTCCTTTCTGCTTACCAAATTTTAAGTTTATTTTCCCCATCTGTTCAGCCTGTTTAGGAAGTAAAAATCTATGCATTCTATTTCTGAATGGGATTTTTTCGAATGTATTAATAAAAAACAGAAACCCACCTACACTGTGCTTAGCATACTACCATATTTACCTTGCCAGGTATATCTCAGAATTTATGATCAGAACTGGTTGCTGCCATTGCCCATATATATATATATGGCCAACTATTGATTAGCATTTATGCCATAGTCTGCCAAAAATGGAATTCCTTAACCATTTTTAGTACTAGCCTTTCATACATTTTATTGCTACTGCTTTCAATTTTTCAAGTGTTAGTCTTCATATTATGTGTTCTCTTACAGGTGCAATAGTTAATATACCAGTTGAAAGATCCAACATTGGTTTCTTTTTTAACTGCTGTCAATGTGATGACAGTTATTAGGTGCCAACTGCCAAGTGTATGTTTATGCATGCACCTGGAACACCAAGTGAAAAACAGTGTTGTTTGATTCTTGGTTGCTGAGATTGGCCAGATTGGGCAGCTAACATTTCATAATATTTACACCTTTATTTTATGGAGACTTAGGTGACAAGATAGGGTGAATCCCATTAGACCTTGTTTTCTCCTAAAATGCAGGATTAGCAATAGATGACTACAACAAATCATTTTCCTGATTTTTGAGCACTGCTTTGGCCTAACGTTGTTATTGCTTTATTAGTGTTAATTAGTGTATGTGCTTTATTTGTGTTAACAATATCTTTTGACTAATAAAAAATGTTTCTTGTTCTTATTTCTATAGAAATAGGTGGTATGCATTGAGAACACCAATCAATAAGATGGCATAAATATCATTGAGGGTGTTGGTATTAGAGTGATGTCACTGAAAATGGTTAGATGTCCTCTACTTGTCATCCTTTGTGAGATATCAGTCAATGTATGATCAGCTGAACTTTTTATTTCTATTTTTTGTTTAGAATGTCGGACAGCATTTATAATATAGCTTAATTGTTCAGAATTCTTGGTGTGTTTTATATGCCAAAATGAGCCAATGTACTAGTTTTTGTGTATTAGCCCCATTGTGTATCCGGTTTATAGGAATTTACAGCAATATTTTAAACTTTACTTTAATAAATCAGTTATTCCAACTTGGACCAATCTGACTGGTTTATAGGTCCCTGAAAAAAATCACTGTAATGACTTTACAAATGCAAAAGGCAATATAAATAGTGTAAACCAAAAAAAAAAACTAAACAAAAAGGTATGCCATGGCCTATTGTAGTAAAGTTTAATACATGTTTTCTAGGTCATTACTTTTTGGATTCTATATGTTCTTTTGTATCTCAAGTCTTTTTATTCCACAAAATCAGAGCAGTCTTCTAATTGGGTTTGGATCCTTTATTGATATGGTACTGTACCACTTGGAGAAGCAGCATAAGCAGCAGCATAACTAAAGCCAGAAAGAAGTAACCCGTCTCGGGGGATGTAACAGGATCACTAAATCATTTAACGTGCAATGAAATGGATCACAACTAAAACAGGACAAGGCAGAGGAAGGAAACCTAAGCCACAGGCCTATCAGAAGGTAAAACCTTCCTGGGAACATGCAAGAACAGACTGTTATATGACACAGTTTGTCATGTTTAGAATAGAGAAGCACTGTTCTTACACATTTATGAACACCTGCTAAAGGAAAAGCTTCCTGGTACTAACCATATGTCACCTGTTCAGATGTGAAAATAAGAAAGGCAGAACCTGGTTGTTGGGGTACAGCTAAAAGTCCATAAGGACAGTGACTGTTCCTTTTCTCCATAATTGCAATGCTACCTATAGACCTCTGCACCTCTGTCTCTTTGCTACTTCGATTGCTTCTTTTGTTACTATTGTGATAAAGTAGTAGTCTTAATAACTTTAACACTTCATTGTAGCCCTGTCTGCTGCCTCAAATCTGAGACTCACATTGCATTAAGTGACAAATGATTGGCTCTTTTATTTTAGAGGAGAGTGGTCAGACTTCATGTCAAGAAAATGATCCTGGAAAGATGGTGGTTAGGAGGGGCTTTAGAAGGTTAAGGAGAATAATTGAGAATTTAAACTCAGTCAAGCTGTTTACAACAGAAGTTGGGAGAAACTGGAAAACAAGTAAAAAGCCTTCCACAGCACCACCTTCACAGCACCACCTTATGAGAATACTTACAGCAGGGGAAATAAGTATTGAACACGGCCCCTGGAACCTTCAAGATTTGAAGAATGGGGCAAAATCACACAGGAGGCGTCTTGAAGCTGACATTACCAACAAACACTTTTCTACTAAGTAATAAATACTCTTCAGTAAGTGTGTTCAATACTTATTCCCTGTGCCATTCCACTTTATTACGCATAACCTAATTTATGGACATATTTTTGATTTCTTTGTGGTTTACTTGAGTTGTTACTGACACCTGGTGTAAATTTCATGCCAGTAGCCTCATTAGAAATGATTTAGAAAAACTTAGAAAAGACTTAGAAAAATGTTGATGTTTTCAATACTTATGTATATTTACCTTTTTCTTACCTACATTTACACAAAATACAAGTTATTTAAAATATATTTTGTTGTAGCATAAGGTATCTGTAGTAATCATATATGTCATATTTAAATGTTTATATTGTATTAAAATAATCAAGGAATAAAAACAAACACATCATTGTGATAAAACTGTAAGAAGTCTGATATCGGGCGAGAATCTGGCCTGCGTTCAATGGCCGTCCTTCATCGTTCATGGATCCGTCCTGGCGGAACGAACGAACGATCGATCGTAATGAAAGTGAAGGGGAGAGAGCGCAGCGGGGTGCCGCTCGGTACCCCCACCCCCCCATGGAGCAAAACGATGCTGTATATACAGCGCTTGTTTATACATCCTTCAGTTTTTGGCGTTGGAAAGGATTGTGAAAGATCCTTCCCAACAAGATTTATTGCTTGTGTTTGCAGCCTAAAATGCAGAGAACTGTGCTTGTGTTTGGTGTACATATAGAACCTTTCTACTAGTCTTCTAGTTATTTAGTGCATTGCTGCCATGGGGTATAGTACAAGTATTATCTCTCTGGGGAATTGGAATAAATGATTACTTACTTCCTGTCCCCAAACTACTTCTTGCTTCCATAGAGAGTTAAGCAGCTGTTCAAGGTGGCAGGTACCCCACGTTCAGAAAGCCCAGTATACACATGTATGGCCTGCAAAAACAATGGAACACTTATCAGTTGACATGCACATAAAGAAATACAATTGTTCCTTTGTTCATATAAGAGTGGTTAATAGGCTTTTAACGTGGTGCTTTGTTCTGGGACTCGGTGTTCCAAACTATGGAACTGTATGAAAACTCAACATTATACATTCTCTCAAACTACATACACTACACAGCTGCTATGCAATAAAATGGCAGTATAACCCATATAGGATGAGACGTTTGTTACTGGAGGCTAGGTTTATAGAGATTTGATAAATGACAGTGTGTGATAAGGCATCAGAGAATGGCTTGATTATACAGAAACCACTCTGATAATGTTGTTGGTGCATTACCCCTAGTAAGGATTCTTTGCTTTCTAGGCTTTAGGTATAAGGTGAAGTTGTGCACCACACAATACAAACAGTCCTGGTTTCCTCTAATTTGTGGGGAAACGATTCTGACTGTACGAGGGTCTACAAACTGCCTATTCATTTTTCCCAGAGATGATGTCAAGTATGTTGGTAGCTGCAGATAATGACCAGGTCAGAAAACTATTGGCACCTTTTTGAAGGATAATTAGGAGATCAGGTTATGATCATCACATACATGTTTACTACACTCTAAAGTCTTTGTGCTTTTGCCTTTACCTCTACAAATTTTAGGAATCAGTACAGTTCATACATGTTGAGTATTTTACATTTTGTATACGAGTAGCAAGGTAATAGTATCCATGTAACTATGTGGGACATAGAGAATGCTTCTCTATTATGCCATGCATTAATGGAGACCTGAACAAGTCTTTCGACATATTTTGTTTTGAATCAATCAGAGATTGTGATTTGAATTATTCATCTTTTTAATTTTTTTTTTCTAATTAAAATATCGTTGCAATACATTCACTGGTTAGATACTAATATATAAAGTCCCAAACTGGATTTTTTTTAGCTCTTTATTATCAGCGGTTTAGTGAATTTGTTTTGTGAACAGTGCCCCCTGGTGTATTCACTCATAAATACTGTCTGTATTCATTTATTTTACTTAGTTCTAGTAGAAATTTCCAGGATGCACTTGCACATCATACAGAGTTTTCTAAGCATTCATAAGTTGAACTTATTATGCTTACTTTGTTAAAGACCTTGATATGTAATTTTAAATTACAAATAGTAAATGAATAAACCAAAGGTTAGGTACAACTGGAAGTCATGTTTTTAAAATGATATAGGGCAATACACAGAATTTGTGTATAGCCCATATTTATCTTTGTATTCATGAGCACCTTTCTGTATATTGTTCTATATAACCTGTCATGTTTATACATTGATTTTATTTCGGGCTTTAAAAGTACAGTAAAGGTGAAAGTGCTAATGGCCCGGCAGTCATTATATATCAGAGGTGTAAAAGCAAAACAGTTGCCTTGAGCTAACAATTTTCTGATAAATGAACAGGTAGAATGAAATAAGTTTCCATATGTAACATTAATATTATTTAATAAATACATCTACGAGCAAAGTCATTTAACACATCTTAAGGAAATAAAATTCATAATGCAGTAATTAGATTTTAATTATAAAAAATGTTGTTGCTACAGCATAAGCTGTATTTACAAAACAAATGTACATGCATGATTGATATAGTTCATATTATCTAGAATAGCTTCCGTCCTATGACCTAAACAGAATAATTCCTATTACACAAACATTCCAGGCACAGACTTATCGTGGGGGAAACAATAGCAATACAGCAAAGTTTTCTAAGTTGTCTTATTGCTGTACCCTAAACAGTTGTTCAAAAATGTCTAATGATACTCTCAGGAATCAGACTGTCATGCAATGTGGTCAAACACCAATATTGGTCATTTATTTTAGTAAGACTAAACCCATTGGACCCATATAATATGAGATTTAGATGGAGTGGTGCTCAAACCACCAGGAGGGCAGAAATTATAGGTGGGTGGCAGCCCCTGTATTGTGAACTAACTCTTCAGTAACCATCCAAAAAAAGCCGAGCGGTTACTGAAGAATGCGGGGTTGTGCGCCCAGGTAAAAGGGGCTGGGGAGAACACTGTGAAGTGCACTTTATTGATCACTGAAATTTTTCAGTGTACAGTACTGCCTAAAACCAATGTGAATCTAGTTTACTTAGGAGTGATTGGTAATGTTCATTCTGTGCCATGTTACATTGTTCTGTTCAGTGGACCCTGCTCAAAAAAAAAAAAACAAAAAAAAAAAACAAATGTAATACTCTTTAGGGATCTTTAGATTCTTGGAGATGTCAGTTCACAAGATGCATTCTTATCCACAGAGAATTTTGCTTTGTAATATCTGTGAACTGGCCCTACCTTTTGCAATCCTAGCTTTATTAGGACAGTCATTCTCTGGTGTTGTAATCCTAGGGGAAACATTGTCCTCTGTTCCTTGTAACTCATACTGATAACATATTACATCTGAACCACAGTGAACATGAAGTGCTGGCATTGAAAACTTGAACAGAAGCAGAGTTCAGTTCAGCCCAGCTTTCAGTAAATATCCAGTTTAACAAATTTTAGATGAGTCACTTAGTACAGACATCTTTGTGTTGTGACTTTCAGTGGTCATTGAACAGTAATCATACTAAAATTGTGGAAAGTATAATGAAAGGCATTTAAAGCACCTTAAAGACCTTACAAAAGCATTTACATTACCAGTTACTAGATTGGCTTTGCAGAAATAATGTAATTCCACCAGAGAAGAGGCGACTGATTTACTAAAGTAGTTGGGTTATTAACTCTTTTAGTAAATCTGCACCATTATCTGCATTAATATTACACAGTATTTATATAGCACCATCATATTACGCAACGCTGTACAAAGTCGATAGTCGTGTCCCTAACTGTCCCTCAAAGGAGCTCACAATGTAATGGCCCTACCATAGTCATATGTCATTAATGTAGTCTAAGGTCAATTTTGAAGGGAAGCCAATAACCCTTAATGCATGTTTTTGGGATGTGGGAGGAAAGCGGAGTAGCCGGAAGAAACCCCATGTGTTATGGGTGTAGAAGGCTTGAATACTACATCTGTAAAACTTTAATTGGTGCTACACTAGACTTTGACCCTGTTAGTTTCAAACCCCTTTACAGGTTGACATTCAAAAATCTGGCAACCTCGGAACCTGAATTGAACATGCTATCTGAAATTCATTTCTGGGAAACTGAAGAATCTATATTATCGTTGGCCGGATTTTCGATTGTCAACCTGTAGGAACATTAGGCCTCCTTTTTAAAGCTTTCCAAGACTGGAGAAGACAGACTATGCTGGGAGAAAGTGCATGATCCAGCAAACATGGAATGGATTTCTTAAAAATAATTTGCTAGGATCCCCCAGGTTCTCCCATGATAGTCTATGTTCTTTGGTGTAATAAATGAGGCCTACTGTGTCATAGAAAAGCTAAAAAGTTAGGAATTTATTTCCTGGTATCATTGTATCCCATTACAAGTAGATTATCTGGTTTACTTACAATCAAAAACATACATGTAGCTTAAATGACATCTATTATGTGGCAAATAAGTGTGAAGCTCCTTGAGGGCAGTAGACTGAAATGAATTGTTCAGTTCTTTTCACTGCAGAAAATTTTAGCACAGTAAAGAGCAGGCTTTCTCTTGCAATCAGTATACTGAAATCCTGGTCCCTGATAGTTTTGGGCTGCAGACATTCAACCATAGACACAGATAGCATGATATATGTATACTATAAAGAACAAGCATGCTCCAATATATATTTTTATATCATATATAATACCATGCAGTATAAAAATCTATACTAGAAAAAATCCTGCAATTTATTACTGGTGAGCAAGAATGGGAAAAGCAGGTGAAATTTCTTCTTGGAGATGATATCACTTATTTTCCTGTATTTTTCTTGTCTCTGTCATAGCACCTTGACCCCTGCTGTGTCTGAGCTGGCCCCTATGAGCTGCATCTTACTGCACCATTATTTCCTGACTCTCATTGCTTTTAATGTGACAGATCAAGACAGAACATTCTCAACCTTCACACCACTGGAAAGCAACCAGACTACTCCCTTAGTGTAGATTTTTTTTAGGAATGTATGTTTAATGTTTTATATGTCGGAAACTGCTAAGTAGCATTTTATTGAGTGATGTATGAAAGGGAAATTATGCTATCTAAATGGCTTGAGGAAACAATAATGGTCAATTTTCTAGATTCCCTGAGTATATCACATTTAAACTTTGGTCTCTAGTGATTATATCGCACTCAAACAAAACTTTTTTTATTGTGATCCCCAATGTCATTAGATCAAATTTATGAAATTAAATGTTTAGTTTACCTTTGTGTTGTAGGACAAGTATACCATGTAGTTCCCAATAATACCTGATCATATAGATATGTATACATATATGTATGTATGAATAAATGAACTGTCCAAATTTAGTGACCTGATGAGCTATAGCTCTAGATTTACTTCTGGTAGATTAGATGCATTATAGTTAACGTAGGTATAACTTATTGATTTAAAATATTTTTTAAAACTTTAAATGTAAACTTGGAGTGTTCTGTTGGCAAAAGTGAATACTTACAGAAATATGCTACATATTAAAGATATTCTAAAACAGCAGTTGCCAACCAGTAGTCCGGTATGCAAAAAAATTTTGGTTGTCCGTGACTTTGGGGCGCACCAGCCAGAGCCGCAGACCATGTCTTCCGTATGGATCGCAGGCTCAGAGCAGTGACACAACCCCCCACTCTCCCAACGCTTGCTCAGACCTGCAATCGGAGAATGAGCGGGCTCCGGCATCATGACGTCACACGAAGTAATGAGTTTCTTCCCCTTTGAGTGACACACAGCTCCCCACTCATGCACGGTCCCACACTGTTCTGATACCTAGACCTCCGTACAGACACCAGGTGATCCCTATGGGCATATTGATAAAGCATTTACCAAACAGGTAGTTATTTATGCCCAGTAATCTGAAACACATGCACTATGAAGATTAATTTCCTCTGCATAATTGTCAAATGTCATTGATTTAAAAATATGCCCCAGTTATCACTTGTGTAGTAACAAGAGATCTACTGGATTGCACACTGCTGTCAGTCAATCATTTATGCATGCTTACATATTATGCTTCTCCTTCACTGTCTCATCACAATGTGGAGGCAGGTAGGTGCATTGCTTAGATGAAGTAGAAAAAAATGAAATCATCAACTTGGCTAAGCCTGTTTTCTGGAAAAGGTGCCTAGACTCAAGACTGGCAGAAAACAATTACATTTACTTTGGCTGATATTATTTAAACATCGTATTTACTAAGTGAATGGCACTGTTCTTCTGGAGTTCATCTTTTAGTCTACACTCTAAACAGGAATTCAAATGCAGTTGTCATCGTTCCCAAGCTGGTAGACTAGACTTTCATTCTAACAGAGAGCCCCTATAGGTCTTTAGGTTAAAAATGTTATTTAGGGCATGTTATTCTCATGCAGTACAGCACAGTTTACCTTCTTATAGACAAGGGGTTAATATTGCAATTTTCATGCTTTTTACCTTTTCTGCAAGTGTTTGCTTTACGTTGTTTCAATTAAAAAGGTAGGTCAGTGTTCTTTGTATTAGGAACAAGTCTTTTTAATGAACACTGATAATCTTTTGTATTTATTTGTTTACTAACAAGTGTAAATATTAGGTAATGTTATAATTAGGGATTATTGAACATATGTCTACTGTCTTTTTGTTGTTTTATACATTACCCTTTCTGTCTTTCTCGATGTGTCTCCTTGGGTAAATCATCATAAATATTATTGCTTTAATGTGGCCTTTCTGTCCTTAACTGCCATACGAGTCAATGAGCTAGGAAGCTTGTATTGGAGCATGATAAATCACCAACTTTTATATATATATATATATATATATATATATATATATATATATATATATATATATAAATATATATAGTTTTGTATTCAACTTTATCTTCTCACTCTCAGGAACATTTGCTCAAGCAAAACACCATTATTTTTTGTAATATAGTAAATTTAATTTAATAAAATATATAAATAAAATATTTAATAAATATTTTATTTAATAAAATATTTTAAAAATTTGACCCATGGCATTGACCCTTTAAGTTTATATTTCTACTCAAGCTATGGTATGGATTTTAATGGCGGGTTCAAGAATATATTGCAATGTTATCTAGACAAAACACTCTTTTTGATCAGTAGAAATGCAAGGGAGTCTGTTTTTGAGGTAAAAGAAGGGTGGCAAGTCATATGAGATGAAGAATGCAGGCACGGTGCAGTCCATGACAGACTGACTGTCAGTGTGACTGGTTCCAGGATGAGCAGCAAGCAGAACTGGATTATGGACCAGAATAGAGAAAGAGTAAGCAGCAGTAACAGATCACTGAAAGTGAAAGTAAGAAATGAGTCATCAAAAGGTAAATTAGAACATGAGCATCAGAAACAGAGAACATCCGATGTTCCTATCTCCTGCTGGCAGGAGGAACCAATAATACATTTTCTCCACTGGTGTGAAATGGAGGTGCAGCTTTTTGCATTAGCCGCAACACATTCAAAGTGAATAAGCTGGGCTAATGGAACTCCAGCACTCACAAGTCTGACTCCACTGTGACAAGCAAAGCTTTTAACAGAAGACCTTTGCAATGCTTCTCACAAGAGTTAAGGGTCCAAAGACACCTATTTCATGAACCGGAAGCATGTAGTGAAAGTCAAGTAAAGAAAGTCTGACCTTGCAAATGTATACTTCTGATGAAAAAGAAAAGCAGTACTATGGACCGACTAGCAGGGGTAGCAGATGGCAAAAAAGAGGGAAACATGATTAAAAAAATTATTGTGAAGCTGAAGCAAAGTGGTTGCAAAAGATGCAGCCATGGTGAATATGGGAGAGAAAAAACAAGCACAGAAATGTGTGACACTGATGAAAGTGGACACAGAAAAGTGTAGTTTGGCAGTAGGTTAGATATAGAACGGGCACTGTTTAACATATCATGTAGCAAAGTTTTTAAAGCAGTGAATCTGATATTTACCAATATTCATTGCAGGTAAATCATATTTTTTTTTACATTAATAAACGATTACATCTGTGCACTGACTACATTCCAAAACATGTAGTTGGGTTAACTATGTTAGGGACCCTATGTTAGGGACATTAGATTGTGAGCCCCTTTGAGGGACAGCTATGGACTATGGACTTTGTAATAGGACTGTGTAATAATAGTAATAATTTGTGTAATCTAAGCAGTTATTGTTCACCTAGATAGATAAACCTACCTCTTTTTCTCTTTTGTGTTAGGATGTTTTGTCTTATGCAGTTTGGAATATGGTAGCATCAGCGGATATTGAATTAGTGGTACCAAGTTTATAGCAAGATATACCAAGCTTGGATATTATTGTTTCATGTCTGTACATCATATGGGCTACTATCAGAAAAAAAACTGTAAATCAGAGAAAAATTGTGTTATTGGCAACACAACAAACAGAGGTGATTTTATTTTCAAATCAACACTGGCTGGTATCTAGAACACATTTTCTTGATGCAGTAATTTTTGCTTATTGGACCGACATACTTTTTAATATAATTTAAAGATTTTTTAAAAGCATTTTTTATATAATTTAAAGAAGTATAAAACAGTATTTACAGGTATAATTTTATTAAATAAAAAGTTAATATTATACTAGCTAGGTATCCAGCAACTGCAGGACCCTTGTGAGGAATGGTACTTGGATTTAACAGTTTTTGATAACAGATTTATAATCTGCTGTACATTCAGTAAAGGAATTAATTTGGCTCTAGAGACTATTCATGCCAATGTCTTAAACAGTCTCATATGTACATTTAAAGTCCGGCATGAGTCATCATTTGCAATGCATTATGATAATCACTTGTCATGATTATGTCATGCTTCCAATGTCTCTCCGCTCACCCTAAATGTTGCAATAAAAACAGCACATGAAATGTGTGGCTGGCTGATTTATAAGTTGTTGATCTGCCTGATCTCTGTTGTTACTCTAGACATCTATTATCTTTTCTGTGAGAAAACTATTATTTGTTTCCATTTGTTAACCTGACTGACTGAGCATGAATGAATTTCTAGCATGAATAAATCGGTATACTTATATTGCTATCTGCCTTTCATTTTTCTCTCTCATATTCTCTATACATCTTGTACTTGTTCTGATAGCACTGACCTGCCAGCTTCAAAGGGTGGCCATAAACAGCTCGATGCTATGATGAGGATCGGGACATTTATGGCTAACCTAGGGGGCGTAATAAGTAGTTCTGACAGTCACAAGTGCTTGTTATCACAGGGGTTTTCCAACTGGGTGAAATAATGTCTTTGCAAAAGGCTCACTCTAAACAATGGGAAAGCTAACCGCAAAGCAATTCATTGAGGCATAGACCATATCATAAATACTTTTAGTACATGCCAGTTTAGTGTATTAGTGGTACTTTTCATATTTTATAAAAACTCTTACAGTTGTGTAGTTACATACAATACACATATGCTTCTTGCAACATCTTAAAATTAGCCAACACTTTGTTGTTTGATATTGGAAAGCATATGACAATTCTTTTCTCTCGTGTTCCTCATGTTGTAGTGCTCAGTGCCTTGGCAGCTTATCAGTAAGCTCAAGTAAAAGAGTCCCCGGCTTTGTGGGAACTTGGAGCATATGCAGGTTTTTTTTGGGGGTCTCTGGTGTTTAGGCAGGGCAGCGTAATGTAGTATAAGAAAGTTATTTTAAGGAACGGTGCAAGTTGGTTATCAAGTGAAAAATCTCATGGAGCAGAGGACATGTTAATTTTGATTTCAAAATCAAAATATTGGGAATGTATCAAGTGACAGTTCAATAGCTTTCTAGATTTTTCACCCAGGTAAACTGGCTTAAATCACCTGGCCCTAAATTGCAAAATAAATATACAATGTACATCAGTTTGCAAAATTCATCACTGGGTCGGATGTTCTAAGACCAATCTTGCCCTGTATGGCTGACAAAGTGATATTGCATTAAGGTTTCCTTTTGTTTCTCCTGTCTTTGTCTTTTAAAGTCTACCAGTTCAAACAAGCTGCCTAATAAGTTTCATCAATCATGATAAATCATGACTTTGAACTTAAGATTAGATCACTGATTGTAGATACGGTTAACGTAGGTGTATGTTCTATTGAAAAACATTAAAGCAAATCTGTGTGAAAGACTTCATTTCATTTTGTATGACCTCTGTGTTACATAGTGATCGCCAGCTTCTGTATTACTGTTGGTTATAGTCTCTAAAATAGAGAATAGGAGTACTGTAACAGCAAAGGCCTAAGCCTCAGGACAGATGGTAGGAAGCGCCCATTTTCCCTTTTATGCCTCCCTTGTTTTTTCACATTTCCGCGTTCACAGGGTGGATTGGAATTGGAATGTTTCCTTAGGATCTCATTATGCCTTAGGATCTTTCACTCAAGAATCATTACAAACTTGAGTAAGTGTTCTGTATCCACCTTATTTCTTGTGGTGTGGATTACCCCAATCATCAAGCCATCGCCCACTGATTTGCACTTTCCAAAGCCCTCACCTTTCAGCTATTTATTATCCAGTGGGCAATTATTGTACAGAGTGTAAAAAGGGTCGAAAGGGAGCAGAGCTTTGTTTCTAATAACAAGAACTGCCTTAAAACTGCATTGCTGGATCACTTATTGTATATTACTTATAATATTGTAATTAAAGCTTAAGATTTAAAATAACTTTTGAAATTACAGCAAGGTGTTAATAATGATATACAATTGTACTGATAGGGTTTACTTATACTTTATATATGTCACCAATGCCCCCTCTGACAATGCCTTTTTTCTTGCTTTCTACCTAGAAGGCCAGCGTCACCTTTGTTGAGGCATTGTGCAGGGTCAGCATCTGCTTCCTGGACTAATATCCTTTATTTGATTATACAGCCATGGAGATCCTGGTGTATACACAGTAACCTTTATGTCCTTATAAATATACGGGTCTCATAGATCAGCCCTCTGCTGCAGTTTTTCAAGTTTAACTGCTGCTGTGTATTGTGACAAAAAAAAGAATAATAAAGTCCCCTGTAATATAAACGTCATGCTATCAGAGAAGTGCAAATGCTGCTACTGCTGCCCTTCCATCCAAAATTCAGGCTCCCTGGTTGGTTGGTGGACCAGGGTGATCCAGCAAACCTGGAATAAATCCAGTCCAGGATTGAAAACATTTGCTTACAAATAGCAAATTACTTTTAAACAATGACCACAGATCACTGAAACCTAGATGCCCAGACCAAATTTAGTTGCATTTGATCACGTAACCTCATGGTTATATAACACAGTGGTACCTTGGTATAAATCCTTAATCCGTTCCAGATCCTTGCATTTATACTAAACAAATTTTTCCCATTAGAAATAAAAGGAAAATGATTAATCTGTTCCCATGAAAAAAACTCCTATTGTTATTGGCATAGTATACATTGATGGGGTGCTATGAAATAATTTAAACACTGCCTAATACTAAAATACATAAATACAAAAGCAATTAGATTAAATAAATGAAAATTTAACCTCCCTTTACCTTGCTGAGAAGAGTCTAGTGCCTACTAGGATGGTGCTGGGAAGGGAGGAGATGTTATGTAATTCACAGAGAGGTATAGCACGGGTTGTTCACTGAATGGTGACAACTAACATACTGACGCTTGTAAATAGTAAATAAGGGTAGCGCATGGTGTTATGACTCATTTTGACCCATACAAGTTGTATACCAAGCAAAACTTTTCATGTCTAAACAGGACTTATATCAAGTTGGACTTATTCCAAAGCAGACTTTTACAGATATATATATATATACACATTTTGTTACATTGTCTTTCCCTGTGTTGTGCACAGAGTGAAGTATGTTTGGTTGTAAAGTAACCTCATGTGATCTGCATAATTGCCAATTATTATGATCATATGATTGGGAACCATGCTAATTGTTTCCCAATCATTGTACAGTTTCCTTTTATATGAAGAAGCTCTCTTGTTTTCAGGTTTGGAAATTTGGCCTAAGACTAGTCTGTAAGTTTCAGCATTATTGTGTTGTGTGGATATGAACAGATAACAGCAAACACTAATGACTTCTTGAAATTCCAGCGTGTATAGGTTATTGCTTGCTGATTTAATAATCTTCGTTTGCACCCCTGGAGAATTTCATTCTCGCTGTCTCTTCTTATAAAGAGAACATACTCAGCATATTGTTGTATAGGTTATATATTGTTTTTATTTACCTCAAAGATAGCACTTCCACAGGCACACACTGTTCTCTGCTCACTATTGATGGCGCTGCCCATAATTGCTATTGCAAGTTGTGTTATAGGAAAACTGCTGCTGCGGCAGGAAACAGCTGCTGCTGGAAGATCAATAGGATACTGTGTGAGATAACTTTTAGTGGAAAACACAAAGAATGGATGTTTATGTGTACTTATACTGTAGTGTGTGGATAGCTGCTGGAGAATAGATAGCTGTAGAGAGAAGGGTGCCTAGTAAATAATCAGTGTATAGAGCTCCACATTGGATTGTCTTAAAGGAAGATTTATATCATATTAAAGTAAAGGTTGTCACAGGACACCAAGGGTCCTACAAACCTCACAGAACATTTGGACACTTGTATAAAATGTATACATCTAACAACTTTCTTTGCACAAGTGCATTTTTTTCCTGCACTAGGGGAATCACACATAATGGAAATTTCTTCTTCTGCACTTGCTTTGGTGTCTAGGCTTTACTTGATTAACTGAATAATATTCTTTAGTAAATTACCCCAGTGTACTTTTTATATTTAAAATCATAAAAATAATGATGTACATGGGGTGCTTTTAAAGTAGAACATAGTATTAGAAAGTTCCACTTTAAAAATATACAATCAGTAAAGTTTTATTTGCAGAAAGGGACAGGCCTATGTATTCTGAAATAAAACATACTCACCTGCCTGATCACTATGTAAACTGTCAAAACTGTTTGGTTGCAGGATACCTGGCACATCCTGGCTACTCTTGCAGCTGCAGGGAATAAATGAACTTCTGTTCACTGGGCCAACCAATAAAGATTAGAACAAGGAAGAGAAAAAAATGAAGATGGCGCCTTTGATAGAACAGGGAAAGGGGAGTATACACAGGGTTTAGTTCCAAAAGCTAAGAGTTGTCCAAGAAGCACCAATCCTTTAAGGTCTTTGTGAATGAATGTCATAGGAAATGCAAAAGCAGATTAAAGCAGGCTGATGCAGTTTAGAAGTAGGTCAACTGCAGGTCAAATGTATCACTAAATGAAATCCAGGAAAAATGTACCTAAGAGCAAGCTTTATTTACTCATATGCACCAAAGCCTGTTAATGAAGGCCCTTCTAATGCCCAGTAATTAAGGTAAGGCAGAGCCTTCCATTACTGTGCCGTTTTTTCAAATAATTTACCCACAAACTAAATTTACTAATAGGGACAGTAGGGATTTTTACAGTAGAACACAATCACTACTTCTCAAGTAAATGTTTTAAAATGTCACTTTCTTTAGGGCCATAGACCCAAATACCATCAGTTGGTAAAGTTTTGCTGAAAATTCACTGGAAAGAAACGTGTACAGAACCCACTGCCAAACTAAAAATGAGTAATTGTTACAAGTCACAGTTTTACAATTTCTGCTCATGTATTTTTTTTAACATCTTTGAAATAGAAAATACTGTTATAGCATATTTATTAAATAAATAAAACCTTACAAAAAATATTTGCCTTATCTCTATGAGTGCCAGTTGTACTTACACAGTATTAAATGAAAGCTTTAAACGTTCACTATTGATATTGGTATTTCTAGATGGTATTTACAAATTATCCATTTGACTTAATGTTCAGTTGTATAGTTGGTTTAATATATTTAATTGTTTCTCTATACTTCTTTACCATATATATGCTATACCATGAGGCCTATGTTTAAGTTTGCTTCAGTGTACAGTGTGACTGCAGGGCCTGCCAGCCTTTTGGATTATAATAAAACTAAACAATTTAAAACAGGATAATAATTTAGAAGCTATTGCAATACTAGCACAATTCCACTAGATGGACATTTTTTGTACATTCCCCTTCCCATAATACAATGCTTCTGCCCTAATTTAATTTAGCACATTTATCATTTTGGTTAATCTGTGCGGTGTGGAAAGACCCAGAGCAAGCCAGGCATTTCAATGATGATCAGAGGCGGGCTGCAGAATGAAATAAAAACACAGCACTTTATTTAATGTCAGAATCAGAGATACAGCACCACAGGTCAGCAGTGTGAGTTCCAGCAATCTCATTGAAGGCTTTCTGGTGCCACCATAGATTTTCACCCCTGATTATTCATTCTCTGCTCCTGCTCACAACTGCAAATAAACACATTTGAACAATCCCAAGGAATTGCTTCTCTGAAGAAAAACATTGTCTTGTTTGTGGATTATCTCCACAGAAGTGTGCATTGAATTGATGTTTTTCCTATGTTTTCCCTCAAACACTGCCATAGAGAGAACATTTTGTTATTACAATTTAGGACAGCACAAGGAAAATAGCAAATTACTTATAGTACTTAGAGTAGGGGCATACGTACAAGTTCATTTGTTTATCCTCAATTCAAGTTAGGTAATCCGTGCAATCTTTTTTTTAATACTGCTGTGGCTCTAACTGCTCTTTTATTTAAGTTTTTTTAGTTGCATTATTGTCTGTGAATTTGTTTCTGCATAGATTACATGCTCCAAATCTCAGATTTAGAGAAACTCCTCTTACCACTCTCCCAGTCATCTCTGCCCGATGAACCGTGTCCAATTTTAGACAATTTTGTTAATTTTATTAAAGATGAAATTTCACATTTTCAAGTATTTAGATCTTTGGCAACAATACCTGAAATTTAGCTCAGGTACCTCCCATTTCTCTTGATTGCTGCTGAAATATTTGTGCACCTAAATTGGAGTGCACCTGTGGTAAATTAAGTTCATTGGATGTGATTTGGAAAGGCACACACCTCTCTAGAAGGTTTCATAACTGACAATGCATATCGAAACAAAAACCAAGCCATGAGGTCCAAGAAACTACCAGCAGAGCTCAGAGACTGAATGTTCCCAAGTCCACAGTGGCCACCAAATCCTCAAATGAACGTTTGGCACAGCCAGGACTTTACTGAGAGCTGGTCACCCAGCCAATCTAAGCAATTGAGGGAGAAGGGCTATGAGAGAGAGAGAGAGAGCCTAAGAATTCAATGGTCTCTCTGACTGAGCTCCAGAGATCCTATGTGGATATTGGACTAAGTTTCAGAAGGAAAACCATACCTGCAGCCCCCACTGATCTGGGGTATATGACATAGTGGCTAGATGAGTCTGTGCAATTCAAATGAAAGCCCACTTGGAGTTTGCAAAAAAGAACCCGAAGGACTCTGACTGTGAGGAACAAGATTCTCTAATCTAATAAAATAAAGGTTGAACTATTCGACCACAATTCTAAATGTTTTGTCTTTCGGAAACCAGGTGCCACTTATTACTTGCCACATACTATCCCAACAGTAAAGGACGATGGTAGCAGGATCATGCTGTGGGGGTGTTTTTCAGCAGATCGGTCCAGGTTAAAAGAAAGCTGATTTCAGTAAAGTACAGAGATATCCTCAATGAAAACCTGCTCCAGAGTGTTTAGGACCTCATACTGGGATTCCAACATGACAATGACCCAAAGCCCTTCAACTAAGTAGGGGCTCTGAGTATTTATGTAAATGTGATATTTCATTTTTTTCTTTTTAATAATATTACAGTTTTTTCTTTGTCATTATGGGGTATTTAGTGTAGATTGATGATAACAAAAATTACACAATTGTAGCACTAGGCTGCAACATAACAAAATTAAAAATCTAGGGAGTCTGAATACTTTCTACAGCCATTATATGTATGAATTTATACATATATATATCTGTTCTTACATCTCAGTTTTAAAAAAAACTAACATTTTAAAGATTGTAATCCTGACCTTACCAAAATATCAGAAACAGGAAGGATAAAAAGTTGGCATGGTACAATATACAGTATATTGGGTAAGTAAGGTAGATAATATTTGCCTAACTTTGGCTTTGCCTTAGCCTTGCAAATAGGTAGCCTAGCAAACAGATACAAAATTGAACCACCTTGAAACTTCTTTATAAATAGGCCCTGCACTTTTTTTATGAGGCCGTAAAAACAACTTTACTAATATTTACAAATTTTCTAGTGAGAGCTCTGTACTGACAAATAGCAACTAGTAATATAGACTGCAGTTATAGTATTCACTTTACTTGTGTGTTCTTTCATATTATACAAAATGCTTTCAGTAGGTGATTCTAGGTTGCATGAACCCATGGAAGACCAATAGCATTCATATTAATAGCTAAAGTGAACTTTCTTGGGTACAGAGAAACGGATATACACTCATTTTTAATAATGGTTTGTGTTGTAAACTAAACTTTTCTGCATTAAATGGACTACCTATCAGATAAGGCAAAGTGATGAAATGTTGTTCTGGGTTGTTACAGATCACATTGGCCTTCTCATCAATGCTTTATGGAAGATAGATCTCTATAGCAACATTAGCTGCTAACAACATGTTACTATGGCACTGCAAGACTTCTCTTAGTACCTAGATAGGAAGGACATTGCTAAAAGTGTATTTATAGCAGTCCATCCCCCAGTTTAACTTAATTTACCTTTCTACTTTGCCTTTATGTTTTAAAAACTTTTAAGGTGAGGTAGCCTTTGTTTCTGATATTTAGAGATTTATATATCGATCTACTAAATGAATAATAATTTTCATGTGTATATATTGAGGTAGGAATAGTGGGTTTATAGCATCGGCACTGACCTATAATGTTAGTCATAACAGTGTTCAGTGTTCATTTTTTTTTAAGCTGGGTGGTAACAAATTGTAGGTGCGGGGCAGCCCTGGTATTATGACCTAACACTTCAATAACCACCCAAAAACAGCTGGGTGGTCACCGAAAAATGCCAGGTGGGTGTGCCCGGCTAAAATTTGCTGGGGAGAACTCTGAACTAAGGTTAAGTGTAAGGGTCATCAGTGAGGTAGAAGAGTTAGAGCTTTGGAAGGATATAAAGTTAAGATATATAATCAGTATTAGGGTAAAGCTAAGAGTTCAGTTTGGTTTGTGTTACATTTATACCTAGAGTTTTACAATTACGGTTACAATAAAGTATTAGAGTGTTTTATTTACTATTCGTTGAGTTTTGCATGACGTTCGAAGTTAAGGTTATGGTTCCTTACCCTTTAATTTTACTTGTAAATGTAGAGGAGAACTTCGGACTTATAGTCTTGCACAGTTGTACAGACTTCCCTAGTTTACTGAAGATTCTTACTCTGATTTCACTGTGCACAGTCAGCTTCTCATAGTGATCATTATAACCTGCAGTAAGTCAAACAGAGCCTGCTCAATTTCCTGGCTTCATTCCTCATTTCATTAAATCTTAAATGAGAACGGACAAAGTGTCAAATTTTCTCTTTATAGCTCACCAGTGACCCACTTAGAAAACAAGTGTGATTTTTTTTTTTTTGTTTGTTTTGAGGTTAGTGATACTTCGGACTGTGTGGTTCATAGGATTACCTATTTGAGAGTAAATGCAAAGAATTGTTTTAATAGACCGCACTACATAGTAAATGTAGAATGCACAAAGATTTAACAAATGTGTTATACTGTATTTTGGTATCTTGGCTTGACTTTGGGGGAGTGATGCAAAGGGTGAAAGAGTTAATATTAGGCCATTACTAAAAGACAGGGACTGTACCTCCATATGAATTCAAGTCTATAGATAATATTATGACTACGCAAAAGGAAATTGGAGCTTGTTTGATCCTTGATGATTCTAAAAGCTTCTTAAAGGAAAGGACAAGAAAGGAATACAGGAGAAAGGTTACATTTCAAACATTCATGGATTGTCTGGGTTTAGTAAAGTAGCTAATAAAAATTAAAAAAGCAGTTTTATGTTTTAATTTTTGTATGTGATTTGTATTTTATGTTTATGCTACACTAGCAAAGTGTTTTCATTTTTTTTGAACCACTAATGAGGAATGGTTAACAGATCTTCATAAAGCAGAACTCCAGGAACAGAGTTTTAATTGTCTCTGTTGTAGTATCACTGCTCCCTGGGTTGTTTGACTTCATTTAAAAAGGAAAATTCTAATATGAATTTTGCTGCGGTGAATGATTAAATAGTTTAAAAGCAATCTAAAAGAAGGAAAATGTAATTGCTAGCTTTACAAGAAGTAAATATTATTCTATTTAAAGCTGTGTCCTGGATGCTATGTCCTGGAAATTAAATATGATCAACTCCTGCTACAAATTTACATCTTCCAGTGAGTTAAAACAAACCCTTTGTCATGTACTAATACAAGCAGGCTTACTGAGTGCAAAAAGTAAAGATATATGTAGATTGTTATCATCACTCATGCAAACCGCCTGAGAAGGAGGTCCAGTGCATCATTGAAGCATTGCACTGTGCTAATAATTGTCCTGTTGCATGGTGTTCCGGTAATGCTCTATACCAGCCTTCTCAACCTTTTTAACATGTGGGGACCCTTGAAATAACTTTTATGCCTTCATGGAACCCTTGCCTAAATTAATATATCTACAGCTCACATGGGGGTCAGTGGGAAGAATGTCATCCTAACAGATCGCAAAAAAGATCATTGTTATAAACTGACCTGAAAGACACAAACTACCTATTGCTCAAGGAACCTCTGGAGAAGATCCATGGAAATCTGGTTGAGATATAAATTTTGGAATATCGTGAGCAATGCATTTACAATAGACCTCCTTGTCAGGAACCCTAGGGTTTCATGGAACTGTGGTTGAGAAACAGTGCCCTATACACCTTGCTGTTGTCTGTAGATGGCAAAGCTGTTCGTGGTTTCCTACATCACCATCATATTTATGGCCTTTAGTGTTAGATAACAGTGCCCGGGAATTTGTCATAATCCACAAAACATTAAAGATGTTAATATCACCTTTAATGTAGGGTGTTTACAAATGCGGGATATTATATATGGCATGCCTATTGAAATTACTATAGCAGACGATAACAGAAGGCTGCCAGTACCTTCATATCTAAGCCATGGGTGTTTTTATTATTAATAATAATAATAATAATAATAATAATATTATTATTATTTTACCTGTCCTTAATACAGTGTTTGAAATAATAAAATCACATGGTAAGATAAAGTCAATTGATTTTTATAGTGCTGTACCCATTGCTTTGTTGCAATACATTTATTTTTCTGTATAGCTGGCCTTTTGTTAGAGCCACCTTGCTTCTTGCTTTTAAAAGTGGTTTGTGTGCTCATGAATGCAGCTAAACCAGGTAAACACAATGCACATAGGCACAAGGTGTGAAAACAAAACTGCATGATCTGTACTCAATGTGTTTACCAACTTTTAGCAGACAGAAAAAAACAGCTATCATATGCACCAAATATAATATCTTTTGTAACATATTATTATAAATAATTTTCACACATTTTCAAAATATGCAACTTTCATGAAACTTTGACCTGGTGACCCTGCATGAATGTTCTTGTTTAGGCTTTCTGTCCTAGTTAAAATATTATTAGATGGTAATTAAAGTGTTTTCCAAAAGAACCAACAACATAGCAATTTTTTTTTATAATACACTGTGCTTTAGCTAAATATGATGTATTATTGAAAGCACATTTGCACTTCGGTTTGCATTGGCATGGGTTGCTTTAGTGCAGCTCAATAATTTAAATGGGCTGTCTATTGCACCCCAATAAACAGAAAAGTTGTCCATGCTGAGATTTTGGGAGTTCAGTGTAAAGCAATGCTGGATAGATGCTTTTGGGATGCCTTAAGGATGAAAGGCAGCGCAGGGTAACAAAGAAACTTTGTAAGTAGTTTCAATTGAAAATGTGTAGTTTATCAATATTTTATTTGAATGTCATCAACACATTTTTATACAGGATCCATAAACTACGTACAATTTAAAAGGTCAAAAGAGCACTTAACTTAATAATGCTTAGATCAATGAGAAATGCAGAAAGGAAATTACCTAATAACACCATTTGGAGAAAATTGTTTAATTGGTTCAGTCCAGATATTGTGAAAGCACAGATGTTTATGATAACCTAGTTTTACTCAACCTTCCAGGAACAGACCTATATGACAGCATACATCATGAGCATATATGAAAAGTGGGGGACATTAGAACTACTGGTCCTATCTCTCAGCAAGGAGAACTATAGTAAGGAGGGGCTAATTTCCTAAACCTGGGACAACGAAAAACTTGCCCCAAAATGTCACACGGTATTTAAAAATGGGTCTTTTAGGAGTGTTTCCAGTTAAAAATTTGAATATCACACATTTACAATCTTATTTCCACTTCCCATTTAGATTTTTTTGTTAATTGGGAATGTGGGATGGATGGGTTTATTGAACAGATAATTTGTATTACTGGTGATTTTTACATTTAAATTTTAACTCTCTGTTCAATCCAAAGCTAAAAGACATTTTGTCTGGAGTTTTTTGTCTAGTAATTTTACAGTTACAGTGTTCAGACTGAATAGGAATGTACAGATTTTGTAGGTGGTGTTGTAGCAGTTTAATGGAGGGGATGATAATACAGTATAAATGTTATATACCTAATGCATATTGTCATTTAAAGTATTAGGCCCACTTCATTTAGAAAATATTATAATGACATCCTAAAATCCTGAAATCATTATCATCTCCCAGCAAGGAGACTCTTCAAGGCATTTATTAATACTTTTATGACAACGTAGAGCCACTTCATAGGGATGAATGTTGCATTTGCTCTTGGTGGTTACTGGTTTAGTTCTGTACAGCCATGTATTGCCCTACATAACAATTCATACATGTACAAGTGTTACAGTCAGGCTAGCAGAAAGCTGTATACGACTGTATTTACAAATGTTTTACCTGCTCATTTTATCTCTCTTCGTCTTTAGGATGGAGTGGGTATCGAAGAAAAGTTATCCCTGAGAAGAGTGGCTGTTGTGGAAGATTTCTTCGACATCATCTATTCCATGCATGTAGAAACAGGGCCCAATGGAGAACAGATTAGAAAACATGCTGGGCAGAAGAGGACCTACAAAGCTGTAAGTAAATAATCCATTGTATATGATGTTTTAACTTAATTCACTAATTTTTACTGCACATTTGTTATCACTGTGTATATGTTTTTTTTTTTAACTCGTTGAGTGTGTGTATTGCATTTGTATGCATTAGGTAATATTTGACAAGTCTACGTGAAACTATTATTTCTTTCTCAGCATGACCTGTTAATTTAATGAAAAGTGAATATTAATGGAAAAGCTTCACAGATAGTTGTTCTCTTGCAGTATATATTTATTTGTATTCTGTATTTGCATATTGATTGATATATCTGTATGTGTACTGTGTATATATCACTGGATTCAGAATTGATTTACCACAGAAGTAGATCCTTGACAAAAACCTTATTAGTGCACCACACATAGGATTCTCGGCAAAACAGAACCTATGCATGAGGATGATTCAGAGGTCCTTTATTAAAAAATTGAGATAATTGAGATTGATTTTTCTAAAAAAAACTGTACAGGATTAAATAGTTTTTTTCATAAATCTGAAGTTTGGATTCAACCTCCAGCAGCAGATGTCATAATGTACACAGTTTTGTTTAAAAGGGTCACAAAGTATATATATAGTATGTATTATCAAATATACTGTATTTCTAGAAATACTTTGCAATGTCGAAGCAGGCGTGTTTTCCATATTTAAACCTGTTGAGTTAATCATATACATTGCTGTTGACTTTTACATATACAACGGGTAGGAATTCAGAGCCCGTGTCCTGTAACTACAAATATCTAAGGTCACCAGGTTTGCACACTTTATAGTAATAATATATCTGTCTGGAATGTATTATATATCTGCAAGTGTATTGCAAAGTCACTGTTATTGTGTGAGGTTTACATAGTAAAGACGTAAGCTACAATAATAAAATCTGTTTTTTTACCATCTTGATTGTAGTTCAACAGTTCAGTGGTATATCTTTTTTATGCCATATCTTGCAATTAAGTTGTTGCACATAAAGCTATCCCATACTGCTACTTTGCCAACCAAGGCCAACCCAACATTGGGCCAGTAATATTTTTTTCAATCTGAACTAGAAAAAATAAACATAACTCCTTTGACTGTACAGGTAGTCCCCCGGTTACATATGAGATAGGGACTGTAGGGGTTTGTTCATATGTTGATTTTTTATGTAATTCGGAACATGTACAATATTTTAATAAATGCAATTAGGACAGATGTTTTTCTCAACATAATATTAGGCAGCACGCTGGCAGTTACTGTATAAAATCCCCACTGTCAGTTAATCACAAAGCCAAAAAAAAAAAATCTTTATGGAACCTAGACATTTATTAACTTCTGGAGCAAGCTGTGCTTTGATATGCTAAAATTTACAAGAGGCTGCAGAAAGAGCTCAGTTCCTAAGATTACCCTCAACATCAGCTGTGTTTAGCAAAAGATTTCTTCTGCAAGTCATGCAAACCGCCCCCTCCCTCCCTCTAGCCTCCATTCTGCACACAGCAAGCAGGGAAGCCCAGTTCGTATCTAGGAGGCGTCCTATGTCTTACCCGGGGGCTACCTGTAATGTGTGCTAGTGGTTTCACCACTAGTTATTGCAGGATCCAGTGTCCCTAATATTATACATTATACAGCCTGGGCTCACAGTTTTCTAGAATTGGGCAAATTCAGAGGGCCCGATCCTTCCACCTGGACTGAGCAGCACTCACATAATGGGCCTGATTTCTTAAACCTCTCCAAGGCTGGAGAAGATACACTTCCATCAGTAAACCTGGAATGGATTTCTTCAAAGTCATTTGCTATGTGCTAGCAAATGTTTTGAATCCAGGACCAGATCAATTCCAGGTTTTCTGGATCACCCAGCATCACTGATGAAAGTGTATCCTCTCCAGCCCAGGCCCATTATGTGAGTGCTGCTCAGTCCAGGTGGAAGAAGCACTGTAACAAAGTTCTGAATCTATGAGGATCCCACAATGTGTGTTCAAGCATCCCTGGCAGATGTGTTCCAGGGTTGCCAAATCAATGAAAATGTAATAGAGTTTGGTTTATGCTCTATACAAATGTTTGGATGGAAAGAAAAAAAAAACAAAGCAGCTAGACTACTTCCCATATACATCTCAAGGTATAATATCCAGTTTTGAGTTTATATAGCGTACGTTTACCTCTAAGCACTATGGCTGAAGCACATTCTGCAATGCCAGTGGTGCAAAAGAAAGCTGAACAAAATGATCACATAAGTCAGCCTTTAGTTAGAATGATTGTTAAAAAGTTTTTATAAACCCTGAGTTTACTTTTTTTGAACCTTCCTTCTAAAGATGATAGTTTTTGCTGAAATAATAGCTTCAATGCTCTCTTTTCAAGTCAATACCTTAAAATGGACTGCACATCAGGTATTCTGGCTTTTCTTGCTTCGGGCAATAAAAGAAAGAATTGGAGAATCTGCATGACTGCTAAGCAGCTAGCAATTTTAGGAGGACATTGAATTGCAAAAGCATTCCCCATAGTTGTCTCTGCATGTTTGCTTTAGTTTAAGAACCAAGTTACTGTCCTCCTGTGTTTAGCAGATTCTTTCTATACAGAGTTGTATTCTGTTCCCCATTACACACACATAGAGGATGGTGAGGGTGATGATGTTCATCCCAGTTTTAACATTTTCTAAATCCGATGCTTCCACCTGACATCACACATAAAAGTATTTTTTCTTCCTTCACATGAGTAAATCGTGGTACAAATACACAAACAGATGTCATCATGTTGATAGTGCATTAGCTACAGAATTGTACCCAGGGTTGTGGAGCAACACCTATTGAAATACTACAGGTGCTGCTTCACATTAGCAGCCTAACTCCTGTAAGCCTGCTGTCTGCCAGGAATATACCCTTGCTCCTGAGAATCCCCAAAGGAAATAATTAAAGGCTTGGACATCTGCCAGTAACAACAACCAACAATGTGAAATTCTACCTGAACAGCGGGAGTGCCTGTGATATGAGCCTTCAGCCTATTCCTATGTTATGAGGGCTGGTACGAGAAAGCCTGTTCTAATAATTAGTGCTTAACAGTAGATCTGGAAGAGATACTCCCACATCTGGGGACTTACAGAAGAGAGAGTTCACAGACTAGACATAACTTGTAGTCCCTGTGGATTGAAGCATAAATTTGGTCAAAGCAAAGATTTCACCATGAATTTTTTTTCATTTATTTTATTATTTAAAATCATTCTTGCCTCTTATGGGAATACCTGTTTTGTTCTAAATCTGTTGTCTTCTCTTCTAAACATCCAATTTTCTAAACCTGCAGATAAGAAAAATACTACATACCCACTGCGTTGCTTGTCAACAGATCCATCAGAAAAATGACAATTGTCACACAAATGCTTAAGGATTTGGGCATTTGTGAAGAAAACTAGGAGGTTTTCAATTCTTGATGTCCAAGGCCTTTGTTTACCAAAGCAGTCATTAAATGGGTGCTCATCAGAATAAGTTTATTTTAAGACTATAGGTATCTGGTCCGATGAATTGCCTTCCTGTGCAGGTCCTGTCTGGGACAGCTTCAAGCACAAGGACAGCTTGGTGTGTTATATGTGTGCCTATAGCAAGTGCTAGTCTGAGCCCTTTTTTATAATGTAAAGGGGTAAATCTTAAATTAAAGCTAAACTCCAGAAAAACATTCATATACACACACAAATAAACATACAAATCTTGTTTTACCCGCCAAACATTTTTTTTTGATTCACACCTGACAGTACAGTCAGCCTGGGGACCTGACCTTTCTCTGCTGAAGTTAAAGCAGAACTTTTAATAAAATAAAAAATATACACTTAGCTTTACTTTCGCAGAGCCCTCCATCCCTCCACAGTCGGTCCCACGCTGTCCTAGATTCTTTATTTGAGCCCAGTTTATTAAAGCTCCCCAAGGCTGGAGCGAATACACTTTTATCAGTGAAGCTGGGTGATCCAGCAAACCTGGAATGGATCCGGTCCAGGATTCAAAAAATTGCTAACAAATAGCAAATGACTTTTAGGAAATCCATTCCAGATTTGCTGGATCACCCAGATTCACTGATAAATGTGTATTCTGTCCAGCCTTGGAGAGCTTTAATAAATCAGGGCCAATGTTCCGGCATAGAGAAGCCAGCGGGCGACACCATCTTCATCTGTCTTCTTTTTGCTTTTGCTTACTTGACCAGATTTTGTACAGTGCAGGCTATTACCTCCTGTAAATGTAAAAAAGGAAATGGTGATCTCACCGTGTATGCGTGAGATTGTCACGTTTTATTTACATTGTGGGAAAAGCCCCTCCTGTTTGAGATTGGGCTTGCGCAGAAGGAACAGCCGATACATGTTTTACTTTATAATAAAGGTTTATCTCTACTCTTTTATATAAAGTAAAAAAATATTATGATTGGTCCGCCTCTAAGTAGTACAACTACTGTTGGTCTTTTCCCTACCCCCATCTGTGACTGGACAATGAAGGAGGAGCAGTAAACCTTTGTCCTTTCACTTTGCTTTCTCCTACTTTGTTCTTGTTAACACAAAAGGTACTGCAGCACAATATATAGCTAAATTATTTCTCTACTGCTTTCTCTGTTAACTGTAAGATGACCACATAGTCCTTTGAATAGCCCAAAAAGATGTTTCGGGGCCAAGAAATATAATTTAGGGATCAGTGACACAAGTAGCTTGTTACCAACCTGTCTTTTCTGTGCAGAGGGTGAGCCGTAGGTTTTTCTGCAAATTACATCATTGGTCTTGGTTGGCAAAAATCAGAGGAGGCTTTTTTACTATTTAACTAGGAGAATTTTTTTTTAATTCTGTTAGTGAAAATCAGGTATTTTATATAAGTTGCATGATTCATTCCATGAAGAGTGACCTAGCTAAAATAATTGAGAATATGTATATTTGAATGCACTAACTACAATTATATATGTGACTTGGAATACAAATATGCAGCTGTATGAGATATTAGTAATTTAATGTAGTCAGATGCTGTTGGCTTGTATCTATTAATTGGACTTAATATCACTTCAGTTATTTATTATGCTCTGTGTGCACTCATCCAGATGCCCAACACTCATCCATAGTTTTGATACATTATGTATGCAGCCACAAAACAACCATCAAAAGGCTGAAATGAGTAATAAAAAGAAATGTATTGTAAGTAAATACCACCCCCTATAGGTTCTATGTGAAGGCAGCATAGTCATTGATTTATTAAAGTCTTGTACCGTTTACTGATAACCACACCTCTTTACTCTTTTATGTATGAGAAGTCTGTATGATTAAAACAAAATCCCATCAAAATGCAGACACTGTCTTGTCTTTGTTAGGTCAAATGTATCAATCACTAGTGCAGGGAGAAACTGTTCTTTTGCATAGTTCCTTTTTTTCTTCTTCCTGAAATGACCTACAGGACATCTCCGTGTCATTTTAACATTGTAGACATCCTCCTAGTCTTGAGAGCAATGTGATGAAAACTTGCTTTGACTGCTAATACTTTCTGGTAGCTACAGAGTTAACTTCATATGGCAGCAGCAAGAGAAGTGTAGAACCAATAGGACTGAACAGGCAGAATCCAGTTACTATAGTGTGTTGCTGTCCAAGGTCCTGCAGTGCTGAAGTGCTCCCTGCACAAATGTTCTCTGCTATACTGAACCTCACAGCTGGCTCACAGCACTCAGTCTGAGCCCAGCTCTTCTGTTGTGTGTTCTGCAAATATTGTTCACAGGTGGGGCATTAAACCCAATTGACTTGACCATCATGGAAATATAGCACCTGTTCTTTCCCATCAATGAGCCAAGCATATTTCTGTTGAAATTACACAATCATTGTGTTGTGAATAAACACTGTTTTTTAATATGTGCTAAAGCTTTTATTTTTCAGCGATAAACAGTTTATATGTAGATATTGCAAGCAGAAATAACATGACGTTAAGTATACAATGTAAAGGCTTCTTCTAAATTACCTTGCATCTGCGGCTTCAATAAATGTTGAGTGTATAACAAATTCATATTCATGCTCCTAGCACCTTTTGTATTGGATAGCATATCATAAAAAATACTGAACTCTAGATGTACCCAAAAGAGGTCTGGCGGACAGTAGTGGTTTACCTGCAGCTGATCTTTTGTTGCTTTGTTCTGCGCTGTGTCACTGTTTGGGGGGTATCCATCTTGGTAGAGGCAAAGATTTACTTCCTCCTGTAGAGTCTCCAGCAAAGAAAACAGTGCAGCACTGTAATGACATCGCTAAGTCTTACTCTAAATCTGCTAAGACTAGCAGAGGAACTGTGTAAGACCTCACATTACGGATATGCAGCTACATACGAGAGTACATAGGCACCTTTACATATCAGGAAGTACACACCAATTTAGGTATGAATTCAAACAAAATGTACATTTTTCAGGGTATGGCTTAAGGCACAATTAAAACTTCTAGATGTTCCCTAAAAAATAGCAGATCTTTAGTTTTTGGATTTGGGTCAAAATTAAATACTCTTAAGTCTTGGTATGTTCCTGTGTATAAACTCTCCAACTTTAGACATTTACTTTATTCACTTGATTGTGGCAACAGGTGTTTTACCATACTTTCCTTTAGCATTCAAGCTGTTCATATGTTTCCTGGTTCAGTCTCTTCCTGGTATCTTAATTTATAGGAATCTTCTGCCTTATTTATAGCCATCTGTAATTTGGTTGCTGCTAGAGCATATAGATTCTATCCAATGGTTTTAACATCCTGCCAACAGTGTTTGTATGTCTGCCTATCAAAAAATGTGTCAGTTTTAAATGTATTTGATACTATGTTTATTTTTTATCAGTTTATTGTTCTTGAATGCTATGCTGTTTGTATCAGCTGTTTGCATATCTATGTGTGCCTAACTGTCTGTTCTTTGTGCCTCACTGTCTCATCGCATATCTTCTGTTCTCAACTTTATTACGCCTTGCTTTTTTCCGCTTGTAATTCTTTGTACCTCTGGCTCCTTATGTATCTATTTCAACACCTTGTGCCTTGTGGTTCCTGTGGTATTTTCTGTCTCCAAGTTCTCCCTTTTATGTATGTATCTATTCCCCCTTATGCCCTGATGCCTCCTTTTCTGGCATAGTGAGCCCTACACTTCACACTAAGGGCCTGATTTAATAAAGTTTTCCAAGGCTGGAGAAGATTCACTTTCATCAGTGAACCTGGAATTGATCTGGCCCAGAAATAAAAACATTTGCTAACAAAAATCAAATGACTTTTAAGAAATCCTTTTGAGGTTTGCTGGATCACCCAGGTGCGCTGAAGAAAATGTATCCTCTCCAGCCTTGGAGAGCTTCAATAAATCAGACCCTTTATGTTTCCTGTGCCTACTGATCCATAGCATAAGCCTCTTGTTCTCCCTCGTACACAATGACCAGCATTTTTGTGATAATGGCACAGTACTGAGAGTGTACAAATAAACTACTACTAGGGAGTGGGAGAATTGCAACAAATGATTCAGTGACAGTGACAACTCACCAATACTGAATGATAAAAACTGGAGAAAGAGAAAATTATAGTTATTGTATCTTTTATTCTATTCCTTGGATGAAAGTAAATGTATTCTTTCTTTTCTGTTATCCACTCATTGATATAATCTGGAGTGCCTCCTTAAAGAACTCTGATGTATAGACGAGGACAGAATTTTCATCCATCCACAGCTGCCTGTGGGTAATGTTTATTTTAGATCATCCTACCCATCCCCGGAAATTGGGATGGATCCAAAATGAATAGGAATGGGTGGGGATCCTGTCTCTGAGCTCTAATAACTGTATGCAGTCATTGCGTATAAAGGTGGTGTTTAGCATATAAATTATTTTATTTGCACAACCTTTTTTATTATTTCTCTCCGCATTTACTTGCAGATCAAGACACAATGACATGGGACAAAATGACTCTGGTCATTTAAAGGTGAACTATAGGCAGATATAATAGCCACAAAATAATGCAGCTCCATATTTAATATTTTACATAATTTGATATAGTTTTTTTAAACACAAGCATTTTGAATACCTGAAACTGACCAGGTATATTATCCTATTGCAGTTTCCTGCATGTCAGATACTATATTATATATAGTAGTATATATATATTGTTTATGTGGTTTTATATTGTACCCCTGATAAAGAGGGACAGCCTAACCTATCAAAAAGGCATTGGCTATTTTATTTCATCCCAACAAGATTAAAAAAAAAGACATTTCTGGACTCTACAAACATAGGCATGGCACTTTGCAGTAAAAACCTGGTAGGGGTTTAGCACTATATCCTGATCTAAAAAACTTTTGCCTTTAGTTTACTTTAAAGCAATATCATTTGCTGGCTAGCTCTCCACAAAAATACACTCTTTCATGCTTGATGAGGAACACCTAAGTGTTTCAAAAGCTTGAATTTATATCTGTTTCATTAGTCATTTTTCTGTATAATTTGACTTTTGTGCTTTATTTGTTGGCTTTCTTTGTACTCTGCAGCACGACAAACAAAGAAATATATGCAGTAAATATTATTCCACTTATAACACCAAAACAGATATTAGTGGCCTTGTTTCACTTTCTTCCCCACCTAAATAGTCATGTGTAGTGTTATTAGAAATATTTTCCTCATTTTTTGTTGTTTTAGTGTAGCATCTTCTACAAAGGCAGAGCGTCTGTCCTGTCATTACTGGCAGCTTAGGTTTCACTTCTGTGATTTCAAAGCTTTAAATATTCAACATATTCATTTATTAGGTGGAGGGTGAATAGTATTACCATAATTTCTCATTTGTTGTCATATATTCGCTTGCTAATGCTGGGTATCGGGGACAGCCAAGCCTTGTATCAGTTTTAAATTAAACAAATTGACTATCAACATTAATTTGCATTTACAAAGATACATTACTGTTATCACAGCTTGAAGCCCACTTTCCAAAATCTAGAGTGGAATAAGGAAGGAAGAGGAAGAAATCAGCATCCAATTTATTGCAGAAAATGTATAAATTTTTGTCTTTTTTTATTCATAACTTCATGAATTGTAAAACAGAGAGTATCAGAATTATGTAGATGAAGCTTATTATTATTAATTTTATTATGATTTTTCACAAGAGCATGAAACAAAAATTGAAAACCTAATATGTGAAGTGTGGAGATACAATCAGATTTGTATTAGTCATAAGTCAAAGTTAGTCAAGGTAATCCTTTGTTGAGCAGTAAGAATTGGTTGCAACTGAACCAAGGTATAAGGCGCCTTGTCGACCACCAACAACCCAAGCAGTCAGTCACCTTCTATTTGAATATGCACAGGAAGGGATGTGTATGTATTTGTATTATAAAGGTGCAGAAGAATAATAATTATGTTGTAAGCAAGTGCTAAATTTTCAAGTTTTTATTTATTTATTTATTTACCTGATGTCTTCAGAACCAAGTTGTGTCACTGTCCATAGTTGTTCATGTCTACTTTTTTACATTTAGGTCCCATATTTAATTCCTGTTTATCTAAATCCCCAGAAATCTGTCTTCAGTCTCTTTGAGTCCAAGTTTAGATATTCCCCTATCCCTTGTTGGTTTCTATTAATAAGTGCTGCTGGACACTGATATGCAGGAAAGCTAATTAAACCTACTAGGTGCACTTGGGCATTAGAGAGCTAGAATTTTGTATTTGTTTAGAGTGTCCTTACCCATAATTTCAGTTCCAGTTCTGATATGTGTTTATGACCTATTTTGTTTCTCCACGATCCATATCTGCCTGTCATGACCTGTTGCTTGGTTGACCATGACCTTGCCTGTCAATTTTGTAATATGCTTTCATGTTTGCCTACTGTCAGCTGTTGCCACTCTGACAAAGAACGAAGCCCGTTATTCCTTGCAGTGTGTCCTGATGAACCTTCAATTGCCTGATAACATGGAGAGTCTACTACCCCTGTGATATCTATTGTCATAATGGGTCAGGGGTGATTTATAAAAGCTCTCCAAGACTGGAGAAGATAGACTATATCATGGGCGAACTTGGGTGATCCAACAAACCTGGAATGGATTTCTTAAAAATCATTTGCACTTAGTTTTCATTCCAAGTTTGCTGGATCACCCAAGTTCTCCCATGATAGTCTATCTTGTCCAGTCCTGGAGAGCTTTAATAAATAAAGCCCCCTACAGTGCTTTTCAGATTTCACAATTTTTAAACAGTTTGCATGTATTTTGTTTTTGACCTATACAATTGAGAAGTTTAAAAAGCATGAAAAAGAAAAATGGTTCTGTATGCTCTAAGTACCTTGTAATACAAGCATATCATTCTTCCTTTGATTTTATTTGATTTTGCCCATTTTGTTCACTGGATTTATTTGCGTTCTGGAAGTTAGTCATCAGTGCTTTATTCACTGATTCACTTCTCAGCTTTCAAAAGTCACCTCACGGTCTCTTTTGTATTACATTGGCTGGCTTATACATTATAGCTTTAAAAATACTTAGGCAATGGTGGGTGAATCTTGTCAGAAAACTGGAGAACTAAGAAACTGCTTCTTATCTTTTTACAAATCAGTTCCTGGACCACAAGGGCACCATAGCAAACACAATATAGGGCCCCCTCAATCTTCTTCACCTGGGCTGTTCAGCAACAATAATTGTTTTGGGGGCTTTCAGATAAGTGTTCTTGTCTTAAAATGTATCTCAGCGACCATAGGAGCTAAGTAGTCTGGACTGGCCTCTCCCTTGAACTTCAAACTTTCACTTGCTGGTGTACTTGGCAGTATTTATTGATGTTGGGAGATGAGCTTTTGTATAGTTTCATTTGAAGTTAAATCCCCATTTTACATTGTAAATTTCTTTCAGTTTTAAAGCAATCAATATTGAATTTTCATTCTTTATTCATTCTTTCATTCACTCCTTTTTGGGGTACATTTGTATGGTTTAAAGCTTGTAGAATGTTACAGAACCTGTGGGGCAATTCCCTTAAAAAGCATCTAAATTGCTAAAGCAGTTTTAGTGGAGAGTGATGAGTATCCTTTTTAATTGGAGCTACAGTTACATCCAGTTTAACCAATATTCTACCATTAAAAGTTTTCCTAACAGTTTCCACTGCATTGAGTCTATCAGATTTGTGTCATTAGATTCTCCAGCAGCAGCATGGATTAATAATGTTCATTAGGGAACATTTATAAAGGCTGGAATTCATAGCAGGGTGCCGCAGCTAAATATAGCTATTTAGACAAAATGACCTAATCACTGACTGACTACCCCAAAGAGAATATTTAGTTGATGTAATGTAATGCTGATTAATGATAACCAGGGTCTCCAGGGTAGCATGGCTACAAGGAAGAATGAAGATGAAAAGTTTAAAGGAAATGTATATTATTTATAGGGCCTTTTTACATTTACATTTTAAAGACAATTAGATGTAGGTAAATAATCTTATCATGCTAATATTTTTTATTATTAAAACTAAGGTAGTTTAAACCATTTTTTCTTGTATGTTTGTAGTTTTAAACAGTATGTACACAAAATTACTAATTTTTTTCTCATTACATATGCATGTAGTGCTTCCTGCTTTGGATTATTCTACAGTGATTCTTCTTATTTGGGTGTGCTAAACCTCAGAAGACTAAAATGTGATTAGCAGTAGGTAAAAGAAAGAAATGATTCAGATACTAAATAAAAAGAAATATGTTTATTAAAATGCTTTAGACCTATCATGATTATGTGCACCCAAGATTCAGCAGACATTGGACAGGTGACATTTGGGGGATGTGGTTCATTGGCGCCTAGCCACAGGATTACTATGATATTAATCACATCATTAGCTGTTGTGTCAGTTTTTCTGCCCTGTCGGTGTGAGTTAATCTCAGACACAGAGGGCCTGATTTATTAAAGCTCTCCAAGGCTGGAGAGGATACACTTTCATCAGTGAAGCTGTGTGATCCAGCAAATCTGGAATGTCATTTGCTATTTGCTACCAAATGTTTTGAATCCTGGACCAGATCCATTCCAGGTTTGCTGAATCACCCAGCTTCACTGATGAAAGTGTATTCTTTATTATTCAGGGAGAAAGAGTGTAAGTACTCGACAAAGACCTTAACTTTTTTTTTCCTCATTCATGCTGCAAAAAGAACCCAACATATCTTCTTATTGCAAATAAACTATATATTCAGTATATGAATTTTACTTCCCTTGTAACTCTGGTATTTATACCTAAACAGAAAATCCTGGATGAGCTACAAGTAGTGTAATCTATGTGCTATATATTAGATCTAACTTCTGGTTATGCTGCAGCCTCATAACCTCATAGCAATGGATATGATACTAATACCAGAAGCAGATTCATATGACCGGTATCATACAGTCTTATCACTATAGACACAGTTGATCAAATCTTTACACAAACCTGCAGCTGGTTTTTATAGCTTTCAGGTTAAAGATGCATGCTAAACTACAGAGTTGATCAATCTTGTATCCCAGGGGCCATATGAGATTTGCTTTTACAGTCCTGTTGATATATATTCACTTACTCATCTATGACCTGTAACTCCTGCGTTCTCTGTCTTATTTTCTTTCTTTTGCTCAGTTTGCATTAGCACATCTACACTGCAAAAAATGTAAGAAAAAAGCTTATTTAGAGAAATAACAACCTTTCCAAACAAACTATAGTTGTTCAGTCTTTGTCTAGGCATGCAGACTTAACAGCTAGAGTTGTAGCTCTTGGGTTTTTTTGCAATTTTTCTGAGCATTGCACGGTCTGACCTTGGGGTGAATTTACTGGGATGACGAATCCTGGGAAGATTGGCAACTGTCCTGAATGTTCTCCGCTTGTGAATAATCTTTCTTACTGCAGAGTGATGAACTTCAAATTATTTGAAAATGGCATTATACCCCTTCCCAGATTGATGGGCAGTGGCAATTTCATCTCTAAGATCATTGTTGATGTCTTTACTTATTGGCATTGTGTTAATGCACACCCAAATGCTCCAGACCATCAAACTGTCAATGCTTCTGCTTTCTTATAGGTGGTCACTCTTACTAATGATCAATTAATAAAGTAGATTTGATAGGCAGCACCTGGCTTTTTTTATTCCTTTATAATAGGTATGGGTGTACTTAATTTTTTTATGCACTGCTTCTCCATTTTGACATGTCCTTGTGATATGTCATGTGTTTTATGGCCTGCTAAAGACAAATGATTTTAATTTCATTATTCATTCTCTTATTGGTACAGGTGTATGGTTTCTTGTGCCTAATATCCACCTCCATCCTCTGTATTCTCATCTTTGTCTAGTTAGCGGGGAGCTTTAATAGGAAGCATAGATTCAAAATACATAAAAGTTGATGCAGTTCTATAAATATATTACATTAATACATTTATTTTTTTTTAATGCAAGCACTAAAACACCTTAATTGTTCAATTATTATAACACATCATCAATGCAAGTAATACAAGTAGAGAGAGATAAAAGGCACAAAAAAAACAAAACAAACAAAAAAACGAAAACAAATGCTGTCATGCAATAACCAAGCTGACTCTTATTTTATTGTCCAGTGTCAGGGTTGAGATGGGTGAAGAGGAGACCTGTATTTAAACATTAAGCTGCAGCAAAGATAAGAAAAATTCAGGTACCTCCCATGCCAGTAAGGGCTGTGACAGGCGGCATGGCTATGTACATCTTTTGTAGTAAACTGACGAAAATACAAAGCTTTACCTATAAAGTAATGTTACAGCTCTCAGGATAAACTAACAACGTGGGGTCCAAATAAAACTATTGCTTTATTTAATATTAATACATATGCTTTAAGCTGCTTTATTATAGGATTTCCAACCCTAAATTTGGCACAGCTTTGTACTGTTCTTCTGGTGAACTCAGTTTGTTAAATCTACCCTTATTTATGTGCACTTGTAAGGCTACGTACACACTTGCAATGGTTCTCGTTTGATAATTTGCTCAGGGCTGATATCAGACGAGAATCTGGCGTGTGTACAGTGCTCGTAGTCCAAACGACCATCCTGGCGGATCCACGGATGGCAAACAAACGTAATGCAAGTGAAGAGAAGAGAGCGCAGCAGGGTGCTGCTCCATCATTCTCCCCTCCCCTCTCCCTATAAAGCAGAATGGTGCTGTATGTAGAGCACTCGTTCATCCATCGTGCAGTCGTTTGTCGTTGGAAAGGATTGTGATACTTTCCAGCTATATTTCTCTACTTGGTATGCAATCTCTACAAAGACAATAAAGGATTAGTTTCTACAAAGGATCCATATACCAACTTCATCTGGGCATTCTCAGTTTGAAAGAAAGGCCCAAGTTAAACTAATAACACCACCGCCACTAATACGAAGGATCTATAGTAGAAATGTTCTGCCATGCATTGTATATTTATATACTTATTTTTTTAAACTGACCTTCATATTACTTTACACATGTAAAGAGATTTTTTTCCTTGATAGTGGTACTTGAACCCAAATATAAGGAAGATGAGGTGATGAAGTCATACCTACTGACACAGCTAAATCCATGTCACATTAAAATGACAAAACAAATCCTTTCTTATATTAAGATTTGTGATCCTCATTTGTAAAACTCTGCTCTTCTCTGTTAGGAGAAATGTCACAGCTAAGAGCTTTGAACTTAAAGTCAGCTGCTACTAATACTCAGCACTCATTTACCAAAGTTTGAAAATTCAAAGCTTGTAAAAAAATGTATTGGCTAATATGATCTGACAACATTGAGGGCCTGATTTATTAAAGCTCTCCAAGGCTGGTAAGAATACACTTTCATCAGTAAAGCTGGGTGATCCAGCAAACCTGGATTGGATCTGGTCCAGGATTGAAAACATTTAGTAACAAAAAGCAAATGACTTAGGAAATCCATTCCAGGTTTGCTGGATCACCCATCTTCACTGATAAAAGTGTATCCTCTCCAGTCTTGGAGAACTTTAATAAATCAGGCCCTGAGTCTTTTAGGGCAAATGTGATGTATTTTCAGCAACCACCTATTTTACCCTATAAACATTTTATTTCAAAAGAGGATCTTCAAAAAGGCAAACAGAGGGTTTTTATGGCAAACAATGTTGTATTTTTGATCAATTCTCAAAATAAAAAGTAAAGCTAAGCACAAAAAATACATGTGTCTCAAAATATACAGTGATTCACAAATATTCGGGCATGCATCTGGCACTAGACAGTGTGCAACATAGATTATGTGAACAAACATTTCCCTTTAAAGTTCAGCATCAGCATATAGGTGTTAGCCAATAGCATGTATGTGAGAATCATACCTGACGCATTCACCCTAGTGTAGGCTTCCTCAGGG
Source organism: Pyxicephalus adspersus (assembly GCF_032062135.1). Taxonomy (NCBI): domain Eukaryota; kingdom Metazoa; phylum Chordata; class Amphibia; order Anura; family Pyxicephalidae; genus Pyxicephalus; species Pyxicephalus adspersus. The sequence continues at coordinate 40,939,037 of NC_092862.1, forward strand.
GTGGTTGCACGCATAAGTATTATGTGCCGAAATCAACATGGACATTGACACAAGCCATCAATGATAAATAAATGCAATAAAATAAATTAAATGTGTAATTTGTTATATTAATATTGCAGTGTTTACCTAAAAGTGAATATAAATCCTAACATTAAACTTCACCTTGTTGCTGTGTATATATTTATACCATTGAAAGCATTTAGTTTTATCTGATTGATAAGTAAAAATACCTGATCTAGTAAAAATACCCGTTGATCCGGTTTTAGTTAGTTTTGCTTCCAATACTTTATGCAAACTGCAAAACAACTCCCTTTATTCAATGGGGAGGAGAAAGAGATGGGTTGTGTAGGCTAAACACACTTTCTCTCATAGGGCCTGATTTATTAAAGCTCTCCAAGGGTGGAGAGGATACACTTTCATCAGTGAAGCTCTGTGATCCAGCAAACCTGCAATGGATTTTTTAAAAGTCAAGTGCTATTTGTTAGCAAATGTTTTCAATCCTGGACCAGATCCATTCCAAGTTTCCTGCATCACTTAGCTTCACTGATGAAAGTATGTCCACTCCAGCCTAGAGTGACAACACTCACCCTCAGTAAATGCAATATTTTGGTGGAGAATCGATTTACCTTTCACAATAGGCGAATAATAGACTAATAATAGGCTAATAATAAAAGTAAACTTTTATTAAGAGCTAGGAATATGTCCCCAAAGTCGGCAATTTTCAGAGCAAGTTGGGATGTGATTGAAAGCTGAGGGGAATACCTGCAAAAAAAAAAACAAAAAAAACAAAACTCATCCATAAATGGTATAATTTAGACACCTTTTGGTGTACAAGAAATATTACAGTAAGCTGCATTCATACCCTGATGACCCTAGTTTCTGTTGACTGCTGTTGACCTGCTCTGCAAGGTATACAGTAATTTCCATCTGTCTGTGCAAATATGCTGAAATAGCTGTGAAATTGCTGCCCCTTGTTACCTTGCTGAATGCTCCATGCTGCCTTAAACAGTCCGTTACTTAAACCCATGTCATTCAATGCCAACAAGTAGCCAGTGAGTGTTAAAATTCATATGATGCATCAAGTAGAGTCTGCAATAAATACTGATATTTATCATTGAGCTGACAACACTGACATTATCAATAATTGCATTTTAAAACCACATTAGGACCCTTTTACACTGCAGTACAACCCAGATATATTCATGCATTTGGATACTGCCATAAACCCATATACAAAAAACTAGTACATGCTGTCTGACAGAGGCCTGACATACAGGGAAAGATGGAAGGGGTTGCCCTTTTGACACATTCAGCTCTGTGTGTGTTCTGCATACAGATCGTATACTTTTTCACTGCAAAGGGTTAAAATACTAAGATAGAGTACTGATTCAGCTGTATTACTTGCTTCATGCAGGTGGTAATTATGAGAGTTTATGCAATGTTTACATGACTAAAAAGAACTAAAAATATGTTTTAGCCCTGGAACTAATATAGAAAGTATTATAAAAACACAATATAATATAATGCAAAGTAAACATTGATGTTGCTTTGGTCTCCAGATGTCCATTAAGGTCCTGACAACAACTTCACTCTTCCTTACCTGGGAAAGAAGGGGGATGCTAGCTATCAGATTGTTTTAAAGCAGGGGTGCCCACACTTTTTTTGGCTTGCGGGCTACTTTTAAAATGACCAGTCAGAATGATCTACCAACAATAAAAATGCTAAACATATATTTATTTATATATATACCGAGTATGACACAGAAGTGACTGGAGCTAATGAATGGCAGAACATTGCACTACAAGACTATAGTGACAGGAAAGCTACAGTTCACCTGTCATATGAGAATAACGTGCTGCACAAAAAAAAGAACTGCTAATCTGTACAAAGGTATCTTGGCTGCCCATCACTGCTCACCTCAGACTGCCCTCTCTACCTCCACTCCCCACTGTTACACAGAGCCTTCTCGCGCACAGAAAGACATCCCCAGCATCCCTACAGACGTACAACAGGTCTGGTTAACAGCAGGAAGGGGTAAGGCAGGGCTCCGGGATCGACTCACATTGCCTTTGTGATCGACTGGTAGATTGCGATCGACGTTTTGGGCACCCCTGTTTTAAAGGAGTGTTAAACTATGCTGAGGTAATTTGTTTTTAAGCAAACCTCAAACTTAAACTAGTCTCTTTGATGACCTATTAGGTATATAAACAGGGAGGACAGGGTTTCTGTTACTCAGCTGATAAAAATACATGGAACTTTGTTTAGGTGACTCCCCCAGTTTCCTGTGACCTGGTATTTTATTATATAGGTATTTATATTTATAAGCTTCCCAAGTGATTTTGCACTTATATCCCAAAGTTTTATCATGATCCCACCAATGACAAAAGTGTGTTCAGATTTTAGTCGCATCCTTGCTTATTGCTAACCACTGTGAAAATTAACTTGTCACACATTATTAATCCCCTCATGACAAATATGTTACTAAAAATGCTGACTTTTTAAAATTTGTTATCGATGTATTCTTAATCCATAAATTAATCAGGCATCAAAAAATATTTATAATTTGCATATCAAATATATATGTTCTACAACATACACATTTAAACTAGACTTCTACACATGTACACATTTAAACTAAAATCTAGCAACTTTTCTTTAATTGCACATAAAAATTGAATATAGTATTGTCTGTTATGGATGATGCCACCATTTAACCTATAGTATTTATATATTGGCCTCCCTTAAATGTTTTAGATATAGGGGGGACACTTTGGGCCTGATTCATGAAAGCTATCTCAGGCTGGAGAGGATACACTTTTATCAATGAAGCTGGGTGGTCCAGCAAACCTGGAATGGATCTGGTCCGGGAAAACATTTGCTATGAAATAGCAAACGACTTTTAGAAAATCCATTTCAGGTTTGCTGGATCATCCAGCTTCACTGATGTAAATGTATCCTCTCCAGCCTTGGATAGCTTTCATAAATCAGGCTCATGGGAGAACTTGGGTAATCTGGTAAACCTGTAAATCTTTTGCTATCATTTGGTAGATGTTTTCAGTCCTGGACCAGTTCCATTTCGGGTTGCTGGATCACCCAAGTTCCCCCATGATAGTCTTCTCCAGTGTTGGAGAGCTTTATTAAATCAGACCCATTGCAGCTCAATGTTTATAGGCAAGTGACTTAACAAATCATCATTTTGCAGACTATAAAAAATAGATGGTTAAACAGACAAGTATTTTTTTCACAACTTTGTTTCTTTTAGCTTTTTATTGGTTAAATCATTGATTTTTCTCAACATTTATTTATTAACATAAAATGAGGGACACCTGCGGAGGGAAGAGGGATACCAAGACTTGGTTCCGATAGAGGGACTGTTCTTTCAAATTAGGGACAGTGGGGAGGTAATCCTTTCAATTTTTACTACACACGTATCTAGGTACTACATGATCCGGGCATGCAAATAGTTTCTATTGATTCCATAAGTAAGTACAACCATAAATTCAGACTTCATTAAAAGTCATACATAATTTAGAGAATACATTCATTGCTGAGTTTTAACATCAATATCTGAAACACTGAAAGCTACGCAAAGTATTTTGATTTGTTTTTGGGGTGCAAGCAGGTCAAGGTAGTAGACAAAGCTCCAGCAATGCTGTTTAGACAAAAGCCTTGCAGGATGCTGGTTTATACAATTGGCATGTGACCATAATCTAATGTACTGACATCCCGCATGTTTGAAAAATCTCTGTGGATTTCCTCCTGACAACAACTAGTGTTTCTTTTATTCAAGGTCAAGTGTCTCGTTCAATCCATGCTTTTCACAAACTAACTTTTTTTTATTGCTTTTCATGGTAACTTATAAAGGTACCTAAATGGATTGGTATTATTATGTTAGGATGTAAAATATTATTGTAGAAGAAGATTTTAAATATATGTATCATTTTTTTTATAGGATTGTTTTGCATACTTTTTACTTTTTTGTATATGTGTATTTACTAATCTCTTTTATACCAGCGAATCCTTTTCATCAAAATGGGCCTGATTTATTAAAGCTCTCTAAGACTGGAGAGGATACACATTCATCAGTGAAAGCTGGGTGACACAGCAAATCTGGAATGGATCTGGTTCAGGACTGAAAACAGTTAGCGAATGACTTTTAGGAAATCCATTGCAGGTTTGCTGGATCACCCAGATTCACTGATAAAAGTGTATCCTCTCCAGTCTTGGGGAGCTTTATTAAATCAGGCCCACTGTCTGTATGTACAAAGGCTAGTGGCCTGTCATAAGGGTGTAGGTAGATTGTCAGTTGGTTAAAACCACTACAAATGCAGGTGTGCTTAAAGATATTTTCTGGGATGGTGAAGCGTGCTAGGTAAAAGTTAAGTGGCTGTTGAGCTATCCAACTGGTTCCTAAAATAATTTCCAGTCCTTCGTTTTCCAAAATGAAGCAACATTTCAGTGTAGATAGGCAGCCCATGAAATCCTTGAACAAGCAGTTATGGGGAACACATTGTTACTAAAAATATATCACCATTTCCAATCAGTATGCCTGTAGTCTGGGTCCATAGTCCAATTTGTTTTAGATTTGTGTTGTACCCCACACAGGTTGTTTACTTGAGTGTCTAGCAGGGGCAACAATCATATTAATGCTATTGGTTTAGCATTAGAGAGCCAGATACTTGCATCTTCAAAAAATTACGCCAGCCTACACGTTTCCTCCATACATGCTTTCTTGATTCAGCTCTTACAGATACACACTGGGTGCCACTGCCTGTTCAGCTATATAATATTAACTCATCCGTCTTAACTAGTCAGCAGCTGCTCCCTCGTGTAGCCCTGGCCTTCTAGTTTTCCCATGGGACCGGCTGGGGACAGCCTGCAGCATGACAGACTCTCTAGACAGTCAGCAGTCTTTAGAACAAGGTCACAGAATCTTCAGGCAGATTGCCGTCCGTCTCAAACAACCATTTTAAAATTATTATTATATTTATAATATGTTTTGTAATGTCTCTGAAAAATTGAAAAAAAGAAAGGGATTATACTTCTGTGGTGGCCTGTGTCTCCAACCTCCACTACATTCAATTGCTACAGCCTCCTTGGTTGTCGTTACTATTCAACCCTTCTAGACCTTAACAGTGACATTAGGTTATGAGCAAGACAATCATACTAAAAAGCAGACAACCAAGTTGAATGCCTAGGACACTGAGCCTGATTTATGAAAGCTATCCAAGTAAACCTGGGATGAATTTCTTAAGTAATTTGCTATTTGTTAGTAAATGTTTTCAAACCTCCACTAGATCCATTCCAGGTTTTCTGGATCACATAGCTTCACTGATAAAGTGTATGTTCTCATGCCTTGGAAATCTTTAATAAATCAGGCCCATTGAAGGAGGCTGTAATGCAGGAATAGAGGGGTAAATACAACAGTTATCAACAAACATTTTTTTGCCAAACAGATTAAAGTCATTTTAGGGTATGTTTGATGCACAGATTCCAAATATGGTATTGGTTTTGCTAGATTGGCTCTAGTTTTTGAAATAATTACCCTATTATTACCCTATAGAAATATAATGAAACATGTTTGTTTGCAAAATTGAACTAGATATGCCTACGTTTACAAAATTACATTTTTGAAATACTTAATGTCAATATACTCTATACTCAGGTAATTTACAGAACTAATCACAAAGAAGTCATTGAAAAAATCAGTTTGTATGATTTCCTTTTATGCTGATGATCATGCTCCAGCAGTAGTCTGCCAGGGCAGATGTGTCTATCCCACCTGCCCTGTTACCTTTCTTCCATCACCTTTATATCTTGATGGAACCTCTTCTTGTTCCTCACTGAAATTGCCAAGGTTTTCTTTAAATTTTTGCAAATGGCTATGGAGATAGGGTACCTTTATGCTCATAGTAGCACCCAAATCTTTAAATATTTAAGAGCAAGTTTTATACTAGTTCTTCATAGTTTTCTGCTTTATGGCTAACTATGGCAAAATGTACGTTTTGCAATGTACTGAATACATTTTTATAATTTTACCCAGACAGTCACGTGGGTTTGAATGCAGTTTTGTGGCAAATTGTAGCCTATTGAAAAATTTCCTTCTATCTGTTGTACAGTAGTTGTATTGTTACATATAACAGAGAGTTCTTGGTTTCTCACATAGTGAATGTTTTTTTTTCTGTTTGTTTTAGATATCAGAGACATATGCCTTCCTTCCCAGAGAAGCAGTGACAAGATTCCTAATGAGCTGCTCAGAGTGTCAGAAACGAATGCACTTAAATCCAGATGGAGCTGATCACAAAGGTACTGAAAGAGCAATGGTCAATGATTGAAAGTGACCTACTTGTTTTACAGGGTGAGAGGTAGAACTGGTAAGAACATGCCATTTATAGAAGATGTCTTTACAACAAATAACAATGGAGACTTCTTAATAACAGTAGAGTTATCTTCCTATTTAATGTAGCAACCACCGTTCATATTGTTACAGGTTGCCAAAAAAAAGTTAATTGGCTCCTAGCAGCATTTAAAACCAATAGCTATATAAGCCAATAATAGCACTGTAGCTGCTGACACCTTGCCACAATACCTTCTCATAAGCAGTTACCTAAGGTCCTGAAATGTGTATGTTAAAATAAGTTTAAAGCAACATTACATTATATTATGCAATTTCTGCATAACTCTGATGGTGTTTTCCTAGCTTTTACATTTGAACCACACCAGATGCAAATTATTTTTTACTTCTGTCTTAAAACAGGATTTCCCTTACTTCATACTCAAGTGACAGTAGTCACAAAGAATTGTGGGGAAATATCTTTAAATAGGCAAAGACAGTAAACTGTTTTTGTAAAGTAGAAATTGGTTAGCACTTTATTCCTTGTCAGCAGGATGAGAAGTGATGGCAAATTTCCCCGACAGGATATCAGAAAGCTATCAATCAGAGATTCTGCCAGTGTCATCAGGATAAGTGTCCCTAAGGGAATATTACCCCTTTATTTCTGTTCCCCTTTACAATGATCCCCAACACTGAGTTTATAGATACATAATAAAGAGTTGAGAGGTAAGCATAATTCAGTGACATTTCAAGTTCACCAAGGACACCCTGTTTCCTTGAGAAAAGGGTCCCTCATGGCCCCTGGAATTTTGCTTACCTAAATTCTTTTTTGTATTTGACTTTAGTAAATATTGAGCCAGATTTTAAAGTGATGGCTCCTCTTTTGCATTCTTTCTTTAGAAAACAGAAAGAATTTTAGCACATCCACACTGTTGAAAGCTTAGAAGTGTTTGTGTGTTTAAACACACTCAAATTCCTGCAGTTTTTACCTAGTTGAAAAAAAAAACTTACAAACAGACATTATCAGAGTGCAAATAATAAACAACATGAATAAATGTAACATTTATTTATTTTACAGATAATGGGAAACCTCCAACACTGGTGACTAGTATGATCGACTACAACATGCCAATAACCATGGCTTACATGAAGCACATGAAACTTCAACTCTTAAATTCACAACAAGATGAGGTAATACTGCTTTGTGCTGTGAGAAAAGCCTTTTATAATAATTCAGAGTGCAGTTCATGAGTTACATCTTGGCCCATTCCTTAACAATCGTACATTATTTTATGTTATTGTTATTTATTTTTAAAACTATTTTTAGTTTACAACATTGGGCTGGTTGGAGGATTGGTTCTGTGGAATCTGCACAGCAAACTAGCTCACAAATTGACCTTATTAAAGCAGACCTACTGCTGGTAGATCATGTAAACTGCTATTAATTAACTAATTGTTAAGAATGCTAATTGCCTTGATGTAAAGTTGCTCTTTTGGTTACAGTAGTTTCAGTCCACACACATAAAACAAACATGCAGTTTAGACTTCGTGCACACATTAGATGATTCCTATCTGATTATCGCTTCAGGGCTGGTATCGGACGAGAATCTGGCCGTGTATATAGCTCATCCAACGTCGTTCATGGATCCGTCCTGGCGGATGCACGAACGACAACCTATCCTAATACAAGTGAAGGGTAGAGAGCCACTCGCTTGTTTCCCCCTCTCCATAGAGCAGAACGGCGCTGTATGTACAGTGGGCATTCATGCATCTTTCAGTCTTCTTTCATGTTGGAAAGGATCATGAAAGATTCTTTTCAATTACAAAAATCTAATCTAATCTGTACATAGCCTTAAGCTGCGTACACACGGCAAATTTTTCTCGCCCGATAATCGGTATCGGCCAATTATCGGGCGAAAATCTGCCGTGTGTACAGTCCTGGCGGATCCATGGACGATGGACGACGACCGATCCTAATGAAAGGGAAGGGGAGAGCGCACAGCAGGGTGCCGCTCCATCGCTCCCCCCTCCCCTCTCCATAGAGCATGAACGGTGCTGTATGTACAGCATCGTTCATGCATCGTGCAGTCTTTTCTCCTTGGAAAGGATCGTGAAAGATCCTTTCCAACGAGAAAAATTGCAGGTGTGTATGCAGCTTTACTCTATAGCTATTACTTGAACACCTGAGCTGCTTATTCATTCTTGGTCAGTGGTTCATAAATCATCAGGAGGATCAGAACACCAACTAGGCAAGCTGTTTATTAAACAATTACAAAATTGCCTGGCATATGTGCTTAGCAAGTTAAATTTCAAGTTCAGACTCTAGAAACATTCTTGTCATCGCTATTATAGCTGCATAGAAAGTCATTGCTGAATTCAACATTGTGGAAGTTATTTATTCTTAACAGGACAGTGACACTATCCTACATGTAAATGACAATCCTCTTTTGCTTTTAGCTATTCCATTGTGATAATATCATTGACTTATCAAATGAAAATGAGAGTGGTGGTGGAGTGATATAGGTTGCCTAAAAGTTATGGGGAAATAGCAGTATAAAAGTTTTTTTTCTGATTATTTTTAAGCATACTGGTAAGATTGAAAGTGTCTAGATTTAAATTAACTAAATCACCAATGGTCCACTCTAAACTACCCATTCCCAATACTAATTCGCAATTAAGAAATCAGACCTCTGATCAGACACTTTTATTATGGCAGCAAGCCAGAAGTCTAGGTGGCTGGCCAGTACTTGCTCAGGATCCAGACAGCTCAGAGAAAGCCTTGCAATGAAAGCTGGAGCTCAATGGGTCTGCCTGCTGCCAAAAAAGTCTTTGATTGATGGTCTGCATACTTAATTACACAACATGTTGAAGGCGGGGAGGGAATGATGAGAAAATATTTATCATAACTTCAGTGCCATTTAAAGAACTGCAAACTTATATTACAATTACTTTACTAATACCACTAAATTGAGGCTGTAATAAAGGAAAATGATCTTTTTGAAAATTAGAATAGAAAGAATAAATGCAAAAAATCACAACGTTTCTAACCAATTTGCCTTTTCTTTTTTTGCTTTTCATTCTGGTCTTTTTACATAGAAACAGCTGAACTTTCACAAAGGGTCTTTTTAAGGATTTATATACTGTAGTTACATTTATCTTTTAACATTTAATTTTATATTTTTAAAGTCACACTGCTTTCCCCTCTCCAACACGTTTTCCAAGCTGCCTCTTAAAAAGTCTTGTGTCCAGGTTCTTCTTTTTTGCACATACACACAAAAGACTCCAAAGGCCATCAAACTTTCATATTAATGGTGGATAGTTATTCCACGTGGTCAGATATTGTGCCCTCAAGCTTACTTCAGGGCAAACATGTTTTTTTATGTTAACAGAGAAAGGAGAGGACAGGGAGCAACAACCAAATAATCCTGGTGATTGAAAAAGAGTTCTGTCTAGCTTCCACATAAGAAGCAGTAAAGTACAATTACTTTGATGCCTTTTTAGGCAGAAAGCACCACACACACACATATAGAGAGAGAATGCCCAAATATCGTTGCTATCGTTTAAACACTTGCTGCTTGGATATTCCAGATTAAGCTGATCATCTTTACATAAATCTAATAATAAATAGTAATTTAAATGTATATAGATTAACTTTAAAGTGATATGTGCTTTAATGCCACCATTAGTTTTAAGTTTTGTATTTGCAATTCTTTCTAGCTTCCAGCTTGTGGTATGAACAGCTGTCCATGGCATTTTCTAATTCTTATTGGCGTCTAAACTTGGAATACTGACTGTATTGACTGTTAGTGCTTCAAGTAAAGTGGTGAATGAAAAGACATGACACTCTTATATCTGGACTGTCAAGGTGTCAGCGTGGATCAGACTGAGAGGCTTGCTGAACACAAGTCATCCATCAGTACCAATAACAATAGATGTGCAGTACCTAGACACTATACAAATGCTTCCCTCTACAGATCTGCTACTTATATAGACATGCTGGGAAATGTATGTATTCAATAGGCTGAACATTTTTAAAACTTGCACCGATCTTCCTATGCCATTAAATAAGGGAGGCTAAACATTGATTTACTTATTTGACATACAGTAAAAGCCAAGATGCACAGTCATTAGAATTCATATCATCTTGTTTTCTAAGGGGCCTTGTTACATGTGTATCAGAACCCACCTATATTGATTAGACATTCTACTGATGTTTCTTCTTTTTCTTAAATGTGATAGGGACTCAAGTCATACTTTCATCTCTTTTATCAGACCCTTACATATATTGAAATACAAGTGTACTTAGAGACATGAATCAGAAAATGGGCAGTCATCTGACTGCTGAAAATCTTTTTTTTTTTTTTAACATATCTTATGATATTGCTTGTCTGCATTGTAACTGCTTATCTCAGTTTTGATAGGAAAAAGCAACAAAGGTGCTAGACTGAGCTATAAAGCCACATTGATAAGATGATAATGACATTAGTCGAGGTGAAGCCAGGCTCATGCTATGATAAAAAGCTAATGTATGATTTAACTAACCAGCATTTTCTAAGGTAATTGGCGTTTCCCCTAAAATTGGCCATATGTTAGACATTGTGAGCCCTTCTGAGGGACAGTTACAGTGACGTTACTGTGACTCCTTACAGCGCTGCACAATATGTCAGAGCTATATAAATTACCAGAAAATAATACAAACTCTATACCTGCAGGATGAAAGCTCCATAGAAAGTGATGAATTTGACATGAGCGACTCCACCAGGATGTCAGCTGTGAACTCTGACCTTAGCTCGAACCTTGAAGAAAGGATGCAAAGTCCTCAGAATCTTCATGGACAGCAAGATGGTAAGATTTTATTTGTAAGATATAAAATTTGATTGCACTTGGTGGTTTACAATCAGTTCTCCTATTTGAAGAGCCAATATCCATAATGTATTAGTAGATTTTTTTTAAAGCATTACTAAAAGCAGTTGAGGTAAGTGAAAAGGACATGGGAAGATAAGTGTTAAAGACATAAGAAAAAGGTACCATTAGAATATTTTTAATACAGATTTTTTGTCCAGTAAACCAGGAAAAAATGCCAGCTGTTTGTGCTGATGTAAGCTTTTTACATCAACACAAAAAGATAACAAGTATGAGTACCAGGTAGTAAAAACTACAATGCATGTAAAGGGTTACTCTCAGTATGAAAATTTTGATTACAGTTAGGAGAATATTCAATAGCACAACACTTTACCTTGTGCACCTAATGTATTTAGGAGGTAAGTAGAGAGGTGCTAGAATTACATTGTGAGATGCCAGGTGAATATACCAGGTCTTCCACCATGAGTTGAGTGTGCTTTTGCTTAAGAACAAGAAACTTGATCTCAACTAGAATTGTGCACTGGAACTTTGTTGCGCATGCCTTCCACAGGTGACAGGTAGCATTAAGTTTAGGAATACATACTAGTTGTAAAAGCAGAAAAAAATAGTTTTGGTTAAATTACAGAAGAGTTGGACCCACTGTCATGTTTGTATTGCTGTCTGGGTTCCTCCTAGGAGATTACCTCCTTTTTTTTATTTTGGTATCCATTGTCAGAAGACAGAAAGTAAAAGGAAATTCTTACCATTTGAGTTGTGATTTGGGCAATAGGTGAGGAAAAATCCTCTGTTTTAGGAACATTTTTGGGGGGCTTAAGCAATTTTGTAGATTATTTAGAGAAGTTTCCTGTCATTTATTGTTGTGTCATTAGCACAGGAAGTAAAAGGAAATCTCCCTAGTGAAAGGAAATCTTACAAACAGCAAATAAAAATAAAACAAATAACCTGAAAGGGATTCTGCAGGTTTATTCTGTAGATGTTGTGATAAAACTTGCAAGAAAGGAGATGATATTTGTTTACTGGAACTGCTTAAAAAGGTATAGTTTTTTTCTAAGGATCCTAACCAATTTCCTAAACAGTAAGAAAACAGTGCACTATGTATATACTATATATGGAGAGAATACACTTTCATCAGTGAAGCTGGGTGATCCAGCAAACCTGGAACTGATCAGGTCCAAGAATAAAAACATTTGCTAACAAATAGCAAATTACTTTTAGGAAATGCTTTCTAGGTTTATTTGATCACCCAGGTTCACTGATGAAAGTGTATTCTCTCCAGCCATGAAGAGCTTTATTGAACCCTTTGGGTCCAAACAATGTAGCCTTTCCTGGAGTGTTTCTATTGCTTGTATCTCTAAACATGTATCTGCCAGTGTCTGAACATACATTTCACAATCCTGGCAAACAATCCTCTGCGGTTTACAAAAATACAGCCAGAATGTCAGCATAGCTACCAGGCAATGAGTATTTTGCATGCATGTCAGCCATGGCAGCTACCATTATTTTCTCATGTCAGAATTTTTTCACATTTCAGCTTTGAACAGCCAGGTACTGTTTGTTTTAAGCTTACCTAAAACATAGATTTTTCAATTATTAAAACACTTGCAAAAATAAGATTAAGACCATTGAAAACCTCTAAAACACCACTGTGGATAAATTACAAATTTAAACTGTCATTTGGGACCTTGTCAGTAATCGTATTTACTCTCAGCCTCTCTTCCTAGTCCGTTTCTTATTGAGCTTTATTGATTTGTGGTGTTTACTGTTATTACACTCTAAGTGCCCATACAAATCAAAGGTAACTGGTGTTGTCTGCAATGAACCTATGAAGATATATGCACATTTCTAAAAAAAAACAGCAAGAAACTAATAGAAACTATGCCTAGGTTTGTTTAAACAAAACCTTTTTAAATTTTAGTGTGTTTTTTGATTTCTATTGTTTTATTAATAATATCGTTTAAATGCATTAAAGGGTGTCATACACAATAATAATAAAATAACATGCTGACCTGTAATAATTGATACTTGAGAAAACAAAGCTTGGCATTCGCATCTATGTCAACTCTATGTTAATTTGCTGGTATTAAAATCAACATACTGTTCCATGCTACCTACAGTCTGTGCCTTTGCAGAGTATGAGTTTAAATACCAAACAATAATTGACAAGAAAAGGCTTTGTGTTACCAGCTTTACCTGCAGTTCAAACACACCTGTATAGGGCACACTGCATTCTAAGATTAAGACTTACCCTTAGAGCGCTTTAGCTTTGTAAGAAACTGCCTATTGCTGAGTACAACCACAGTTTGTGGAAATCCACCTAACTTACTTGCTACACATCCTTTTTGTAGATTGATTTAACATGTTGCGTTTAAGGCCATACCTTTACCATCTTTTAACAGATATGTAGTTTAACAAATGGCATTAATTAGAAACTGTAAAAGAAAAGCTGTTTGTATTCATGTGGGCTAGACCTCTATTGCAATTCCATAATTTGCTGTTTCTGGTTATACTAACCATTCAGTTATGTTCTTTCGGCTTTAAACTTGGCTTGGCTTGCTCCTGGACCAGGCACAGGCAAACTATGGCCTGTTGGGCTTTTTAATCCGGTCCATCAAATATTAGTACAAAATTGTCAACTAGCAAAAAAGATTGACCAGTAACACTGTTCTCACTAATATTGATTGATTGATGATTTGAAAGTAAGTTTTTTTTTTTTTTTTTTTTTTTTTACTTTTAACTAATGGCTTTTACGCGTAATTTATGTCAGTTCATACAAACACTCCCCATTCATTTGGTACTGTCCCAGGCCCATCTGTCAAATTTTAAAACTCATTGGGGCCCCTGAGCCAAAAGGTTTGCCCACCCCGTCCTAGTCATTTGCAACATTGGGACATCATTGGTTAGAACTTGGATTGGAATATCTAAAGGTCTAAAAATATACTTTGGTTTGGTTCGGTTTTACCTATGAACTGGGGCAAGACAGACAATTCCAACACTACTAAAAAGTTGGTATAGACCATTCCATCTGCCTCTGGTTAAGACTAGACACCTCTTTAACTAATTCCTTAGTGCTTTATTGCACAACATCTGCAAGAACAATTTTACCTGAGGTTCCCAAAAATCCAAACAACAAAAAAACTTGATGTTCCCACAATTGTTACCATACAAATCACATGTCTGTTGGGTATAATGGGTGATGTTTTGTTTAATTTATTGCTTATTAAGGATTAGTAACAATAAATGAAGACCTTCATATAAACTCCTGCTAAAGGTAAGTATTCATACATTAAGTGAATATATAAGAGCACAAAGTATACCTACATAATTTATATATACAAGAACAAAGTAAAAACTCAGCTGAACTGACATAGTCTGTGTGGGTTTTTAAAGCCTCTGTTTGAAATAGCTGAGGAAAACTGTGTGACCTTAAATAAAGAGCGACATACAGTAAGTCGATGGGAAGGCATTGATCGCTGTCATGGTAACAGTAATCTCTTGAAGTTCAGACACACTTTGCACAGAATGGCATACCTTTTTTACATAACAGAGTAGGAATCAGCTAGTAAATATGATCGCAGAATGCATCAACACCAAAGAGCTTGCTTTCCAGGCTCAAACATCGATGCTTATGTACATAATGTAGTGGATGTAAAGTACTAGATAGTTTACCTTTGCTCAAAAAGGGTGTAAATTATACATTTGCTAGGTGGCTGGGGTGTTTAGGTTTTTTTTTTAAATAATAAAATGTGCCCATAATATGTATAATTTACAAAGCCTAAAAAGTCACTGTATTTTATTATTCTCATTTTTTCTCAAACATAGCGGTCACCATGCTCAACAAAATGAAGACACATGAGAACAACTAAACCATAGTGAGACATTCAACTTTGACTAACTATTACTCCATTCAAGCTCTCTAAATATTCATATCAGTGTTGGTGATCTATTGCCCCCCTACCTTTCCCAAATTAGATGAATTGAACAAAAATGATATCTGAAGTGATACATTATATATCAAAGATGGAGCAATACACTTATTTTAAGTAATAGTTATGTAATGGGGAAGCAGGAGATACTGGGATGTGTTTAGGGGCAGTGTGTGTGAATAACACAAGGGTACCTTCAAAAAAGAGCTAATATAAAAGAGAAAATTAAATGTAAGTAATGAATAATAATGTTTTGTGCAAACAAACACAAAAAGCAAGACTGAAATAGTGCATAAGGCATGCACAATGATACTGTATGTAGTGTATGGAGCAAGGAGAACAATCAAACAACAGAACTGAGCAGGAAAAGTGTTGATATGATATGAAAGACCTTAACACAGTTTTCTGAAGCTTTATGGCTTAGGACAGCAAGGTATTAACAGTGCTCAATGAACTATAAATTTAAAGTTATGTCCAACTTCACCATTCCCCAGGTCACAAAACAGACTTCTATTTATAATATCCCCTCATTCATGCCAGATCTGAATGCATAGACCTTTTTCATACCAGTAGACTGATGCAGTGAAAACCATAATTCCAACATTCAAAATTTTGCCCACCTTTATCATTGAAACGAAAAGTTGGTAAACTAACTTCAGACAGCCAGTAAGATGACCACCCCCTTTATTACATTTTAAATATGTGTATGGCAATAGTAACTGTAAATGTTTCCTATTAACAGTATAAATGTTTTTATCTAAAATTCACCAACTTTTACACAAAATGTACACATTTGACACAATGTGAAGAAAATGTGCAAACATGTTTTTTTATTACTTCACATGCATTAGGAATTTGTAACATGATTCTGGTTGGTGTGACTATTTATCATCTACATAAATCTAGATTAATATCACGAAGCCAGACAAGGTATTATGTGCTCTACTGTTATTCTATACTGTGTATGAACCATCATCTACTGCTGTGTCATTTTATTTGATTGATAGATCTGTGTCACAGAATAATAAATTGATAGCTGGGTAGATTTGGCACCTTGATACAGTTCGTATTTGGAAAAGAAAAGTGTGTTTCTGGAAACGTACATTTTAACCTTTCTTGAATAAATACCTCTGATTGAAGCACTATTACACATTAGATTATTGCTTATTTGTTTTAGGCATGAGATGTCCATTTGACAGCATGTTCTGTACCAAACATGCTCTCCTTCACCTAAACTGGTCTCCACAGTGAATTACTGAGGAGCACATGAAGCAAAGTATCTAAATACACAACCGATGCTCCTGCTAAAAGATTTTCAAAGTAATGTACATTGACTTGTGATTTGGGGTATTTGTGCATAGTTTAGGAAGGACAACACTTTTAAAACCCACAGTTGTAAATGCCCTATTTAATCATCTATTCTTTATCTATCTATTCCCCATTCATTGTCAATCAGCACTTCATACCTCATAAACCTAAAGACACTCTCTAAATCTCCACTCATCAAAGATTTACATAACCTGACAATTATTTATTACTAAAAAAGCAACATACCTGTATTCCTTTATGACTATAATGATGATGATCATAGGCCTAAATCATGACATTTCTCTCTTTCACTATTGCATCCCACCATACATTTTTGATAATATTATAGTTCTTCTTGTGTTATCATTCTATATGTTTTTGGCAAATAAAATGATTGTAATAGAAAGTTATTCACTGACATTTAAAGGAGTACACAAGTTATCTAAAAGATGTCTGTAATACATGCACATAAACATATAAAACAAGAAAAAGCAATCCGAGTATTAGAATGTTCTCAACATCCATATCAAATCAAACCTAAGATCCAATTAAGATGAAGTTGACTCAGTCATTCATTTAAAAGAAGGCTTCCTCCAGCCTAACCACACATAGCGCATAGTCCTTACAATCGGCACTTGTCAGACATAATTTTCCAGTGGCATTTCTTGACAGTGTGGACATATTACAGTAACATATGCACATTGCTTCGGGCGATTCTGTTTCATGCTAATTATGGTGGATCATGTGCCTTTATGCAAGTTAGCATTTTGTCCAATTGAAAATTATTCATATAAATCCAGATTCAGCCTTGTCAAAACACAGACAATTGTGTCAGTAACACGTGTCTCTTATTAACACCTTGAATGACCATCTTTTTATTACAGTTTTTTGGTGCTTACACTGATTTGTGTAACCCTTTGTTGCCAGTCCTTATTTTAAATCATTTGAAACCTTTAGTTACTATAATACACAGGAAGGCTTGTATGAAGGTCAACGGATAAATCTGAGAATTTTGCTCAATATTGTGAAATGAAATTTATTTTTCTGAAACTAAAATGCATGCCTTATTTAATTTACAGATGTTCAAGCCTCAAATTTTGTTAAAATCAATAGGGGGGTATGACCTGGCTTTGAGCACACATTTTTGAGGGCCTCCTGCTGTCCCCCTGCCAAACATCTCTTTAAATACTGGATTTTTACAATAGCTGGGTGAAGAAATTAATGGACTTATATTTAGATCAACACTACATAAGTTTTCAGGTTGCAAGTGAAAACGTTCAGATCTAATATTGCCAGATGTTGAACATGTAAATACGGAGGCCAACTACAGGCCTTGCTCATGCACTGGGATAGCCAAAACAATCCCTGGCTTTACATCAAGGAATCTGAAACTGGAGCAAGCCATAAATTCTCATAGCTACTAATAGCTGCCTCCATGATGGCCCACACATTTGTTGAGTCTCTTTTATGTTTTTGTGGGTCATTTGTGGGTTCTGAAGCATTAGAGATGCTTATGTGAGTGGATTACTGTCCTACCCAAATTTTAAACGTTGGGGAATATTCTGGCCTCTTGCATTGAGCTGAATAGATTTTGCACAAATCTCAAAATGTGAGTACACTCCAATGTTAAAAAAATCGGATAAAACCAATTTCCCATTCTATTCTAAATCTCATCTGGTAGTATCCTGTATGGGCCCCCACCAGCTGTTTACAGTGTCACTGGCTGGGACCAAGGCAGTGAACGACTAACCAGGTAACATTTTTATTTTAACAATTGGTTACACAAAACTGTGTTTTTTCACAATTAGAATTTTTTTAATACCTGCAAACATAAAAAAATCAACCAACCACCTTTCTACATCACATGTTTTTTCATAGCAAAAAAATCTTTAATACCTGCATGATCAAATTTCACAACGCTACACCAATTTTATCTTCAGATTATATAGCTATATACAATGAATCTGTGACATTAATACATCTGGGCTCATGCCAACTGCAAAAGTACTCACTTTGTGAACATGGGTACTTAATTAAAAAGAAAGATTTATATTGTTCCTATGGTTTATACAAGTTTATAGACATGACACTTAGTTCAAAGCATTTCAGGCAGATAATACTGATAACATGGTGTGTATTTTGTTGCAAGGAGTCCAAAGGCGCCAACTAAAATTAGTGGTCCTAAAGGTGTTTAAGTTGTTTTAAACAATCTGTTGGTCATTTATAAATTATTTAAATATTAATAATAATAAAATATTAATGGACATGGACATTGTATTCATTCACATAGGACATCAACAACACTATCTCATTCCCTGCTGCAGATCTTACTTCAACAACCCCAGTTTAATTAGCTGCTGAAGTAGTCTTCTAACTGAACATGTAACAAAGACAAAAGTCTTTCATTAAAATTACTATTATATGCAAAACGTTGATAGGGCAAGGTGCTCTCCCTGCAGCAAAATGAACATGTTCATGCCAGTGTGTGGAATGATTACATTCAAAAAAAGAAACAATACAGTCTAAAAATGAAACCTTACTAGTTTCTAATGGTGGAGTTGTTATAATATGTGAACATTAACAATTTTGTTTGCATTTTTAAACTGAAAGGGCTTAACATATACAAAATAGCCTAAATCCTAAAAGTAAACATCCAGAAAAAATGCATTTAAAAAATATAAAAATGATTATTTGAAAATCATTAATAAACAAAACAAAAGATGTAAAAGGGAAACAAATGTGCAAAGCTTCAAAATAAAAGACAGGTTGCAAAAGAAAGTAAAAGGTTTTAAACATATTAATAAAATATCAGATCTGCGCATGTAGGCTATTTAAGCATGTCTTGGGACAGGAAACTGGGGTCCAAGAAAAGGTGAATTTACTAAACACATTTTTTGCTCTGTGTACACAAAGGTGGAGCTCAAGTCCAAAATGCAAATAGCAATGTCACTGCCTTAAACAAACTACAACAGCTCAACATTATGGGACCATTCCTGTTTAATATCTTAATAAATTATATAGTTTCTGTGTTTGCAGATGACACCAAAGTATGTAATGTAACTAAAGTCCATACAGGATGCCTATAATCTACAAGTAGACCTGAATGTATTGTTTGATTGGGCAGCCAAGTGGCAAATGACATTCAATATTGAGAAATATAAAACTTATGTACATGGGGCTAACAACATGCATGCTTCATACTGTCTAGGGGTAATACATTTAGAGGAGTCAAAAACTGAATAGGATCTGGGGGCGCTGGTAGATCATAGACTTAATAATAGCATGCAATGCCAAGCTGCAATATCTTAAGCTAGCAAAGTACTTTCTTGTATTAAAAGAGGAATGGACTGCAGAGATGGAGACATTATCCTGCCCCTATAAAAAACATTGGTCAGGCATCATCTGGAATATGCAGTCCAGTTTTGGGCACCAGTTCACATAAGGGATATTGTGGAATTGGACAGATTGCAGAGAATGGCAACTAAACTATCAAAAGAAATTGAGGGACTGGGCTATGAGTGGAGATTAGCTGAACTGAATCTATTCTTCCTTGAGAAAAGACGTTTAACAAGCATATGATCACCTTATATAAATATATAAATGGTCCATATAGAGAACTTACTTTACAATTATTCACTTTAAGGTCATTGCAAAGGATAAGGGGGCATTCTTTGTGTCTGGAGAAAAAGGAGTTTAACCTCCACTTATGGAAGGGATTCTTTACAGTAAGATTTGTGAAAATGTGGAATAGACTAAGTAAAGACAACAGAGACTGTTGATCCAGGGAACATCCAATTGCCTCACAGGATCAGAAAATAATTTTTGTTTCCCCCTGGTTGGAGCAAATTGAACCCAGCTTTATAAGCGTATTTTTATCTTCCTCTGGATCAACTGTGCATTTATGGTTTTATCTAGAATATTCTGGTTTGTAGTACTTTTTTTTTCTAGTGGTTAAACTTAATAGACTTTTGCCTTTTTTTCAACCTTACTATGTAACTGTGTAACTGGTATATTGTTTGTTCCTGCCTTATTGTAAGATTGTGGAAAGCCAATGGCATCAAGGTTTTTCCTTTGGGCAACAGAAAGACAACAGAGCAAAAATTTTTAGTCCTTTTCCTATTCTTGATAACATAGAGCAGCATGGTTCTGTAACCCTTTATAAATGAGGGCAGTGTAAAAGATAAGTCTGTGCAGCTAACTAGATCTATGCATATCTTATTGAGCTTATCAAACAGATATAAAAAACTTACATTGTATATTTAACAGACCAGAAGAGACCAGACATTCATTTTTAGTGTTTACATACCTTAGCATTTCAAAAAAGGTTTAATGGGTTTTACTTTAAAAGTGTCAGAAGTGGAGCTGGTGACTTGCTTTCTTTAATACAGACTATATGTGATCTGCTTTAGCTAGCTGAAACTGAAAAATGCCAAAAACAAAAAAAATACACTTACCTTCAATCCTGCAGCCCAGTCAATCGGTTGTCTACCCTTTTATGTAAAGTGAAATTTCTGAGTTTAGGTACGCTTTAAATGTGAAATTTGCAAGCAACAGGTTTGTCATCCTCATGTCTACATCACTGTTTGGTGAGTCATTGACACAGAACAAGACTATTTGTATCAGGTGGCAGAACCCCTTATATTTACTTTGATTGGTCCTGATCAGTAAATTACAAATTTGACAAGCAAGGATAAGGATAACAGACCTGGATCTTTCCCTTTCAAAACCAAGTAAATGATAGCAGCTTCCAGGGTTAAAAGGTGTGTTGATATGTGACCTTCCTATAAATAAAATACTAAGAAAGAAAGGCAGCAATACTGCTGATTACAACTCTAGTTGTAAAATTGTTAATTGTATCAGACCAATTTTTGTGTAGGCTGAATATTTATTGTTGAGCTGTGCCATGTGTTTCTCAACCTACTGTGTTAGTTGGAAAACAAGCACATGTAATATATGAATATGTACCATGTGGCAGTTAAAGAAATACTAACTTTAACAACTTATTATATAATATGATGATAATAGGGAATGATTCTCTTTATGTGAAACTTGCAAGACATTTTGTATATTTCCAAATTAAATAAGTTTTTGTAATGCAAATTACAGTGTTCCATAAGAATAATGGCTTAGAAAGCAACTTTCATGGCAAAGCTGGAACACAGAGAGCACAATAGCATTATTTCTCTGATACTTAAGTAGATATTGAATACAAGACTGATCTACGCTTTAGTGAATTGCAGAGTCTTCATTTATTAATGCCATGGCTCAGTGACCCAGATGAGAAAAGCCTTGTGCTCTGGACCTTATACTGACTCCGTTTAACTGGCAGTGAAAAATATAATGAAAAAATGATGAGACTGCAGATGTTATGGATACAAGTCTTCTGAGCCATCCAGCAACACAATGGTCATTGTTGAGCTGCCTGCAAGCCCAATCTGATCAATCTTTTATTAAAATCTTTAATGTGGGTCAAACATGCTCCGATATCCAAAAGTAAATCAAAGTCATCTGTGTGAAATAAAAGAGTAAATCAAAGTCTTGTGAGTGAGTAGTAGAATAGGTTTTGGAGAAGAGAAAACTCTGGAGGTAACTTTAAAAAAAAAAAAGAAAAACATAAAATGAACGCTAGGACACCCTAAGTAAAAAGATATGAGATACTGTATTGAAATTCTTATGAATGAGGTCTAAAGAAAAGCTTGTTTTTTTATTTTTATGGACTAATAAGCAAGCATGTGGGTGGCATGTACCAATGGCAAATAAAACAATAAAAAGAAGAAAAAAAATAACAAAAACAGAATATAGCACAAAATTCCTCCCTATACAGAATTATCAGCTCTTTTTAACAGTTCCTTTACACACTGACACTGGCTGCTGTGAGGAGGCTGAATTATCCATTCTTTTAGATTTGGCAAAGTTTTCTGCCAAAACCCCAACCCTATGGCAGTTGGGTATTCAAACTGAACAGAAGTTTGCTTTTCGTTTGATTAGATAATTGAAGTTAAATATTCACACAATTTATTGTGTAAAGATTCTCAGCTTCTTTTGTAAATCAGCCTTATAATCTTAGGGATCAAAGAATGATATTTCAGAGCTCCAGTCTCATCATTTAGATTCTGTGCTCACTCATGCAAGTCCTTGGTATCCCCTAAACATATGTTTAGTGTGATGGTGTGCATACCACTCTGTTTGGGGCTGTGATTACTTTTTTGCCAACAGCCCAGCTACAATGTAGGGTGAGTTTATGTCCACCCTGATCACACATGTTGACTGTGGTTTGAATTTATGCAGCAGCATCTGGAATGTGTTGGCCAAAAAAAAACTGTCCTACGTCCTTAAACTGCTATGATTATAATAGACATAGTAATGTCACAATCCAATACAACTATTGCATGAGCAAAATGAGGCAACTCCACCCAACTTCCCATCTCTGCCCATTGAAGGCAAATACAAACTCCCTAATTCAGTGGTAATAAAGGCTAAGTGCACACTAATAACTGGACTTCGCCTGCTATTTGGATGCATGTGATTTTATTTATTGCAGATAATTCTCATTTCTTTTGTTAGGATTAGGGTCCATGCAACCTCTCCTTACATGCACTAAAATTCCATAGAGATCGTATAGCTACTAGGTGCATTTTACCTTTTTGTAAGGATCCAAAACATGTTTCTGATGAGAGCCAGCAGAAGTCCCAGGAGAAACTTAATAAAAAACATAGAGATTCCTGATGAAAATAAATTTCAGTGACAGTGATAGCAATACCTAGATGTTATTAGGAAATATGTATTAGGACAACAGAACCAAGCAAATTTACCCTCTTTATGAATATGTAGGAAACTCTAAAGTAATGTAAGGATTCGTTTTCAGGGATTTTAAAGATTTTCTCTCTGCCAGGGGGACTGACAACAGCTCTTCCATTGGGAGGTTATGTACATAGCATGTTGTTAATATGTTTTATTAATTGGTTTCAGAAATACACAGATGCATATGGTGTACATGGTCTCCATAGTCTTGCCTATGACGTGAGTTGTATTTCCATGATCTCCTTGTGGCGATGTCTTGTTTTTAGTAAGCAAGAAAGATTGTGCCTGCAGAGATTCACTCTTGTCAGCAGCAGCATTTCTCACCCCCTCTGCCAGGCCGAGAGCTCTGTGTTCCTACTGAGACAGCATCCACTCCATCTGTATATGAGCTTCTCTAACATTAATAGGGTTACATTAACCCTGCAAGTTGTAGCAGACTTTATTCTGCAAGGGATGAAGAACAGGACCTTAAAAGCCCCACAGAAAACAATATGCTGAGGAATTTTGGTTTGTATAGAATAGTATATAAAATCACCCCATTCCTATGAAAGAAAGAGCTGGAGTCTTCAGGTCCTAAATATTAATAACAGTGTTGTGTATCATCTCTTAGCAGCTAAGTATCAGAAGTCAACTTCCAGTAGTGTGTTTGCAGGTTCTCCCTGTGTTTGCGTGGGTTTTCTCCGGGTACTCCGGTTTCCTCACACATTCCAAAAACATGCAGTTAGGTTAATTGGCTTCCCCCAAAAAAATGACCTAAGACTGTACTAAAGATTAACTTTCATAAACATTAACATACATAAAGACATTAACCTATGTATGAGATAGGGACATTAGATTGTGAGGGACAGTTAATGACATGCCTATGTTGTAAAGCGCTGCGTAATTATGTTGGCGCTATATAAATACTGTGTAATATTAATAATAATAACAGGGTGTGTACCATAGACCCATCCAAGCTGATTACAAGTTGATCTCTGCATCCCTTTGCTCCTGGCCATATACTATTATTAACCAGTTTATTTCGGAATTATCTGGTCGGACGTCAGCGGCCAACCGATGGCACTCGTCTTTTGTTCGCCTCAGAGCCTATACAATATCATTATTGAACAGTATTAGCAAGTTGATAGTTGATTTGTGAAATAGTTTGGAGAGGACAGAGTTAAATGTTTTGACTATAGAAATCCTGAAGGAAACATCCAGGAGAGGAGAGAAGGGCATGTGTTTCTCAGACATCCCTTTTTTTTTTTCGGCTGGGCGCAGCAGGATCAGCCCCACTGACAGAATGTGCTTGTTGTCATGGCAACACCCTCCCCTGCTTCATACACGAAAGATTAGCTCTCACTGTGCAGAGGAGAGAAATTCGGGAAGTCAGGCTAATCCCCGGGTGCACAAAGAGAGAAAGGTTGGATCATGCCCGGGGGATGCCACATCTGCATTGATAGAACTGGCCAGCTAGAGAAACTGGTATTGAAACTGAAGGGCAGGATTCAGCTTGTGTCAGCTACAGGCAGAAGTGGATTATTCAATATCAGTGATAAATGACCTGGTGAAGGCTTTCCTATGGCAGCAAGAGTTGGACCAGATATCCATTGAAAGACAAATATTTCACCAGTACACAAGTTGCTTAATATATGGTGGGGTAGATTCGTTTATAATAAGTCACGTCATACACAATAGGACAGCACAATATGGGAATCATTGAATATTCAGAGCATGATAAGACCCACAAGACTCAGGTATTCATCATTTGGTTTTTTTTACAACTTGGCCCAAAATAAAAAAAAAAACAGCAGTTGTATATAAATAAGCCATCCAAGAGCTCTGCTTAGGTGCAAAATGCACAAACCCAACCAATAGAATTTCAGTTACTAGTGGTAATCATGGCTGTTAGTGCTGTAATATCACTTGTAGGTCAATGGTTCGGGAGTAGGGTAGTGTGCCTAATGTCCATTGCTTCATATGTCATATTTTGCTAAGGAAATGATATTACCTAGTATCACCCTTACATATTTTTACATATATTTACTTTTGTTAATTTTGCTGATGTTTGTAACGTGCTTGCTCGTTTCTTCATACCAGTTTGGCGTAGGCTCATACCAGCAAGACATTCTCCCTTTTTATATTTGTTGTTGTATGTGTTAACTATATGGTTACACTCTTGACAAAATTTTATGCATTTGTAACTTTCACACCACATTCACTTCTTCAAGCGCAAAATTAAATTATTACAAAATCTAAAATACCTTCACATAGCAAATTAACCAATATGAACAATTCAGTGCAATAAAATGTTTCCAGTCACCCACCCACCTCATTTACCCGTGGTAAATGATAGCAATCATGAAAGAAAATACTCCTTAAGTACATTGTCTTATGGATTTGTTTAAGAACAGTCAACAAACATTTTTTTTATAACCAAATTTAAAAAAAAATTATATTAGTATTTTGATCTAACTTTCCCTTTGTCCACCACTGTTTGTTTGGTATAGTAGGCCACATAATACTTTGGGTGTAGACCTTGATTCTTACCTTCTGCCCTGACCTCCTGCTAGTCCTTTGACCTAGATTCCGCCTGCTGTTTAGGATTAGTTGCCTTAATGTTCCCTGGCATGGCTTTTGTTAATAGTATTTGAATTCAGTGCTACAGTTCTTTAGTATTTCCAGTGGGCATAAATATTTCTAATGGAATAAGTAGCTGCTAGGATAGGGCCAAACAACAACTTTTCACACACGTAGCTCCTCTCAGACAAGAGAGAATTGTCTCCCACATTACAACATTTGACATGAGAAGGGCACAAATGCCATACACAGGTGATCCAGTGATTGCCAGCTTAGTTACAAACTTTCTTATTTTTAACTGTTGTGAATAACTCTTGTCTGACCTTTCTCTTGTAGATTGTGATGACAACAAGCCTGACTTTTTGATCTTTAGAAAGAAAGCATGGGGTGTTATTGCTGTCATCCTAATGAAAATGCCAGTTTTCCCGGCTGTCTCTGTTTCACACAAAAGCTGATGTCAGAACATTTGATATGCAAACATATTCTTAGTCAGTAATTTAGAAACATTTTAATCAAAGGATTCACACTCCAAATATTCAAGTTTTAGAAAGAATGAATCAGCAGCAACCTTTGTATATTTTGAAAGGTCTTCAATAACAAATAATTTAACATTCATTCCAAACTAAACTACGTGTACAGTCTAGTCAAGATGATTTTATATTTATACAGTTTTGCAACATTTCATCTTAATTAGAGTAAGAGTAGTATTAAAATAAGTAGTATAAAATAATTAGAATCAGAACAATAATTTATGATTTTTGCAGGGGTTGGTTTGCTTATGATCTTCTTGGGTTGCCATATAATCAGCCATACCTCGACAGGCATTATTCAGGGGTTAGAAGATTCATCCGTTGCATTACCATTTTGGTAAAACAGTCATAAATAACAATAAAATATTTTATTATTTTCCCCTATTCTCAGGGAACCAATTGCAGTTGGCCTGAAAAATCTATATTAAAAATCATTTTTTACCCCAAGAACAGTCATAGTAGGGTACATTGGTTGCAGTTGCTACTGATTTTTTTCTCAACCTGATCATAATCAGTTTAATTGGGTGACGATTTCACTCTTAGGACACCATAAAGTAGAGTGTCAGACGTGTTTATTAAAACAATAAATAATAATAAAGGAAACCAGTGCAAATACTTGAATGTGTGAGATTATCTCCTGCACATGATCACCCAGAATGGAAGAGGGATGCACAATGATGATCAGGGATGATCAAAATTCATTGCCAGTTTTTGTGCCAATCTTTACCACATGCTTATGTGCTGCAAAAAATTTGCAGACAGGAAAAGAGAGCAGGGAGGTGTCCTAATCATTGTGCTGCCATTTATTTATTGTCCAATCAGCAAGGGGGGTGTTTTGACTTACAAATAATTTGACAGATAGCCAAGGCACATGCATCATATATTTTGTAGTTGTGTATTTTCATTTATGTGCATTTGTGGCAAAAGTTATTGTAATGACACCACATGGTGTAGTAAAGAATTCTAAAGTATCAGAACAGATTAAAAAAGAACTAAAAGGAATATATAATTTCGGTAATATATAAAAAATAATAATATTTCAATATATATATAAAATGAGTAGTTATAAAGACATTCTGGAGGTGTCCCTGAAAGGTGCGCTGCATATAATATGAATGCAGTGTTTACTTGTTTTTTTCTCCAGAATCACTGGCTGTCTTGTCTTATTGGCTTTCATTCCAAAATTAGATATAAATAGGAGTATCAGACTCTTAGTTGTTTCAGGCCCATCAGTTGGTTAACTCAACGCATGGTTTGCTTGTGTTATACAAGTGAGTTAGGTGAAACTATTACTCAATAAAATACATAAAAAAGTACATGAGGAAAATTGATTTAAAATTCATAGTGATATTCATAAATGTGAATGGGCCCTCAAAAATTCTTTAGGAAAGAATCAATAAAGGTCTGCCTTATACTTGGAGAAGCGGGGCAAAATTAGAATATTGATAATATTCAAAATGCATCTATATTTAGTATATTTACCAAATTTGGATTAAGATGAAGATGGCACCTGTGTGAGGGAACTTCAGGGCCACAGAGAAAATGGCAGATGGTGTTTTTCGGGCAAATAGTGGAACACGTAGGAGCAGAGGCTTTGTTGTATGTGTCTTTTGCTTCATTGGGGACCAAATGCTGATCTTTCTGCACTTGTGGCCACTGAATTTAGACTTGCCCAATGCTCCTGCTGGGAGAACAAAGCCAAGAGGCAGAACAGTGCAGCCATGAACCCACAGAGCCAGACGGATTGCTTTTGAGAAGAAAATAGATGAATGAGCCTAAAGCTGAGAGGGGATAATTGCAGCCATGGATTCTAGGAAACACAAGGCCCTAGAGAAGGTTTGCTGCATAGGAGAGGAAGTGCAGCCAGGTATAGGAGTGCCATGCCTGTTAAGGCCACTTCCACGTGTCATGGGACCACATTATTTTCCTTCTCATGGTGCCCAAATGTACAAATAGAAAGGGGTACATGGCTTTGGAGAAAGTGGGGAAAAAAGGGTGGGAACAACTGGCCTAGAATTCTCTAATGTATAGACTGCTGCAAAAATCCAGCTTCCATTTCAAATAGTACTTCTAAATTAGTGAACCCACAGAATTATGTTTTTACAAGTACTGAATTTCTTCTCTATATTTATATATCTTCTTTTTATTCTTAAAACACACCCAGACTCTTTATATTGTAAACAAAGCAACCAGCAACTAAAACAAGCCTATCCAAACATGAAAAGCATAAAAGGTCACTGTCCAACTTTATGTGTTCTATACTGATATAGATTTTTGTAAGCAAGCATGAACACGTTTTTATATTTCCAGTTTGATAAAAACTTATACGTAGTTCTTCTTAATAATTTCCTATTCCTAAAAAAATGCACATGGTATTTTATTTTTTTATACCAAAAAAGCTTGAGAGACATTAATATGACTTGATATACTGTAACCCTGCAAATCTTGCACTGCTTTCAGCTGATGGACTGATGTTTGAAGTCAGCAGTGCCACCTACTGTGCATTTTAAGATAAGCAGCAGCTGCACCATATTTGCAGCCTTCAGTTTGCTGAAAGTGAACATAAAAGTGTATATTGCAGAGCGCTTTTATTCATCACAGCATCCTCTCTTCTCAGATTCATGGACTCTGAGGTATAAACTTTTTCTTTGCTTTTTATCTTGTTTTAGCTTTATCTGTAGTGCTAGAAAATGTTTTCAGCATTGCAAGATTGTAATATATTCCATTTTAGGTTAGGCTGGGCCATAGTATGGACTCCTTATACCATGTTTCTAAACCCTGTGCAGGATCTAAAATACTTAATCACCCAGTGGTGCTTTAGGCACAGTAGACATGAGAACTGATGAGTACTTCATATGCTATTTTTAGCAGAAAACCATGTTTAATCCGCATGTGAGATTGGGCTTTTTCCCTTTTCATTCAACTTGATATATTCTGTATTCTTGCGTAAATCATGAGCCTGGTGACAGGCTGGGGCAGATTCATTCATTAAATTGCTGGGTGCTCCTAAAGTGAAATACTGAACCAGGGGATAAGGCAATGGAGCTGCTAAAGTAGAAAACAGGTGCTATATGGCAGCTAGCTTCTATCACCTAAATACACTTCTATATAAAACCGGCGCTGTTTGCAATATTACTCTTGCACACAGCAGTTCCAAGTCAAAAGCTTCTTTGAAATTCCTTGTTGATCAGTTAAATGAAATTCATAAAACATTCTGATATAAGCCATTTGCTAAACTGTTGCCTTATTCTGGACGGTATAATGTTTTAGCCATAGGTAGAAGCAGAAAAATCCAAAGTTAAAATATATTTTTGCATATCTTTATTGGTGTTTTTAAAAGTAAATATGAATTGACAATACATGGAGCATACATTTTATACATATTAAAGAAAAAAAACTAAATAAATAAGTATCTCTTGACCATGGCAACATATATAACAATGGTGTCCAAGAATTTCAGCACGTTTAATTTTACAGCTGGTGCACAGATAACCAGTCGTAGGCCAAATAAGATAATATCCATTGTGAACAACTCAACCTTTGTGGGGTTATTCTATCCTTTATTTAGACCCAATGAAGAAGGTCATAAAACGTCCAATGCACCCAGAGTACCTGCAAGTTTTTCTTTCACATACCAATCGGTACCTCTGAAAATGTTCATTAAGTCTATCAATTATTCTGAGTTCAGTTCTTTAACCACAAATGAGGACCATTTGTTAAAGAAATGGGGTGTTTACTACCCAGCTTGTAGGAGTGGCTACGTGTCTTCAGTTGATAGGGCCAGAAATTTTGTCCATTTGGTTACCATTTTTTGGGACTGGGGGTTTAGTCCGAGTGGTTTCTCTTGCATTTAGGTACAGCCAAGAAAGGAATTTACATTCAGATGGTGCATCGAGGAGCATATCACCTTGATACATATATCAAAATTTGAGGGTGTATTTTGCATGAAATGAGTAGCAATTAAGACAAATTTATATCTAAGTTCAGTAAATGTCATAACCCACCTTGTGGGTTCAAAAGCTATTTCAGTCAGTATCCCCTTATTTATCCAATGGCGGATACCTAAAACTCCCTGGGGGAATGCTGGGGAGGATGTCAGTCTAATTTGTTAATTTCTCTCCACGCTATTATAGTGTCATGCCAAAATTTAAAACAGTTTGGATTAGGCTCCTGTTTGGACTTGCTCAGAGATGACAAGGTACTGGTGAACAGTCACTGGTTTTACCATACAAATCATGTTATTTATAACACCTCCTTGGCTTTGTACTTGCCTGCTGGTCATGAAAGAAGAACATTCATCCCCTAATGCTATCAGATCTGAACTCAAGTTACTTACATTTTTTTCCAACAAAAGCTGTGATTTTCAGTCAAATGTCTACACTTCCCCCATCTTGTCATTCTAAAAGTCTCTTTTAAACTCCACTCTTGATCAGTACAAAGCTACCTATGCTTCTTGGATAGATCCAGGCAAGTTTGGAAGGCGTTAGAACCTCCGGCTAGTTCACAGTGCAGGAAAATCACTTGTTTAGTGATGAGAACCTTTTTTGCAATTAAATCTTAGCCTTGGGCTGAACCTCACTGTTTTGTTAACCTGGTATTAACTAAAGTATTTTACTGTACCAATTTGCTTGTAGTATGGGGATAGTTATTTATACAACACAGAGCATGTGGAGTTAGATGATACCTTTTTTGTCTACCTGACTAATAAAAATCAAACATTTAAAACCGTTCAGGTCTCTTCTTCAGGCTTGGTATTGCCATGTCTTTAAGCATGACTATACTGTACTATGCTGGGCTACATACACAACAGATGATTCTCGTCCGATAATAATCTTAGGGCTGATATCAGACGAGAATCTGGCTTGTGTAATACACTTGTCGTTCGTCGTTCATGGATCTGTCCTGGCGGATCCACGAACAACAAATGATCATAATGGAAGTGAAGGGGAGAAAGCACAGTGGGGGGATGCATTGCTTAAGCTACGTACACACGTCAGATTTTTATCGCCCGATAATCGGCATCGGCCAATTATCGGGCAAAAATCTGCCGTGTGTAAAGTCGGTGACGTCCATCGTCCGGACGACCGACCTGCCGGATCCACGGACGATGGACGACAGCCGATCCTAATGAAAGGGAAGGGGAGAGCGCGCAGCAGGGTGCCGCTCCATCGCTCTCCCCCTCCCCTCTCCATAGAGCATGAACGGTGCTGTATGTACAGCACCGTTCATGCATCGTGCACTCCCTTGTCGTTGGAAAGGATCGTGAAAGATCCTTTCCAACGACAAAAATTGGAAGTGTGTACGCAGCTTTAGTCTTTTGTTTTTTGAAAGGATTGAAGGATCCTTTTTAAAGACAAATATTGAACGTGTGTATTCAGCCTAAGATTGATATGAATAGTCATGTAAAAAGTAATGCAAGGTACAAATTGCTAAATTCAAGATGCAGTAACCTTGCACACAACCAATATTCACTTTACTGAAGCCATACTTGTACAATATCAATACTGATTAGTTGCTGTGAGTAATGTAATTTTTACATCACTTTGCTTCCTATACTATTTTCATGAGTAAACTTAAAAGGTTGAATTTTTCCCCCAAGACATTTGGGTATGACATTAATTTTAGGGATCCTCCTCCTTAGTTTTTCAATCTTCCATCTCATCTCACCTGTCATTAGCTGTTCTGGACAAAAATACATTCTCTAAACATGTTTACAGATGTAAAATTGCTGTTGTTGAACACAAATGAGTGGAGTACATACAGCGCTGTTAAGTTTAATGAAAAGTGAAGGGAGGAGAACAACCAAGAAGCACCCCACTGCATTCTCCTCCATAGGTATTGACAGCCATCCCTCATTCAGTCATCGCAATTAGCTAAAGACGCTGAGAGACCGCTGGACACAAGCTAGATTTTCAGTTATCCAGCATAAATACATAGTATAAGAATTGCAGAAATTACCCTTTCTAAAACTATTCATCCACAGATAACAGGTTTTTAACACGTTATAGTCTTTGTCTGAAAATCCTTAGAGGGATTTTGGCACTAAATATTTTATATTTAAAATGCTTACTGCTAACAAGCTAAGAATCAATTAAATAATGAACTAGTTATGCTAAAGACATTACATTTCTTATTCATTACTTCTAATACAAATAATATTATGTTAAATATGTATCTTGTCAAAACAATGTTATAGCTGTAATTCACTATACTAGCTGCATAACGGTTAATCTTTGGAAGTCAAAGGTAAAATACCGCCACAAATAGTTATCAATTTGGAAGGCTTTGGATGCTCCTTGCTCTGCCTGGTTAAACTGATTCTTAGTGGGTGATACAGTTATTATGCATCAGAAGGTACAGATGTAAAGAGACAAACCTCTGCCCTCTTGTACTCTAAAGCTGAAATCCAGGCAAAGATCTAAACACACAGAAAATATGCATAGATGGGAGCTGTTTAAACTACCAGTGGTTTTCTTTTTTTATTTCTGACTATCCATTTTTGAGATATACAACAGCAAAGGCCTTTATGTCAGGAGGGAACCTGAATTTCCTTTTCTACAGTTCAGTAGCAATAAGGTTTGTCCCATCCCAGGCTGTTAATGGACGGTAAAAAATGAACTGGCAAACTATTGAGGTCATCGATCTGTTACTCTTCTTTTTCTGCTACCACAATGCTTTCTGTTAGCATATTAGCACAACTGTAAAAGTGACTGCTAAGTGGCAAGCCAAATTCTGGTACCTACCCTGCTTACATTTTTAAATCATATATTTTATGATTTATTAATGAATACATCGCTGCTTCAATTTGCACATGTTGTATTTGCATGGAGTTGTAATCTGCTTTATGTAAAATGTTTGTCTTTGTCTTTTACTCAGATTAACCAAATCTTCTAACAATGACCCAAACTAATTTCAGTAAGCTTACCTTATCTGTGGCAAAACTAGAGAGCATCGGTAGGTAAAGTGCCAGAAAATGCTGATCCTCTGGCACTGGAAGCTAGTGATCTACCTAACTAGTGTTAGCAAAGTGATTAATACAACTAGAGGTGACCATCAGTGAGGTTTATACCAACTAGAAACAGAGAACATATATTTGCCTGAACAAAATTAGTATTTCACTTGAAAGGCTATTCCAGATCATCCTATATTTTTCTGGGAATAATTCAGAAATTCACACTGCCAGAATTTCTGGCTAGGTACCCCCCAACGCATGTCTAAGAACTATCTGTTCTGTTTTTAGTTGATCCACGTCACAGTTCATTGAACTTCACTGTTCCACCGCAGTGTTCTGCATCATCACTTGCTGCCTGCTGTTTTATGAGTTCCCCTTGCTGCATTCACTGTCATGGTAAAAGAAAACATGATCCAGCAGTGAAAGACAGACTTTCAGAATGATTATGGTGGGTGGTGTAGTTTGAAATTTGGGTGCAGCCACAGGAGGTTAAAGCAGCTGTTATATGACTTAAAGTAAACTTGGCTTGATGTATAGTTGAAGTCAGTACAGCTTCACCTTCACTAAGTGTAAATTCCCTTGCAAAAAGGAAATTTCACTCTGCAAATCTTGTGCAAGAAAAATCATGCTTTTTGTTTAGTTTTTTTACATTTCCTTTTACATGATCATGGAATAATAATATTGACTGAATTCTCACCTCATTTTTTTAGTAAACTGTGTATTGCAGAGGTTTACTCTGTTAGGTGAACAACCTAAACCCTTTTATATAAAATCAACCAATACAGTCAAACAGAAAATACCCAAACCCCAACTAAACTTTCAGTTTGAATAGGCCTAACACATTCAAAAATGCATAAAATCAGAAGGATCCCACAGTTTGTTTTTTTTCTAAAGCAGACATAGCCATTGCTTCCCAACATGGAACAAGGGTCCCATTCTGCAGCATGCTGGCAGTGGGCAGGCGTGCATACTCTCTTTTCGAAAGAAAATGACCATGAAGGTATTTTGTTTTGAGGGACCTGAAATGTATTTAGAGGATTTAAACTGAAAGTTTAGTTTGGATTAAAGCCAGAACATTAGTGTACAACCAGTGAGCTAGCATGATTAAAAGGAGGATAATAATGATAGCGTATTTTTCATATTGCATGTTTCCTTGGACAATGCATTGTACTCATGTAATGCTGTTCTGGGGTTCACGGTTCTGGCATTGACAGATCTGTCATTAAAATTATCTTAAGCTTAACGTACAAGAACCACCACCTCACAGGGAAACATGGAAGAAGTATGTGATGACCAATTTAGACATTTAATGAAAGACATTTATTGTGTCTCCCAGCAAGATCAACTGCCTTTAGAAACACAACTGTTGCAATATTTTGATATTGCAGAAATGTTTCCACACAGTCTAATGAGTGTGCTGAATGCATTATTATATTCAGATATCCCATCAAATACTTGTTCTTACTTCTGGTATGCATAAAACCAGCTTTAATTCTTCTCATTAGAACATCCCAGACCAAACAACTGTGATTATGGTCAGTAGTAGTTCCCTCCTTTTTCAGTGATATGTTTTCAGTTATAACCTGATTACTATCTAGAAAAATGTCTGGGTTTCCAGCTAATAGGCTTAATTGCTTGTATTTTTCTGGTTACTATTAACTACTTGCTACATAATCAGGACAATGTAAAATATATGTGAATTCCTGCTCTGGAGTAGGCGCAGGTGAGTGAAAATAAAAAAAATTTGATCAGGCAGGGATGTTTATTTTATTGTAGAAGAGACATAGGATGTCCGTTCTGCAATAGGAGACCTGCCTGGTCCAGATTTTATTATTTTAAACATTTAGTTTTACTTTATGTTAATCAGTAAAGTGTTTCAAGTACATAAAATAGTTGAAATGATATTTTGGTTTGAAAAATTTTCCAAAGGATTGTAAGATTGTATGTTGTATGGATCAAACAAGAAATACATCATTTTGTGTGATTGTTGCCCTTAAAATCAGATCACATAATAATTTACTTAGTAGTTTGGTTCTGAAAAAAAGTTCATATTACAGAGACATCCTTGTGCACTTGTAGAGAGCAATTTGTTAGATCTGGAATATAGACTATAAACATTTTGGATGAGGATTGTGTAACTTTGTGGTTTTAGCTGTGGTAAATAAGATCTTTTGTAAATTTGTGATGTTATGGTTTTACAGACAGTATGAAAACTAAGCAGCTGTTTAAAATATATGTTTTGCAGATGATTCCGCTCCAGAGAGTTTTAGTGGTAATGATACCCTGGGACACAGCTCGAATCCAACAGGAGGAACACTCAGCAGGGAGGTGACGGAAACCAGTAGCAATGGAAAAGCTAGTTCTGAACAAGATGAACAGCCCTTGAATTTGAGTGACTGTCCACTATCAGCACCATTAAATTCTGAATTCCAAATAGAAGATAACACTAATGAAAAAACAAAGTACAAAAACCTCCTAATGACAGACATCAAGATGGAGAGGGAAACAAGAGAGAATGGAAGCAAGGTAAGTCATAATATATCAAACAATTCAGGGAGGGGAAGTTGAGTCAATCATATTACTTTTTCAAATGTTTTTTGTTACAGAATAAAAGTAATATTAATGTAATAATAGTATTTACTGTAGTTCTGATTACTCGTATGCAATAACTACATGTTGTGACTAAATCTGCAGTGTTACTTTAACCTATTGCACCACCAAAAAAAAGCCCTTTGAAAGCAACACTTTTCTTGTTTAATGTATACAGAAAATATTTCCAAATATTAACCATTTTATAATTAACCTATGCATAATGTGTTTATTCTCTTCTTCCCAATTTCAAACACTTAAAAAGTTTCTAAACCTTTACATGTAGCTGTTTTTCAACTATAAGCAGTTTGCTTTTAAAGGAATAGGAATAGTTCTCACTGTGCCTATTAGATATACATGTAAAGAGATATCAGATGGAGGTAACTGATCATACTAATCTGTGGATTGAAAGGTTTTTTATGTAAAAATATTATCTGTACATGTACATGGAGGCTGTCATATCTTCCCCTATACAGATAGTAATGCTTCCTGCTATCCATTGCTACCCACTATTGTGGGTTAGAATTTACTTGTACTTTCCCTTCTTGTTTAACAGAAAACCTTAGGCTACTGTCTGTTCACATCACCATTTGATTTAGCATATTTTGTGCTTAGTCTTCACTAACAATTTGAACACCTATAAACACCCATAGCTCCTTTAAATGTGGTAAAGCAGACATTTAAATACCTAAAAATGCTCATAAATGCAAATCGCTGTTTGTACGAATTGTTAGGCATTTCGAAGCAAACATTTGAATGTGTTTGTTATAAAAATTTTGGTTTGCAATGATCGCGTACTTAAGTGCTTACTTATTATAAAATGTTTCTATTGGTTTCTCCCCTTTGAATCGTTTATAAACGCTTGTACTCACATTAGTTTCGTTGGAAGCGTTTATCAGTCTTTAAACATTTTGAAATGCTGCAAAGTTTATTTTCTTTACAGCTGAAAAACACGACACCCAAAAACACTGTTGTGTACTGACATATTAAAATGAATAGAAATTCAAACATGGGCATTCAAGTTCTGCATTTTAATGCTGGGGTAACAGTCAATACAAAAATACCATCAATCACGTTGAGATTAAAAAAATGTGTTTCTTCACATGCCATAAATCTGAACAGGAATCTGAAATTAGTTTAGAACAATAAAGAAAGCTATGATTGTAATGAAAAGGTAAGGATAAAATGACCTGCTGAATAGGGAGTGAGCACCATGCATACTTCTATCTTTTCAATAAAATTTCACAGCATGCTAATACGTCTCCTCAGACAGCTCATATA
The DNA here is from genome assembly GCF_032062135.1 of Pyxicephalus adspersus. Classification (NCBI taxonomy): domain Eukaryota; kingdom Metazoa; phylum Chordata; class Amphibia; order Anura; family Pyxicephalidae; genus Pyxicephalus; species Pyxicephalus adspersus. Next base: position 40,976,177 of record NC_092862.1, read on the forward strand.
AATATATCTCATTAGCTCATTTAAAATGACCATAAATTCAAGTACCCATTCACAGAGCTAAGATTGCACAAATATCATTATAAACCCCTCAGCTTGAGCCTGCCTCCTCTGGCTGTATAAAATTATAAAATTCCACTTACCTGGCTAATTGTATTAAAAGGTGCTTTACCAGAATGTAGTCTATGTATTTTTTTAATGGGAATAGTTTGCACACACACACACAAAAAAAAGATGATCAGTTTTAATTTTATGGATAGTGCAGATTCTACTAGCAGAATGTTATTAGCTCTAATTTTATTGCTATTCTTTTCAATACAATGGTTTTACAGTTATTATCAAAAAGTAAATTATACCGTGAGATGATTATAAGAGAGAGATCTCTGCAAAGAATTAGCAATGATGCAGTATAATATGTGGGAATTTGCTGAATATTTTCTAGCTGTGGCCTCTTTGCAAAGGCTAAGAGCAGCTCATTTCATCTCTACAGTTTACTTAGGCATGAAGACAGATACGAGTGATAACAGTGTTCAGGACCAGCTTTCCTCTAATGGGTATTTGATGGTACCTACGTCTTTACATGAATGTGCTTAGTATACTACCCAACTTCTGACCTCATCCCATCCACTACCATAATTATCTAAAACTCACACAGTCCCTAAAAAAGGATTTAAAGACACATGTGGTTTTCCTCCAGTGAAGCTTCTGATTTGTCTGCACTAGTAGCCAATAACAATCTAGGTTGAAAAGTTAACTAATTTAGAATTTTCTTTTGAACATTAAAACAAGAGAAATAACTAGAAGGAGAAAATGTGTTAGAAAGTGTTAAGAGTGGTTGGAAATTTTATGAAGGTTTTCAAGGCGACGGATAGTGGGATGCATATGTTTTATTAGTAGTTTTGTTCATTACCAAAACCTGAACCTCCATCTTGGACACTTTCCTGTACCTTGAGATGTCTCTTGCAGGTGTCCAGTTTTAGACCTATAAAAAGATGGTATCCTACAAACAATAAGGGAGCAAATCTTTATACAGACAGGGATAACAAAATGATGTCCTATTACAGCCTCCAGTTAATTTGAAGAATAAAATATTGACCTGCAAGGATTTAATCAGGAGATTACTATTCACCTCTTCTTTTGTTAACACCCTGCCAAACACTGATAAACAGGGTGTCATTAAGACACACACGGGAAAGCAAAAATCAATAAAGCAAACATCAAAAGCCTAAAAACCTCAAAAAAAAGAAATGATAAATTAGGAAGAAATGAAGGAATATGGGAGTATGGCAACGAGGGCTTTCGGCTTTCTGTTGGAGTATCTGTGATATGCTAGAAACTAGGTGCTGTCTATGTCCACCAACTGGACTTATATAACACTTCTAGATGGAAAGATTTTGGCCACTAATTCCTTCTACTTATAAAGATGTTCATAAATGGTATGTTACAGCCTTTCAATCTAGCCGGAAAGGGCACAGATTTTAAGTTTGTTGGGTACCTGCTAAAACCTCTACCCAGACCTGTTTGAAATTGAAAAATATGTAGTTAGGGTAAAACTCACAGATCAATACACACAGCATAGCTGCTAAACAAGTTGTTTATTTAAATATTCTAACAACTAAGCATTGGCTGGGCTCTTCCTCTAATAACTATTTTATTCTCCCTGTGAGGAACTATCATCATTGGATTGGTAAGAATGAAAAACTAATCCATCTTCTTTTTTTCTCAGTCTCCAGCACATAGCTACTCCAGTTATGACTCTGGTAAAAATGAAAGTGTAGGTGGTTGTGGTGAAGATCTATCTTTGAATCGGGGGGATGATGATGAAGATGACCATGATGACCATGAGGATGTAGAGAAGGCAACTGAAGCAGATGGAGTAGAAGCTGAACGCTTGAAAGCATTTAATGTAAGCATTCATAATGATATTCATCTCAGCAAGCTGAAGTATACATTTTTTATTGTACCAAGTCAAAGGGTAGATTTTTAAATAAATGTTATACAACACAGAAATATGGTAGTTACAGACTTTGGCCCCATTGTTTTTGTAATGCTGTTTTTCATTTTAGTACAGTGATTGTCTTGCTTTGCTTTGTTATCAAACAAGCCAGGCATTATGATGTAGAATACTGCCAATGGCATTATTCCACATTTTGTGTCTCTGTTTGTTTTTTATTTCTTTTTTATTTAGTTATGCTTCTTGTTTGCGTGTAAAAGATATATCTATATTAAGGTCAGGTAGAGAAAAGCAAGTAGTTCCAAAAATGTGTATAAAAAATAAACTGGAAAAATACAAAAATTAATATAAAGTATTTTCAACAGCCCTACATTTTCCAAACTAGTAAATATCACTGCAGTTCCCTGTTTTACAGCCACTTTGGTGTATGACATTCATGGGTGCCAGCATAAACACCCTTCAAATTTTGACTACAAGTATATCCTGAGGTTTGGTAACACGATTAGATGCACCCAGGTGAACAGAAAAGACTAAGGATACAGACAGCTAATCAATAGCAGAAGATTATATTATATCCTCTGCTGCATGTGAGCTGGGTTTTTTTTCTTCACAGTCAGGTACTAAAGGTATCCATATCTTCACACAAAGTTTAAATTATCTCCAGGAGGAAATAACAGTATGCATGGAATCTTACTACACAGCAAATGTTTTGTACCTGAAATTAGGAAATAAGACCTTAGGAGTAGGGGCTTTGTCCTTAAAAGCTTCTGACTTATTACATATGGTATTTGCTCTGCAGATAATTTGTACTCCATATAAATATACATGTAGTAGTATTTTTGCAGGGTATGATAATAGTGTTGAAAATGGCATGTAGTCATAATAACAACCAATGGGAATATATATGGTACAAAATTAGTGGCACCTTAAGCCCTTCATTCAAATAATCATAAATAATATAAATGACCTATGGTTGTGCCTTTTAAAAGCTTTTATTTAATATTAGCCAAAAGTACACAGGAGTAGGTCTGACATATAAATAGGTTATTAGTCTAGAATTTACGGGAGTAGAAACAAAGCCCAACTCCAGCCAATACTTTTTTTTCCATTGAGTTAGAGCAGAGAAGGATTTAAATGTTTTTTTATTGACATGTTTGTCCCTTATAGGAAGATATCCCCTCACTTCCTGTTAAGACAGGGCTAGTGGGGAAATTTCCCCTGACAGTACATAGAAAAAAAAAACATATTTTTATGTAAGGAAGCATTAGAAGTCTTTTACCTTTGTCCTAGTAATACAGGACAGCCCAATGGCGCCATGGACAGAGATAAAAACCTGACTCAATGTTAAAAATGTTGCTGCTCTATTCAAACATAAACAATATATATTTAAATACATTACAACTTACACCCCCTACCCAATTATAAGCATGAATTGTTCTTGCTAGCCTTTCTGCCAGAGATCCAGGTCTGGGCTAAATCAATACTGAAAATGAGAAGTAAGGTCCTAATGTGTGAAAGTTTTAATCTTTTGCTGTTTGTAGTTTTATACTTTTTTATTCCTTTTGCCTTAAGGAATAATGCACATTGTTTTTTGTTGTGTTTGTTTGTGTGCTTTATTCTTTGTTAATGTCCATGCATATGCCTTGATTTATAAATATAAACTGAATGCAGAACAGATTACACAAAGTTGCCTAGGTATGCTTATGTGTGGGATTACTTTGCATCATTAATATTTTATTGTGTGCTGGAATATACTATTATTATTTCCACCATGAAGTTTTCTTGGTCTAGAGTGATGCATCTCTGTATATACATTATTGTTTTTATGGAAAGTCTCTATTCCTGTCTCTGTGGAAGGTGTGGTAGTAAGATGAGAGACAAGAGCAGCCCCTCCAATTCCTTCTCCTCTGTCTCTCTCTTACCAACAGATGTTTGTCAGGCTGTTTGTAGATGAAAACTTGGACCGAATGGTCCCTATCTCTAAGCAGCCCAAAGAAAAGATCCAGGCAATCATTGACTCATGCAGGCGACAATTTCCTGAGTACCAAGAGCGTGCCAGAAAACGTATACGCACTTACCTCAAGTCCTGCAGGCGGATGAAAAGAAGTGGTTTTGAGATGGTGAGTTTTGACGTAAAATCAAGCCCATCAGAAACCCCATATGTAATTTCATGGCACTATTTTGTTTTCATCTTAGTGTCTTTATTTTTCCCCAGTACAATCAAACCAAAACATTATTTTATTTTATTTTTGTAATCCTCTCATCCTTCCTGAATCCCCCCCATTTGACCCTTAAACAGAATCTACCTGTGCCTTTTTGTTTATTAGGGTTGTTAGGCTTATCCAGTGTAAGCTACTTTTATGTTATTGTACTGACCAATTCACAACTCTCCACTCATTTTGGATTGCTTCTAAATGTATCAGCAATTTTATTTGAACTGGCGCAGATGTTTCTAGAGGTTGTTGCCCTTTATTAATATAAAATAAAAATTTTACAATAATAAAGAAATAATAATATAATACTTTTCTCCCAGCTTAGTTTTGTAACAATTAAATGAGCATTATATAAAAATTAGCATTGTATTAAATGTGCAGAAAAGCATGTGGAAAACCCTTCATAAAATTATGGGTTAAAGCCTAACACTGGACACCAGCATTTCCATACATTTAGAGCTATAAGTAAGTTGTTACCTCTACAGTGTAGGATTTGTAGAAAAACCCTAAAAAAAAAGACTCATTTTAGTCCTACTGAAAAGTACAGCTCCCACTCACATAAGTGCTGCATGTAATATAGACACTGCGTTGGTGTTTCGTGTCTCACGAAATGCATATCTGGAGTTGGGCTTTAAGGGGGACCTAAAGTGAGAAAACAAAAAACATTAGAAGGTAGAACTTTACAATGTCTATTTAGTCAAATAACTAACTCCATGGCTCCTGGTAGCTTTTTGTTTAAGTTTTAAACTACAGGGTGCATGCACCGTGTAGTTTAGAGCTCAGCTATGTATGTGGCGTCTGTGTGTTTGAAGCTCACCACCCACTGAGTTTAGTTACACTTTAAGTAAATATAAAAATATTTAGGGCCCGTATATTAAAAATAGGAATTTTTTTCTTCATATTTTTATTGTCCACTTTTAGGCTGGGTCTACACAGACTATTTCCCCAGCATATAACTTGAGGCTTTAAAAAGCCCATGTTTGAAATTCCCATGCATTCCAATGGGCTAATATACACCTTGAAGCACATTTATGATCGTTTTAGATAACGCTCCTTGCAACATTTTAAAAATTAAAATGCAGAGATACCGTGGCAAAGTGGCAAATTTAACGTGGCAAAGTTGGCAAACGATAGTTGATAAATTTGTTGATAATAGAAAAAGGCAATGAATATTAACAAAATAGTATCAATAATCCTAATAAATATGGGTCATTGTGCCCCTTAATATGATAAAAAAAAAAGAATAGGCTCAACAGTAAAGCAAAGAATTTAGTGTTAAACTATCATATAGTAAATGTTATGGATCATTAGGCAAGTTTGGTAGTACTACTGGTTTACCATACCATTCAAGGATGCAAAAACTCCATACCTAGGTGGATTATTTTTTACGATGTGTTAGGTGCCAGACTATCATTTAAATTTGTGGTCTGCTTCTAAACACTTTGCACATTTGATACATTGTAATTTTAATGTAAATTCAAAAAGCTTTAACATGAAAGTATATTTTAACCATTACTCTGCCTTTCTCAAAATACTGATATTTTAAATTGATAATACACAAATGTCTTAAGGTTGTCAGGCTCAAAAGTTTTATCCCAAGGAAACTTTGAAATAATTTTTAGGTCTTGGGTAATGCCTACTAAAACCAACTATTCTAGGGTCAGTTTAATAAAAATCTCCTAAATAGGTGGCATACGCAAAAAAGCCCCTTATAGTGGTGACTAAATATCATCTCTGTAGACATCTAAAAGCATTAATATAGTCATGCAACTTGCTTTAGAAGGTGGGGTTGGCCCCAGAACTTTGCAGTCATTATTAAATAGGAGGTCAGTCAGCACAGTTTAGCCCCTAACAGCCCACAGATGCCTGGTTGAGAATAGGTGATCTAGGTCATGATATAGCTAGTAGTGGTTGGTCACATTCATCTGGAGTAGTTCCGTGATGTAGAAGATATTTCACAGCTTATCTGAACAAATTATTCAGTTCTATTCCCTCTGAAACATACCCCAGCATTCATAGCCACAGAGGTAGTATAGACACATAAATCAAATTACCATGAATTGCACCAAGACAAATGTTGATAGGCCAAGAACAGGATGAATAATAAAATGACAAGATATTAGAATAATTTATTTTGTATTTAGTGTTCATGAAACGTGTCTTCCTATTGTACCTCTTGTGTTCAGTAATGTATAGTATAAATATTTGTATACGCATAGGTGTTCTATTTGCCATGTTGATTAGCACTCTACCTTTAAGTGGGAAACGATTCTAAAAAAAAAAAAAAGTTTCTCAGTGTTGGCATCCACCTAGCCCACCTCTGCTTATCTACAAAAAGATATCTTAATATTTTGTCCACTGTTGTATGGCAGAATCATCGCATGACATGCCCAACATAGCTCAGTAATGCTTGGTACACCCAAATTCCCTTCACTTCCTGTCCTCTAAGCACAACAGGAAGTGAGAGGAAATCTAGAGTTATGGATATTCTACTAGATAGTTGTCACTAGAATAAGTGGAAGATTGTACTATTTATTCTTGTTCTTAAAACCAGATTGTTGCTTTGCCTCACTTTTAATCCTGTGACACCATGGTCACTGGGATCAGTCAACAGACAATAATAAAAACCTCAGGGGGGTTCTGACCAGTTTGTCCAAAATAAATTGCATGGATAGAGTGGAAGCTTGTTATGTGACTAAAATAAGGTGTGTTAAAAAAACAAAATGGCTCTGTTATTGAAAGCTGCCTCTGCACACACAGATGTTAAACAATAGCTCTGAGAGACACTTTAAATGATTCCGGCAAGGCTGGAGCTACAGAATGTTTTTTAAATTCTGTGTTTTCCTCTCTACATAGACCTAGGATCGGGCTGAATGGTAGTCAACAAGTGAACTAAGTGTTTTGTACAATATTTCACATTATTAAGTCTGAATAATCATTTGCACTGATCCATTTGCTGGGTTCAATGTGAATATGTTTTTTTTTTTTTATTCATTGTAATGTTGGGTAGCGTAGCATGTTGACGAGCAATATCAAAATAACATCCTTGTGGTTTTCTGTTGAAGCATTGTAATTCTAGTCAAGCATAAATTGTCAGGTTTAATAGCACGATGAGTAAACAATTTAAATGGAAGACAAAGAGAATCACCAAGCAGAAAATGAATCGTTTGAAGTAAAACGGTTTATAATAAACATGACTGCAGGCTTGTACAAGACAAAATTGTATGTGTAGCATGCAAGGATAGTTCAGAGGGCTATGCTGTGTGCACGGGGACATTCCCATTATAATTAAATGATTTTTAAATGTGACCTTTAAGGATCACATTGCTATAAGTGCTTTGTTTACTGATACTGTAGCATTCAGCATATCCTCTACAACTGGGATCACTATAATTACTTAAGAGGGAAATAGAAAATACTATGCAAATATCCTTTTGTTAATTTATGCAATGCTCTTGGATGAAACTAAAATGAAATGTCTCAGTTTTTAAAGATGGCCCTGAGGACAATGGTACTAATAAGGACTTACATTTAAAAATAAACACATATTTATTTTATATGTTTCTGCTTTAAATGTGTATAATGGGGTTGTAGATAGTAGGGGCATATTTAAGCAACTCTGGGTAAACTTTAACCTAGACTTGAAATACGTATACAGTATGTTAACAGTTTTACATGCCAATGGATTTACTATTTTGTATGGGCAATCTTGTGATTTGCATACACTTTGCATGCTGTTTAACCAGATGGATAAAATGTGTATTTCCTAAATTCATCCTCCTGGTGAAGCAATGCAGCCTCTTGCCGAATTTCTCAGTTTCAAAGTAAATGGAAACGATAGGGCCAATATTAGGCCCAATAAAGCCAATAGTTTATTACAGCATTTAAAGAAAAATAGTATGTGCAGGTTCATTCAAAATCAATCTCCTACCCTGTTGTAGAGATATTGTGCATTGTAAGTAAATCACTCATTGCCTTATCTCTTACAGATGTTTCTGAGTCCCAAACCTCACTACCACCATATTGGATGTTTATACATCCTGCTTCAACTAGAGCATACACCCCCACAGTAAACCAATAGATTTTAACAATAAAAAGAGGCTAAACTCCAAAACATTGGAACACATTTTGACTGTGGTTTAATCAAGGTTTAAAACAACTTTTAACAAACCTAAGCCACTTATAAATGAACACCTAATCATAAACTAAAATTTTACAGATAATGTAAACATTAACCACAATTCTCTGTTGTAAAGACTCCAGTATAACCCCGAAAATACCTGTCCAATATGAAAACTTAAATAAAACACAATATCCATGCACTAATGTTGGGAAAACCAAAATAGGATAGCCACCACAAAGGGAGGTGAGAACAGGTAGTTCAGTTCGGCAGTAGAATCAGCTTTTCATATGAACATCTTGAGACCAACTATTTAAAGATAGGAATAAAAGTGTATTGGATACCTAATTCCTGACAAAAAGGTGCTCACCAATCACTTTTGAAAGCTGCTGGTAATTCCTCAAATGAACAGCTATCTCACCAAGCCTTTTCTTTAGTAAGCTGAGAATAGGGACCTGAAATGAAGAAAAGGTAGAGACAGAAAAGCCTGCAACTATTTAAAATAATGGAACAAAAAAATCAGAGGGTCTGTGATCTCAACAAATAAACAACCCATAAATTTGATGCAATGCAAAACAAATGCAGAATCCAAAACTCAATGCGAATGTTCCAATATATAATAACTACTGCAGCCAATCAGACATTTGAAAGCATGTTACATTATAGTATAGTATTAAAAAGAGATGACATCTGATTGGCTGATATTGAATATAGCATTGCAAGTATCACTTCTCGCCCTAATAAATAAACATGTAGGTGTTATAAGCTATAAATTTAGAGTACATCTTACCCTTTACCCACTTCAATGCACTAATGGGCAGGAGACCAGTGGTGTGTGATATCTAAGAAAAATTAATGTAGCCTTGTCAAATATTGATGGAGACAATACGAAGGACTTCTGTACAAGTGGGCGATAGAGTAAATATACACTGAGCTCTGCATCTTGGGTACAGGATACCATTATTTTCAAATAACCTCACTTTCACAGCATGTCCTCTCAGGAAAATTACAGCTGAAAGGTTTTAAAATAGGATGAGTGTAGAAATATGTCCTTATGTAAACCTCTTCTGCCTGAGCAGTTGCCATGCATTGCATAGCTTCACAAGCTGCCTTTCTCACTCTGAGGATGATTTTATTTTTTATTTTTTTGCATTTATTTCTGAAGTGCTTTTCAATTAGCACTCTGAGCAGCTCTGACTATTGTTCCTTGCACAACTGTAAAATTAGGAAATCCAATTAACCGTTTTTTTGTAGGTAATGTCAGCAACTACAAGTGAACAAGAGCCAGCAGCCCCTGTAAATTGTACATGCCAGCAGCTTTTCAACTAGCTGAAAGTGTTGAGATGTACATGTTAAACTTTAATAAAAGATCCCGATCATGCTTTGTATACACTGGAAATTGTTAGCTTTTAGAACTGAACTTGCAGAGTTTATCACAGCTTTGTGTGCAGGAAAATAGCACAGCTGTCCTAGAAAAAAGAAAAAGATAGGGAGTGGTATTGATGATCCCAATTAAAAAATACTCATTGCCTGATTGTCATGGTGATTCAGTGGCTGCATACTTGTTCTGGGTCAGTCAGAAAATATAGACCTCAGAAATGCCCAAGCAAGTTCAGCAATAGTACCTCTATATCTCTATCCCAGCACAGGTCTACTGTTATATTTTAATATTAGCCAGTATTTATATAGCGCCAACATATTACTCAGCGCTTTACAAAGTCCATAGTTTTGTCACTAGCTGTCCCTCAAGGGGCTCACAAACTTATGTCCCTACCAAAGTCATATGTCATTAACATTTTTGGGACGTGGGAGGAAACAGGAGTACCTGCTGGAAACCGACGCAGACACAGGGAGAATATAAAAACTCCCTGCAGATAGCGTCCTAAGATGACTTTAACCTGTGACTTAGTGCTGCAAAGGCAAAAGTGTGAACCACTTAGCTAACTGTGTATGAAATATGTAAGCTGCCATTGCTTACTGTCTTCTAAATATGCAGGAAATCTACAGTCTTTTTGATGTTTTTAAAAAAATGCATATTTTTATATAAGGCTAGTGTAAACCATATTCTTAATGTATTACACAAGGGGTGACCAAAGATGAATATTAAACATGTCGTTTTCTGTCATCCTGCTGATCAGTGATATGCTCTTTGTTCCTTCTCTTTAAGACTAAATAGTGACTAAACCATCACTATCTGTATTTCTATGTGGCTTGCGCACGCTGCTTTATATAAAAAAAAAAGGGATAATATCTCCATTTAAAAAATATGTATAATAATATAAGTAGTATAGAAAGTAGAATAAAATAAAAAACAGCAAAAGTCAAAATGTGTCACCTCATAATCAGGGAAACTTTGCAATTATAGCTCAAAAACATCAGCTGTTTCCACATATTTAGATTTTATTGCATATTTTCACACTAGCAGCTGTATTTACTCATTGCCTATACTTACTACTGTGCTTTCTCCTGACTGTACTGTACTGTTCCTCTTGTTTCAGTGCCGGCCTGTTTATAAATTAATAGACTATCAGATAGTAACATCACACTTCTTTTATTGTTTAGCCTGTAAATTATTTTCTTGCAAAAGGATACTAAATACACTTTGTGACATTTAGACAACTACAACAAGGTGAACCTACATGTTTGGATATAAAATATGAATTGGACATCATCGCATAACAAAATACAAATCAATAATTTTTGAGAGAATGGGCACTCTCTGAATATAAATGATAGATTTTAGAAAAAGCTGTAATGAACATTCACATTGAAATGTCTGTGGCTTGGACTGTGGAGATTTTCAAATCTGCTAATTGTAGTGATCATTCAAGGGCAGAGCTCTAATCTTTCTTAAAAGTGAATGGCTGTTAGCAGCGTCAATAAGATAAATATTGGAAGGGATATGTTGCTGGGCATATACAGCAATCCACCTTATCTCATGTGTATAGAGAACGTATTATAAAGGAAGAGGCTGTACTTTGGCAATTACATGGCATGTGTAGCCAGCAGTATACATACTTTATGCTTTAAATGCAATTTATCATGGAGAAAATTCTCATAGACTGTATCACTATGCCAACAAGGTGGCCCCTTAACACTATTAATTGTGTTGCCTAGTTACCACTTCTGACTAGGAGAATTTATCATGACATTGGCAGGGTAGGAGAAACTTGGGGAGGGGGGTGCTAAATGTAGGGAGCTTTCAAGGCTAAAGACACACAAAGGACGGTGTGTGGGGCAGGGGAAGCTATACCTAGTATGGCGTAGTAATATACATTAATGAATAGGAAGCCAGCCTCGTGATTGAAAGGATTGCAAAAACAATCTGCTGTCTTGTTCATAGGAACTAAAGATCAAGTCTATGGGAACTGCCGGAGCTGGTGAAAAGATAGCTCCAATGTTCGTTTTTTCATTTCTGAAAAAATGAAAAACCAAAATATACCATTCTCTCCTAAAAAGATCCCAACACAGCACGCCCCACATTGGGGCTCATATCCCCGACCCTTCACAAAGCCAAACCAGTACTGATCTACTGAAATTAGAATTGGGGATTATGTGAAGCTTCTTTACATCGGATAGACAAAATATTAGACTGATTACATGAGGAAGGGGATTCATAAAAAAATGAGTTAAGAGTGAGGACAAAACTGTATAAAACAAAGGGTTAAAATTAAACCCAAGGCAGATAACAAAAAGCACTCATTAGTGCACTCTTTACCTGTTCATTAGATCAGGGATGGAAGGTGTACGTTCTCCAATTCCTGGTACTCTTTGGGACTGTGCTTTAAAATGGGTACATTCTTTGGACCGTCTTCTTGAATCACTATACTATTTCCTAAGGGAGCACACACAGCAGTGATAAAATAAATACAAATAGATATTTTGCCAAGAATGCCAAATACCTGCGCAATGAACCTGGAGAAGCTGTGGGTGGGCTCGGAGCAGGTGTAAGACTGACTATTGGTATTGGAGCTGGAGTGAACAAGTAGCGTGTATTTCTTTGAAGTTCAGAAGACTGTGTCAAGGTCTTCATCTTTTTAAGAGTGCCACCTTGGCACATATTATTAGTAACTCATGAGCAAATGAATGATTGCTTATAAAGGTGTTTAGGAGTAAAAGGATGATATTAGCCTTTCATTCTACTTTTTGCTTGGTTATGCGTCTAATAAATTTGAAAAAACTAACCAACTCTATAAATAGAGGTGTAATTGCTGTAATGGAAAATAGAAATGGAGGTTTGTGGAACATAGCTCTGTACACCTAACAAGGAAGATGCGGCCTACTCCGGACTAAACTAGCACTGAGAGCACAAGATTGAGATCTGTATTCCCTTCTCTGTACACCCGCATGTAAACATACTTCATATTGATGTCTGAGATATAAAACCATCTTAAGATTCACAGAACATTGTTATTGCATAGGGAAAATTGATAGATTTGTTTAACAGCATAATCTGTACACACTTTCAGGTTTAGAAATACTAAGTATAGGTTCTATCTCGTCAATTTTCAGATATACAGGACTTGTGGTTATCCTATTTCAGTGCATCAACTTACTTGATTTGATGTAATTGTCTGCAGCTAAAAATTTCTACTCCTAAAGTTTCAGCACAGTGAATTTCAAAAGAATACAAAAGGCCGATATTCATAGTTTTACATACAGACACTGTAGATACATTTGTAATTCAGCAAGAATGATACATTTAAAATGTGTATATCATTGTTTTATTATTATTTTTATGCAGTAGCACATAACACCATGTGGAAGAATCAATCACTAAAATATGTATTTATTTGAAAACAACTTCACTCTTTTGAAACCTATGCAAAAACAAAATTGTGTTACTTAGTTTTTTGGGGTTTTTTTTGCATTCAGAAACCTTTATTATTAACTATGGTTGACACAGTGTTGTACTGCAGGCTCACCTGCACCTCCCACTGGTCCTATTCAACCTAATAGGAATGCTTGGGAACCATTTTGTGCACTTCATGCGGTTGAAGTGGGGTTGTGGTGCTGTTTCTGGATGCGAAATGTCACTTTCGGCCTCTGGAGGAAGAACTGGAAATGCAAGGGCAACAGGTGCAAATGCTTTAACCTATGGTTTCATTTCCACTCCTGGGTGCAGAACAGCTTACCACATGGTTTCCAACTGCAAGTAAGGAGTTTTACAGGTTGGATCTAAAAGTGTGTGAACATCTGTGTAATTGTGCTAAAGGCACTAGATTGAAAAATCCATTGAAGAAAAGATGGTTTAATTTGCAAATCATGGAAATATATAATAAGAGGGTCACATGGAAAGTTTTCATATCTTTGTTTTTTTACGCAAAAGAAAGGAACTATGATCAATTTAGGTTGTAGTCATCAACTCAGGACTGAAACTCCAAAACCACTGACATATAAAAAAAATCTCCTGTATATTCATCCCTAAGCAAATGTGGAATGAATAACTGTATTTGTAGCACTTACGTTCAACAATTTCTTCAGTAATATTATATTTTTATTTTCTGTGAATCATTTTGATACATAGAAGTTAAGCAGCACTGTAACTTAACACAAAAAATACTCCTAAACTATGCCTAAAAAATTCCAATCACTTTCTAAGGCGTAAAGTCAGGATGTCCGTGTTTCACAGGTGAAGTCTTCATTTTTACCATTTGTTTCATTTTTCCCCTTTCAGTTGTTGTGTTTATGTGCATTGTAAAATAACATTTCAGTATGTATCCTGTATGTACTGTATTATGCAGAGTAAAATGCTTTTCTCCAAGCAGCTCATTAATCCTGGCTTTTATATGTCGTATTTTTTTTTCAGTCTAGGCCTATACCCTCACACCTCACCTCCGCTGTAGCAGAAAGTATCTTGGCCTCTGCTTGTGAAAGTGAAAGTAGGAATGCCGCTAAGAGGATGAGATTAGACAGGCAGCAGGTAAGAATCTGCAGATACAAAATTGTGTACTCACCTTGTGGAATACAGAGCATTCCCAAACATAAGCTTCACCCTCATTTCTTTCTTTGTTCATTCGCTTCACCTTTTCTCTTTATTTCTTTCTCTCTTTGTCTTTCCCCCTTCTTCTTTCCTTCCTTTCTCGTCCTCCCAGAATAACAGTATTATATATGCCACAGACCTGATTTCTGTGGTTGGTAAGATATTTTTAATAAGTGGCTACCCACCTGCAATATATGTTCTACTTCATTTGAAATATAAAATACTATTTTTTTAATGGCTGCAAAAGACAACTCACATAAACTAAAGTGAAATTTGCATACACAAAAAAACTATCTGTATATTAGTATAGTAGTATCTTTATTACCCATGTGGTGTCATTTAAAATTAAATATAATGTATACCATAACAGAAGTAAATCGTATATAAGTGCCTCCTTGATGTGCGGAGTATATGAGCATTCAAAGAGCACTGTTGAGCCAACTATAATAAATTCTGAAATAGGAATGTAGCAGGGAAACAATCAATAACACATAAAAATCAACAGGATTGATTTGCTCTGAGGATCCAGTTGGATTAAAAAATCTTTGTAAACTTTTCTGCTATAAGGTACTTGAGGATGGCTTTATAAGACCAGTAAGATGACTCACCTTCTGTATTAACCTTATTCAGAAGGTTCAAAGCAAGCATTTTACATAGCCCAGAATTATAACTGTAAAAATGGGACAGTACAGTGACTCACCAGACTGAGCCTGCTCTCTAAATAATACAAAATGTAATTAGAATTTTACTTGCCAAACAGCAAGGGGCCTAATATTTCCCGCTACTGCATATGTGAAACATTTTCTTTATTAGTGAAATCACTGTCCTTGCTCATGATTACATAATAAGGAAATGAGGCTGAAAGATTGCCAGACAGCGGAATGCCTATTTGTGGAAACATAGGAAGCAGAAATGACAGTAGTCTAAGGCACTTTTCCTCAACTGCAATGTACCCCCATAAGGTCACATTGAGTGACATTTACTCAATAATACAATTGCTCTGTAGTTACCACAGTTGTTTCTACTAAAGGAAATCCTGAAAACATGACCCCTTAAAGATCAGAGTTAAAAAAAATGTCTTAAAAATTAGGTAGATATACAGTAACTGAAGCAAAGTGGGGGTGTCCATGGCATGCAGGCATATTCGTGCTGGTATAATTTTAGTACAGTAAAGGCCTGCAGTTGTTTGGCTGGTATGCAGCACTTGTTTATTTTGTATACATAGGAGCTAACAGATACTTTTCTCTAATAAACTCAAGAACTCAAAAATATTCTGTTGTAGTGTACAAGTCCTTATATGTGAGGGTTGTATTAGTTTTTATTTTTTTATACAATTAACATGCAGCATTAAAGAATATGATCTTTTTTCTGTAAATGTCAAATCTCCCCGACTCTCTGTAATGAAGGTGAACAAAAGCAGACCATAGTCCAGCCTGAGTGACAACCATGGCTTCCTCTATAGGTTCAATGGAGGAATAAGCATATCCACCCGGGACAAGAAGTGTGTTATCAGGAGACAAAAAGGGGAACAAAACCCAAGCAAAAAACAGACACCTCACCTAGATTAGTACACTGCAATATATTACATTTCTGCTTTTGGATTTAGATATGTTTTATTGTTGTTTCTTGTAGATTGCTGTGCTCAGGGTTTTTTTTCCTATTACGATATCAATCTCGGCCTCAATATACATAGTTTGAATCGGATTAACTTTACATCACAGTTGTCCGGTCACTGAGCACTTTATTTGCAGTGTCTTGGGCTTGGTAAACTGTTAAATATAAATATCTGAGGGTCCTTCATGAAGGATTCTTGAGCAATGGTTTGAAAACCATAGACCACACTGTAAGTTGAGAGAGAGAGAAAATGACAATGAATCATTTGAGGCCACAAACATGAAGTTTCTGAACCCACTCCCACCAGTTCCAGTAGCATCCCTGAGCACTGATTTTATATCATACTCAGACACCTGATGCAGGGACAACACAGAAACCTTCTTATTACAGAATGTATTTAAGTCTTTACCCAAAAGCAGCAGAATGATGAACTCTGATCTTGCTTCTTGTCAGCACACAAGCTTGTAACTGATTGGCTTGTTATGCTGCTTCTCCCAGTTTGAGCTGTACTGTACAACGGAATGCAGGTGGCTAACTCCAAGTCAAAATTCACTCTTTCCTTTAAAAAATTAAAAAGTAGTTTTAATAAACAATTTTTACAACCTAGTATTTTTGTGTGCTTGAAATCCAGCTCCAAGCATAATTGATCACTAAAACCTTAAAGAATAGTTCTTTGAAGTTATGGAAGGTTTTGTCAGCTATTGAAATACATTTGTTTTTTCTAGCCTTATTTCTAATTTAATATTACACAGTATTTATATAGTGCCTACATATTAGGCAGTGCAACTTGAGCTATAACTCATAATACGTACTGTGTCACTGAACACCTTTCAGTTAGCACATCCACAGTGATGTCTTCTCCTAACTGAGACACATGTACTTTTTAGCAAATGAAAATGAGTACAATGTAAACTATCTGATGTTTTTTCATGCACTATTGTATATATGATTTTTGTCTACCTACAAAGCGTCTACCTACCCTTTCCTCTCTTCCCTCTTTGTTTACATCTCCTCCTAATTTATGTGTCTGTGGAACAGGAAATTAAGGGAAATATCCCTAAATGGACCTATACAGGAAAAAACCATAGACAGGAATCTTACCTTTAATTAATCTATCCAAAACTAAATAATGTTCTGTCTGAGCTTCAATTTGTATAGAGCCAGTTCTAAGGGCAGTGATTTAGGAATAATAAATCCAATAGATTACCATGACAATCAGGAAACCAGCATTTTCAGAAGAAGCTATGATGTCCTTTATATTTCTCTAGGACAGGTTTCCTTTACTGTTTTTTTTTCTCATGATTTGTACCTAGGAGTCTGACATAATAAATACAAATAAAAATAGAGAGTTAAAAGAGAAATTTGTAATGAGCTTCTTTTAATTTGTAATCTATAATCTTCATGTGAAATATAAATATTGTGTAAAAAAAAAATGTATGTATGGGTATAGCCAAAATGTTTTTTTTTTACTTTTGTATGGATTAGGGAGGAATTCAAACCCTAAAAAAAATCTCTTATAGTGAGGGAAATTTCCATCTTAGGTTAGAAGCAGGATCCCCATTTGTGAAAATTATAAATTTGAATTTCCAATCACTTACTGTCTTACAATGCTCACCATGACAATTAAAGAGGTGTTCCTATTTTTCCCAACTTTATCATAAGATAAAAAATCTTTGGCTATAAAAATGGAAATGCTCCAGGCTTATCCAGCTTGAAAAATCCAATATGATTTCCTGAGTGTCCTCAAAACACATTAAATGCAGAGACGTGGGCCACGCAGGTGCACATGTCAGAGCTTTAAATAAGCCTCTGATAAAGCTTTCTAGCAGTGTAAACGGGTCAACCGAGAAGCGGAGCCTAGTGGGACATAGAAGCTCTGACACGTGTAGTTGTGGGGCTTTCTTTCTGGATTTCTCAAAAAAAAACCCGCCAACAAATAAAACCCTCCAAATTTGTTCATAGCATTTAATTCCTAGAAATGTACCTAGTTTCTGGTTAAGAATTAGCCCACATATCACACTGTTCAAAATAATTGCTTTAGTAGGTTAGTAGTAAAGTGTATATTTTGCACAGTGTGGCCGACTGCATTTAGCTTTAGAATGATACATTTATTCATCTGACATAATACATGATCATTCAGATATATATGTAAATTACAGGTATTTGCTGTCGGGGCATATATATATAAACCAAGCAATATTGTCCTCTGTACAGCATTGGCATAATAATTTTACGCTAGTGGTCCCTTTGTGAAGAAAAAATGTAGCCCTACAAAAGTTACTGGGATTATGCAGGATGACATTTACAAATTTAGTTGTATATTCCCACAAACAAGAAAAAGACAGAAAATCTAATTTTTCTTGATCCTTTTATTCACTATGCAGCCTATAAATGTACTGAAAGTACATCTAGCATTAAGACCTTAGAAACATTTGAGTGTTAAAGTACTGAGACTGACCAGTATGTTGCTAAGGTGACTGTCTCTTAATGTCAGTATTAACACTCCCATCCAGTGCACATTGTTTCAGTCTGTGTGCCGGAAATAACTGCCCTGCAGAGTTGCTAGAATTTTACATAATACAATTTGTTTAAGAATCCAGATAAACGCAGTAAAAGTGCCTACAAGGAGAAACCCGATCTATGTCCGGGTCATAATTATGATTGCTTGACCGAGGATAGCAGTGAACCGAGGATACTGATAAAGGCATCAAACGATAAAGTACAATTATTACACAGGTACTGTATGTACACATTTTGTATTGTTACAGCGTGGCAGTAAAAACTGGGATTTTTTTATGATGGTGACAGTCTAATGTTCTGGGTAGATGAAGGTCCCCTTTCCATTGGGATGATGGCTCTAAACTTTGGCTTCTTAAACTTAATTTAAGGATTTCAACTAGGAAATTGTTAATGTACATGTACTGACAACCTAGATAATATACATAATATACATATTTACACATGATGACTTTATAACACATTGTGATGCCTGAGTAACACTTTGTCGGCTCTCTTCATTGTTCTGTAAGCTTTAACCAAGAGAAATAATTTCTTTGTTACATTATTTGGGTTTATTCACCTCACACTTGTTCCAGTGGACTTCCATTTACCCTCTAGCTTGTACCCAGTCTGTTTCCCAGTACATGTCACCCACTGATTTTGTTTGATAAACTAAGTCAAGTGTGCAGAATTATGTGGCAATCTATCACAATCATGTCTGCAACCCAGTTAGGGCCCTGACCAATGCTTTAAGAAACACTGCCCTAAAAACACAGCCAAGACTACTTTGGAGTAACTTCATATTAAGAACCTAAGAGTGGGCCAGACCTCAATTTAATTAGGAAACCTTTAAAGAGAATTTCTGTTCTCCAGTGGTTTTCACTTAACCAGAGATAAAGCACCTTTGCCAAGAAGAATGAACAAAAAGTGCAAGCTGACAGAGACCTACTTCAAAAGAGTTGCATCTTCAATGGCAGCCAAATGTAGTTATGTAGAATGTACTCAGAGAATCACTGATAGAAGTGGCTTGTTCATTTAACCTTTGTAGTTCAAGGTGGACAATTGCAATACAAAAAATAAATAGCTGTACTGTGCATAGACAGTCAAGTGTTTTCATTTTCTTACTTAAACTAAAAAATAAAAGTTGAATATAGTGTCCATGGACCACACAAATACTCTCTAGAAATTATTTCTAGCACTGTGCTCCGGGAAACAAAACACAAAAACTTGAATGCTATGACAATTGTTACGATAAGCAAATACTTGACAAACAGCTCAGTAATACAATTGTTTTAATTAAACCTTTGACCCTTACTTATGTTTTACTACAGTTCTCTACCTTAATATATGCTTGAATAACAATGGAATACATATAATTACTTTGCAGATCTTGTTGTACCATACATGAAAAAGTTTACCCAAAAGAAAAAAAATGCTAGAAGTGGTAAATCGAACGCCTCATCATTAAGAATTGCAAGAAGTATTGCTTTTAGCGCTTAAGGACTCTAGAGGCAGATGAAGGCAGCTATTAGGTCTCTGACAAAGCAATTATGGACTAGACACATATGCTGCAAGCTGACCTGACATTTGCCTCTGGTTAGTTGTCATAGCAGCAGCCTGTACGGAGTTTGATGCAAGTGTTTACAGAAGAACCAAATTAATGCATTGTAGACAAATAACGAGCATGAATACAGTACAAATTTGTGTCATGGTTTTTAATTTATCATTTTGGAGAAACTTTTTATGAATAAATTGTTTTTGTTAATGATTTACCTCTGGTCAGTTTGAAGTGCTATTGGCTGTTAACGGTTACATAGTAACAAGGACATGCTGCCAGGGAACACTATTCAAATATGATTGTCTTAATAAGCCAGAATGTTCAACTTTCAGACCCCTGTAAACAGAAGGACCATGGCAGAAATCAATTACGCTAAACAGAAAATAAAGACTAATTTTAAATTGATCATATATTTGGAAAGTTGGAATTAGCAGGTTAGATGGTAAATCTATTCTTCATGGTTTAAAATTAAATCATCTCGGAAAAAAATAGAGTTGGAAAACTTTTGGTTTTCTGCTGTTAGTAAACCTGTTGGATGCGTTTTATATATATATATATATATATATATATATATATATATATATATATATATATATATTTTTTTTTTTATTTTTTTTTTTTGAACTAACGACAGAAAAAATGTGTTTGGATGGAATTTGGTAAATTCTGATGTTCAGTCCAATATTCCATTGGTCTGGTACATTATGTCCACAGTGTATATAGAAAGATCTTTTCTTCTAAACAATGTATTTTCTTAGCCAATAAATTCCCTATTTAAGAACGTCCCATTCATACACAGAAAATGCAAAGAGAGAAGTATTTACAAGCCCTAGTAAATGTGTTCTGAGCTTAAATAGGTGTACAAATATTTAGGATCTGTTGGCGTTGTTCACTTGCTGGGGAAGATTGGGCAGTGCCAAACATACCTGGTGACATCACAGTATTCTATGTTAGGCAGCAGAATAATGGGAAAGGAACCACAATATAACAAAACATAGTACTGCAATATACCTACAATATGCAGTATGGTATGGCTTCATAATATTAATAACACAAATTACTGTGTAACAATAAAGTTGGCATTACCGCATAAAATGTACTTTCATCATGCTATTTGCTTTTACATATTGTACATAGATTTGTTGTATTGCCATCTAGTGGAAATCAATTACTCAATGAGGCACTTCATAAAAGTTTATGTCTTCATTTGTTACAAACTAAAATCATGTAAATATTTACGATTATAGGTTAGTTATATAGATATTTAAAGATCATAAAGTCAAACTATTCACCTTTTAACTAATATAAAAAGTATACACAGGATTTAAAGCAACATATCGTATTAAAATTTAAAGCAAGATATCATAAATGCATCCAGCTCAAAGTGAGTATATTATTAACACTGCGTATGATATTAAATAGCATTAGGCATTATTTAAATGCTTCTGACTAGTTTCTTGCTGTAGTGCACTAAACAAAACACATTGGCATTTTTTTTAGTGTTTCTATATTTCTAGTCTGCATTTCAGGTAGTCTGTACCCACTGCTACACTGTTACACACACACCAGTGAAACCCTGGCACAAAGGTTTTCTAAAAGGGACAACTCAAATAATGTGTGCCAAGGATCCCACACCCATTTTATTTTGGCCATGACATACCCTTAACACTGCTCGGAATACATATTTTTTTTTTTTACCGTAAATGCATGGAATCTGTGTGTTGCATTATAATACATGTGTGGTGTTAATATGTTTGGGTGCTATTCAAAACAAATGGCAACATACTGCAATGCAGTACATACATTGCCGTGCAGTACATACATAGCTATGCAATTCTTGTGCTTTATTTTACACACAGGTGTGAAATGATCATAAAATGCAACAAAAGCATTTTCACTCCAAGTAGGATGATGAAAAGTCTTCCTATTCATTTTTTCTACATAAAACAGCAGAAATTATAACTACCGTATTTTTCGGACCATTAGACGCTCCGGACTATAAGACGCACCAGGTTTTCCGCACGGGAAAACAAGAAAAAAAAATTAATTTGATTTCCCCTGAGATCCAGCGTGCGGCACTTGTGCCCGCCCATGAAGGCGGCGCTGATCGGCATTCATGAAATCAATCGGCGCCGCCTTCGTGGGCGGGCACAAGTGCCGCACGCTGGAACACAGAGGAGGAACACAGACATTGGCTGCTATCTGCCTCTGTCTGTGTTCCTCCTCTGTGTTTCCCTGTCTTCCAGCGTGTGTCACTTGTGCCCGCCCACAAAGGCGGCGCCGATTGATTTAATGAATGCCGATCGGCGCCGCCTTCATGGGCGGGCACAAGTGCCACACGCTGGAAGACAGGGAAACACAGAGGAGGAACACAGACAGAGGCAGATAGCAGCCTCCTACAGAGGAGGAACACAGACATTGGCTGCTATCTGCCTCTGTCTGTGTTCCTCCTCTGTGTTTCCCTGTCTTCCAGCGTGTGCCACTTGTGCCCGCCCACAAAGGCGGCGCCGATTGATTTCATGAATGCCGATCGGCGCCGCCTTCATGGGCGGGCACAAGTGCCACACGCTGGAAGACAGGGAAACACAGAGGAGGAACACAGACAGAGGCAGATAGCAGCCTCCTACAGAGGAGGAACACAGACATTGGCTGCTATCTGCCTCTGTCTGTGTTCCTCCTCTGTGTTTCCCTGACTGCAAGCGTGAGTCACTTGTGCCCGCCCAGCAAGGCGGCGCCGATAGCGATAGACTAACCCCATCGGCGCCGCCTTCGTGGGCGGGCACAAGTGCCGCACGCTGGGACACAGGAAGAGGACACTGGCTGCGGGGACCGGCGGGGATACAGGTAAGTAAAAAAATATGCATTCGGACCATAAGACGCACCCTGATTTTCCCCCCACTTTAGGGGGAAAAAAAGTGCGTCTTATGGTCCGAAAAATACGGTATGTGTTTTTATTATTTATACAGTTTATAAGCTCAGGTTTATGGTGGTGGGGTGGGGGCTAATGTTACCATTCTACAATGATGTAATATTTACAGATTTTCTCACTTAAACTGCTGGGTCATTTTGTAAGTGCGGTAATGTAAAATATTACTTATATTCCAAAGTACGTTCAATTATACAAGCTTTATTGTGTTCCTTATTTTGTGCACAAGAAAGCAATTTCTTGACCATGCTGCAACAAGCTACTATCAGGATTGTCTTCTGTGCAGTGAGTCTTTTGTGCACTCTACATATAGCAAACATTGAGCCCAGTCTTTAGCTGCTAATCCATTTTCTTTCACTCTTTTTAAATTGACAAAGACTACTCCGTGCTGGAGCCAGCTCTTCCTGTCTACTCATCCAGTGTTCTTCTATGTAATTGACCTTGTCTATAGAAAATTCCAGAACTTCACTAATAAATGTAGGTTCTTTCACTAATGGAAGGCAAGGGCTGCTGTGGAACGTACAGTATAAATCTTTTATCCAGGACTATGTGAAGCACTTAACCTTGATCTGTAAAAGGGACAAATACATGAAGTTAAAGCAAAGTCTATCCTATTGTAATAAAAAGAAAATCTCCTGGGAACAAAAAAATAAACAGTACTTTAATAATTATTTTGTGCACTAAAGATGTCAGCATTGGATAATGGTAATTCTTTTGCTGAGTTCCAATTATCCCTTCTGCTTACCTGAATTCTAAATGCAGACAACATGGAATCCGGAAAGAATTAATTTCCTTTTACTAATAATTGTGCAACTGCATGCAAACACTGTAGTCTTCGTAGGTGTCACTAAATAAAGAAAATTCGTCATTTTGGCCAATAACAGTAAATGACAAATGTTGGAGCATCATTATACTTGGCTGATATCAACAATATGGAAATATGAAGTTTTTTTCCAGACATTTGGGAAATAAACCTTATATTTATTAAATGAAAAAAGACATGTAGATATTGAAAAAGGGAATCCTATTATCCATCTTAAAAACTGGAATGTTAACTTATCCTTAAACAAGTCACCTTGTCCATTTACCCTGGTCACCCTTGTTGAGTGTACAAATCTCTTGTCTTTTGTATGATGTATGAGACTGCTGCCTGTACCTCTTCTTTTTTTTACCCCAAACTGAATCGCATTTGTTAACTTTTTTTTATTAAGCCATGCCCTTTTATGCCACACCCAAGTATTGTAAGTGTCTCATCCTTTTCAGCCTATTAGCCATTGATCCAGGTTGACAACTCTTAAAAAGATTTGGTTTTATTTTCTCATTTTTTATTAGGCCCACTTTTACCTGAATCTGGCCCTGTTGGACTACAAACACTCTATATTACTCTTAGATAGTTATTAGACACACTGGTTTATAATCACCCAGAAAACCTGAGTGGTAGGGGTTAGAGGTCACATGAAGCTTGGTAGTCACTGCCATGCTAGAGGGAATACATATATCACTTTCCCTAAGGGCCATGTCATACTAATGAGCCTGTTGCTAAAGAAAATGTGCCACTGACCAATATACAAGGCCAGGAAAGAATAATTCTCACCTACTTTCATGTGTCTCTCTCTCTTTGGTTGAATGATCAAGACATTGCTTCTTTGCTGCTTAAATCTGCAGCATTTCCATTACCAATGGAGGAATAGTCCACTTATTTGTTCAGTGATGGGGAACACATGGTTGTAAGGATTTTTCTTACAGGTTAAAGAAATCTTGTTTCTGGCAGGGACTCCCAAGATCACTAGTATGGCAGAGATTCACTTCACTTTAGCAGAGCTGATAGGCTGGAAAAAATAGGGCATGTAGCCACTGCTACTAATAGGACAAGGGCTTTTCTGCAGGAACAATAACAGCTCTAGCTGAGGGCACTTGATAGATCTGGAGTTAATTTAATTAGAAATATGAATTCATTTGGATGTTGCTATCTGAAAAATATGAACTTTTTTTTTTTCAGTGACATGTATGTTCACAAATTGTCTTTGCAGGATGAACCAGCACTACCCGACAAACCACAAAAACAAGAGAATGCACAGGTCACTTATTCCACGTCCGCTGTATCCAGCACGCAAGAGGTGTTATACATCAATGGCAATGGGACTTACAGTTACCATAGTTACCGGGGGCTAGGGGGAGGCCTACTAAATCTCTCGGATACTTCGAACAGTGGTGAGTTACATTGGATTTTTACCTTTTAGCCTTGTGTTATGTATGCTCCAAGGTTCTTCATTATATATAAAAAAAAGAATCATTATATATACTTATTTATATTTTACGGTGCTGAGATTTTATTTTGACAATTACATCGCCTACAAAACAATGTAATGTAATGTTAAGAATATTGGAATATTTATAAATATATACATAAGAATATATATACATATATATATATATATATATATAATAAACATTCGATGGAAATTATTTTTTGAACTTTTAAGGACAAGTTTCATAAATTTGAACAAATTCCCCCTTCTATCACCTTAAATACACTAAACTGAGCCATTGCCCCCACAGACACTTTCCTCCTGCGATAGAAGCCATCTCTCGTTTGTCTGTTTTTTCATCTGTACAAGTCTAGTGGTGGGCCAACATCCAATGGATGTAAATAGGATGTTGCTCCTGCAATACTGGTCCATTTAAGTCTTTAGCATGGAACCATACTGTTTAAAATGAACTTAGCAAAACATAGGACAGCCCCGCACTGCTAGCAACTAGACAACAGTATTGTAATAAAGTGCATTCGTGTTTTAAAGAAGGTTCTAGGCTGCCAGCAGATCAGTTCATTAGTAACTAAATTTAGTGCTGCCATAATTTCTGAATGACCAGCACTGTTGATAATGGGTCCACTTAGGGAGCAGATCTACTAAACGTTTATGCACTACACAGAAAAACAATATGTTTTACTATATAATAATTGTAAAACAAAAACAATTTGATTACATTTGCTAACATTTTCAGGTCAGCAGTGGCAGATTGCACATTTTTTGCATACTGGTTTATTTTAAGGGCTGCACATATCCAGTGTTCTGTAGGATTGCAAAGAATCTAAGAAACCTGCCACTTCTAATTTATCATTCTTATTACAATAAATCAAGCTAGGCATTAAACAAAAAATTTACTGTGTTAGCAATACAAATGTGTGGTAATGTCCCTTCATTGGAGAACACTAGCAGGTATTGATTTTTGAGGGAAATCAACTCGTTGTAAATGATTTGACCTTTGCAGCTGAATAGCTAATGCTCTTTGCCACTCATCAGTGGCTGCATTGAAAATCATTGACTCCAGGCACCTCTAGGGCAGAAAAACTATAGCAGACATAATGCAGGTATTAGAGAAGCCCCTACCTTTTTACATGCCTGTCCATGGTTAAGCATCTGTATTTTAATAGGGTGATATTGAAAGGATCCCTTAAGTCTTCCTTTCTAAGATTTAAGGTTTGGAAGTAGACTATGTATTAGCAGTATTTTGCCTTTATAAAATATTTACACCACTATGCCACAATCATGACTTTCTCAAAATGTGGTGTGATTGTCATAAATCATTTGTTCTTTGGGATCTTTGAGAATTAATAACTTAAGAACAAAGTAGCTAGAGAGGTGAGTGAGTGTTTCAAAGGTTGTTTACTGTGTGTAAAAAAAAATAGGAAACTACCATTTTTGTTTTTCTTATATCTTATGGTAAGTGTTTTCAAGTGAACCCACAGTGAGTGGTTTGATTCATTTTCTAAATGAATAAAGCTTTGATTTTTAATGGACTTTGGCCTATGGGCTTAAAGTAATCTATTTGTAAGTTATATCAAGCAAGGCATATCTGCATCTCTTCAAACATGCATTATTTTAAGCGCTTGCTTACAATAGACAGGGCAGTATGGAAAGGACTAAATATTACTAGAGATACCTGCCTTCTGTAGTTTTTATTGTCATTCCATTAGTTTTTTATTGCAAGGATTTATAATTTAGAATTGGGTTGATCCAAGTGACCTCTTTATCCACACTTCTATCTCTTTTCATTGTAATCCATGGGCGGAGGTGAGTAAGCATCTCAAATCCTACATCACAAACTAAAGTCATTAGCCTGTGTTAAGGGAGTAGCTCCCCCCACAATTAGCTCGGGTCAGCTCGCCCCACAATTAGCCTGTATATGTTTCATGTCACATATATATATTTTTTTGCTTTTGCATTCTGTTTCAGGCATATTTAGGGGCATATTTAAAATTTCAGTTACAGTTCCACCAATATGTGACCTTTTCCTTAATATGAAAGGTCTAACTAGCATATTATTTCCAAGTAGTGTTGGTGATTTATAATAAAGATGAAGAGAGCAGATCTCATACCTTATCATGAGGTGACTCATAATTCAAGCTATATGTGATTTGCTATTGAATTAAACAGACATCAGCATCTCATGGAGTTCAGCCTTTTTACTGGGGCAGTAGAGTATGTTGATGTAATGAAGTGGCAGGTGATGACTGAGTAATGAGACTTTCCCTATGCATCGCAGGTTGAGTTATGCTGCAATCACATCATCCTGCTCATGCCTCTTCTGAAAATGAATAATTTGTAATTACTTTGTAATGCTTTTTATAAGTAAAATCATTGATCATTATAGCACTCAATTAGTTCTGTAATGTGGGATCATAGTAAATCAGTACCATTTGAAAATGTATTATTTTTAAGGGCATGGTCCCAGGAGTTCAGGAACAGGGAACAAAGAGGTCACACTAGCAAGCAACCTGGAGGAGGCATGGAGGGCATACTGATGTACCCTCCTAGAATTCAATTGTTTTCATTCTACTTGCTGAATTCAGGAAGATCCTTTCCATCTGTGTTGTGTTTCTAGTGCCATAGATACACAAACCAATCCTTATGGATTCATCTGTAGTAGAGTAAATACTCCTGCATGACTAATCAATAGGCTACAATTTATGCTCTGTGTCTGGAAATGCTAGTTGCCAGATATCCCCCAGGTTACCCCTTATATGTCAGTCAGTAAGCCAAAAAACACTAAAACCAGAACATTACAGCCAAGTATCTGTCATTTTGGAAGGTTAGCAATGGCAGCTACATTTGTTTCAAGACTGGATTCCTTTAGGTTATATCTCAATTTTTCTGGACCTATTTCTGCTGCTAATATGCAAAAGATTCCAAGCTGCATGTGAATGATCTTATACTAAAGTTATGTTATTTTTTTTTAGTACACTGTATAATACATATAATAATTACTGTCATAATTCAAGTAACAAACAGCTGCATCGGCCATAAAACATCATAACATGGCACATTCAGGTGAATAAATGGCGAGTACACTGTAAATGTGCAATATAGCTTCCTCCTACACTTTCCGTCAAGCACATTATACTGGTTCATATAAATTGGGCATTCTGAAAGCAGATTACCTTTGTTTAGGAAAGTAGTCATTCCTCCTGAATATAATATCAGAGTGATCTATACATGAAAAAATAAATACCAATTATGCTAGAATTGAGCTCTTCTTGTAAGATGCCACTTTTCATACATGCTTCAAATTTCTCCTAGCTGCTTGCATATGAATGACCTGTCCATAATACTTCTGCATTATCTACTCTTGAAAACCATTAGTGTCTCATTGTCAGCAGTTTCAATGACACGTGACTAATGTATACAGATGACTGTGCTTGACTGCACAATAGAGCTATGAAAGAGACGTAGTTGCTACATTTCCATGCATTAAATTCTGATTTGCTTTTTCACAGGGCCGACAGATCTGAGCATGAAGAGGCAGTTAGCAACTACCTCCACCTCATCCAGTAACACAAGCTCCAGACCTCAGCTAAATCCTACAGAAATTAATGCCGTCAGGCAGCTAGTGGCCGGGTACCGGGAATCAGCGGCATTTTTGTTACGTTCAGCAGATGAACTAGAAAACCTCATCTTACAGCAGAACTGAGTCACACAACCTCTTCCCTGGCCTGGATTAGTCCCAGAATTCCACTGATGACATATTGACAATGTATATGCCAGAGTGGAGCTGTTTGGTTACTGCGCTGACGAGTAGAGGAGTTAATTACCATAATGCCACACTGTTTTCAGTCCATGAAGTGATGTTCAGGTGCTGCCGGTGAACTCGAGACCTCTGATATTCCAAAAGGTCTTTGATGTGTCCAGCTTTTTTGTTCTCAGTGTGTCGGTTTAAATATTGCATATGTGGCTGTAGCTCATTAAGTCATGCAAAACAGTGGAGCAAATGGAAGACATTAAGATGTTCAATTATTTCCAAGTGCAATATTAGTGGAATGTTCTACTGACTCTGGATCTGAAGCTACACAACGAGATGGCAGGACATAAAATGCCAACCTAGGCTCACACTAGAAATTTCAATGAAGGATTGCATATTTTTTAAAACAATGTGATTTTTATACGGTCATTTTTCATGCAGATATTTTAATTTATATGACAGTGATATTTCCACATCCCCTGTGAGAAAATATTTTCGATTGCCCTTTCTTATAGCCCAGTAGCTAACGATTGCTAAGAACGCACAGTGGGCGCTGTCGACGCCCCACAAACATTCACTAGGGTGATAGGATTGAGGAAGGTTATCCTCAATGCGGGTCCAAAAGCCATTTTCCAGGTTATATTTTCCATATAAGTTATGTTGATTTAGGTGAGTTTTGAAGTATAAAGTCTTTGGCCAAGGTAGGAAGGGGCTTTTTTTTAGGCAATTAGAGTCGGTAATGAAAAAGAGTGATAATTGTGTTTACCTTTAAATTTTTAAAGCCACACATCTCTTTTATGGTACCTCATTAACTTATGTTCTGTAGAATAGATTCTTTTCCAGAAAATAAAGAAAACAAGTACTGTACTTCCCAACTTTACTGAGATCAGGGCCAAAGAAGAGCTGTAGCTGGGAAATATTGTCAGGTTAGATCAAAGCAATGGCAAAAGGATTTTTATGATGTGTGCTGCATCACAAATGTCCCCTCTGTCTAGGTTAAGCTGCAGACAGAGCTTGGCAAGACTGCTTCTTTTTGAGAAAGCAATGCCTCATAAGGTACCATAGTAAAATGGTCTGTGCTTAGAGGGCAGGTACAGCACCATCCTGCATTATTGAGGGTCTGGAAGATTCATGCAGTTAAAAATGCGACAGAAAGACACTGAAAGCTCTTTTTCTGTGAGCACAAAAGTGACCAGAGCTTCAAATAAGTGACAATGTTACAAATCAGAATCATGATGTATGTTTACAAATATAATTTAACAAATATTTTAAGGTAGATTGTAGTCTGGAGTATTCTTTCTCAATATAGGTACATACACATAGCAGGATTCCCTTGGCACTGCTGTCTAGTTGGGTACGGTGAGGATACAAAGTCTTGCCAATACATTGCAAGCTCTTCATAGGTAGAAAACACCAGGGAATGTATGGTTCTCTGTCATTGCCACATGATGATTGCTGCTTTTATATGTACAAGTCCTTCTCTCTGAGGTTGGATATTGATGACTGAATACTTAAGAGGTTGCAGTGACAATCTGATTATTTGCACTCTGGTGTGTATTTTTCATTGTATGCAATGAAAGTATAATAATGACAAATTGGGTAGGAGAGGTGTATTCTCTTACCCTCTTGTGAAACCCTTGTGATGCCAGAGGGTGTATTTGCAGGCTCTCACACAGCATGGACTCAACTGTAGTCTGAACTACCAAAACATGACTCTTTATCATTTGCTATATAAGTCCCTTGATAAATTCCTATAGAACAGGCTCCCAATAGGCAGTAAACCACAGCATATCTCTGCACAATCAGATAGGAACTTTTGGGAATCTGATGGTAATTTCCAACCCTCAGGATTTATGTTTGCTGCAACATTGATCCCCTAAGGTCCTATTTTCTGATAGTTTATTCATTTTATTTATTTATTTTTTTGTAACAACACCAAAAGGAATTTTACTTTATAACTACATATTGGGGCGCATGTGTGTACCCTAAAGTCATGCACAACAAGCCTTGGACATGCACAGTTTCAGCTGTATAAAAAGGATGTGTACAGCAAGCTTCTACCAATCTTGAATGCAAGCTTAGAGCTACTTTCTTAAAGATTATTAGGTATTCTTAATATCAGTTTGGAATTGTTAAACTCAGATCATCAAAGTGCTGCTGACATTCTGCAATGGACGTTCAGTAAGCCTGAGAACTACATAAAGCCCTTTTGGAACATGCTAGCTGCTTCTATAATATCACAGTGCTCTAGAAAGTTGCTAGAAACGGAAGGAAGATTTTTAGGTGTGTTCTGAAAGTTTGCTGCACACACTGCTTTTATGTAGAAGTGTAGTGGAAGCCTGTGTGTTTAAAGTGGATCTAAAGTAAAAAAAAAAAAAATTGCAGGCAGCCTTTATTTCAAAAATGAACAATTGATGTTCCTTCGGCAATAAAATACATTTTCCTTCCTAAACGTTTCTTCGTAAAAAAGTTTTTTTTTTAAACATTCACCTATCATGGACATTGACCTGGTGAAGATGACGGGGCACCCATGACAAAGCAAAAAAGGAAGGAAAGCTTTAATTGAAAACCATAGATGGTGCTGTATAGAACTCATGAAAACAGAAGACAAAGTGACCGGCACTCCGAAATACAGGATTCTTGCTGTATTGTAAAAGCACCGCCACAATGTGTGACAAGCTAATTTTTCAGGCTTGCTTTCTCAAGGCAGTAAAGTCAGCCTTAGTGGCCCAAAAATGTTGCCTTTCAAACATGCTGTGGCAGTGCTTTTATAATACAGCAAGAATCCTGTACTTTGGAGTGCTGGTGACTTTATCTTCATCAGGTCCACTTCCAAGTTTGCCATCTTGATTGGCCAGACAAAAATAACTTGCCCATTCCCCACATCATACACTGAGCCATGGGGAATCCACAGCTCAGTGTTCACAGACATATAAACCACTTTTAGGATTTTACAAACCAGAAAACTGGACTTGGCCTGTGACCGAAAACATTTGCCTCAGTAGAACCACCCTAAAAAGCCAGCCCTCTACTTATGGCTTACATTGCTCATAAAAGGGATGAGTATACCTTACCTCTCACACCCAACTTGTGAATCATAACCTCCCACCAGACTGAAATCTGTACAAAATTTCCAACCTCTCTAATTATTTTAAAATGTGGTCTACATGTTCTTAGTGTTTCTTTGTGCACTGAATCATAATTTTCACTTAGCGGTAGAAAGTACTTTTGTTCTTTGCACAGTATATCTGTTTAGTTGTTTAGCTTTTGTTAAATATCATGTCCCTTGTGCATTCCTGAATTTGCCTTATTTCATGTAAAAATGTAATTCAATTTTTGACAATGAGTTTAAGGCATCAGTGATATTTTGTACATATACATACCTGTTTTATATAGACTGACTGTGATTGTGACTAGGTAATGTGCACTTTTTTCTTGTACCTGTGGGCATTGCTATGCTTTTTTGAGTGTTTCTAGATTTATTGTTGCTTACTTAAAAAGAAACTTTTGTGATACTGTTTGTGAAATATAATGTGAAAAACTATTGAATTATGAATATTTTTAATATATTGTACATTATTATTACACAAAACAACTTTACGTTGTGGAACCAAATCCACAAATTTCAGTGAAAAAAAGAAAAGAAAACAGATTTGGATTTGAGGGCTGACATTTCCTCTGTTTTTGTTTGGATAAATAAATCGATTTATGTGTAAAGTGTTTTGTTTTTGTGTTTGAATATGTGAGTGTTTGGGCTACCTTGGCCTAACATTATTTTGTAATTTTTCTGTTAGCTCTGCAAATATTTGTTAGAAGTACCAATGGAATTCACTGAACACAGCATAATGTTATGGAGTGGCAACAATGCTTCACTAGTCCTGAATTCAGAGCAGAGTTGCCACAGTCATGTACAATAAATGTAGGTTGACTTTTACTGTTACTTTACCTGTTATGTAGATGGTATGGAAGTGATGTTTGTGGAACCTGTTACCATGTTCCTCCTGCTAGATAGTAACCTACAGATTACCACTGCTGAAAATGGTAGTTGCTAAACTGTCATGGTGACTCTTTGCTCTAAATAAATTGAATCACTGAGCCTGATTTATTAATGTTCTCTGAGACTGAATAAGATACACTTTCATCAGTGAACTAAGGTGATCCAGAAAACCTTGAATGGCTCTGGTTCAGAATTTAAAACTTTTGTCAACAAATAATGTTTAAGAAATCCATTCCAGGTTTGCTGGATTACCCAGCTTCACTGATGAATGTGTATCCTCTCCAGCCTTTAATAAATCAGGCCCACTGACACAGCAAGCATTCAGATTAGTTTTACCTACTTTTTTTGACTTTCCCATACAAGGTACTTATTCCAGGCACCCCCCATATTTCTCACATCCTGGTAATATTGTAACTAACTCACCAAATTTTTTTTTCTTAACTAAACATTGAAAATCTTGCTTTTATTTTCATAACTTGTATCAGATGAAAATGACAGCTAAAAGATGTTTTCTAATAGTTTGGGGCAGGAAGCCTAATTTCAGTACAAGTTTTCCTATTACTTAGCAACTGTCCAGCCATATTTTATGTATATATATTTATCATCCGCAAAACTAGTGCTGAGAATGGATCATCAAACATACACAGCTTGTGCCCAAATTTGATTGCTTGTTATGAAATCTTTTTGAAATGATTGATATAATTAATAATTCATTGAATGGTGTATTTACATGCAGTTAACTTTCCCTGACTTGGATTTGAGTTTTTTTCAAGTGGGCTTTGCATTGCTATAGACTTAGAGCAATGTTTGGAGCAAACACAAATCCTTTGACCCAGTCTTTTATTCTGCTGTCCTGGAATAAAATAAAGTAAACAAATGATAAATACAATTATTTGGTAATATTATATGGATTTAGGAATTGCTTTGCCTTGTTTATCCCTTGTAAAGACAGTGGGCCTGATTTGTTAAAGTTCTCTAAGGCTGGACAGAATACACTTTCATCAGTGAAGCTGGGTAATCCAGCAAACCTGGAATAATATTCCTAAATGTTATTAGCTATTTGTTAACCCCCTAGCGTTCTAATGCTCTCCGTATACTTTTTGCATAGAAATTTGTTTTACATTGTAGGCTATAATTCTTAGGCATAATTTACCAAAATATGTCCAATATTTAATAAATAATAAACTTTAAATAAACACAAAAATATGTTAAAAAAATAGTGAAACGTAACATAACTGTACAGTAGCATATATAATTATATATAATATATGAAGATTTATTGGACTCAGTACAGCTATTTTGTATTGAATCCAATATGAAATTATTTGAATTTCCCGCCGATCCTTCCGCCCGCAGCGGCACATGCACCAATATCACCAGGAAACCCCGGAGATCGCCTCTGCAGTTCGCGACTGAAGATTGAGGAGAAAGGACGTGTCCCCAGGACCTGGGGGAACCACCAAGAAGAGGGGGAAGCCGACAGCAAGGTAAGTGGGGTTTTTTTTTTTGTTTTTTTTTTTTAAGGTTTAAGCGACCCTGAGTGCGACTCGGGATTACCGCTAGGGGGGGTTAACAAATGTTTTCAATTCCGCACCAGATCCATTCCAGGTTTGCTGGATCACCAAGCTTCACTGATAAAAGTATATTCTCCCCAGCCTTGGAGAACATTAAAAAATCGGGGCCTGTGTGTGCTTTTTTTTTTAGACACACCACTTCAACTCAAACAAAGCTTGGTGGGGGGGTCACTGTTCTGCCTCATTCACTTGTGTATGTACATGTTAGTATGTGAGAAGCAGCCTCAAGCTCCATCTTCTGGTTGCATATAAAAATGGAGAGCATATGCAATATATGATATTTACCTAGTAAAAATATATTTTTAAATTTTTAGTCCTGGTCATAATAAATAAATGATACAAAAAACTGCTATATGTTCCAATTTCACCTTGCAATAAAGAGCATTTCTAAATGTGGGCAAAAGAATGCATATTAGAGGTGAAGGTGAGGTTATTTGTCCATGAAATGGCACACATACTGCATCAGATGTGTTAAGCATGGTATAATATGTGAAATGTGTGTGCATAATATAGAATAAATTGCAGTAACCATTAAAAACCAAACATCAGTTTAATGAAGTAAAATGGGAAAGAAAGAAACTTTTCAGTTGCTGCAGTTTGTATAGTCATAGATTCAGGGCTAGGCCAAGGCAAGAGGTGATTCCGTACCACCTGGGAGCTGTGCTGCAATATCTGCATCACCCGGACATGTCCTGCAATGTGCTGGGTTAAGCTGCTAAACTGATGGTTCTCATTACACTGGGACATTGCAACTCTTTATGTGGTGCCCACTGCCCTCGGCTATCAGTGTGCTTCATGAATTGTTTTTTTTTTTTTTACTTTTTGACTGTTCTGTATACATTTTACCGCTTTATAACTTCACTTCAAAACCCCCTTAAAACCTAATGTTTCAACACACTTCATTACCTTCACTTATTTATTTGTTTCTGACTTTTGTTGAATGTAAATGTAACATTTGCATTCATGTTTCATGCTTTGTACTCTACACATGGTAAAAAGAGACAAACGGCAGAATGCAATTGGTACCTGACCCTAATATTTTTACACCCTAAGCTGAAACTAGTTAACCATTATTATTTTTGTTATGTTTTACCCTGTAATTTGCACATCCTTGCTTTGTCCTGCTATGACATGACACGTTGTGATCACATAATCCCTATCATCAGCAATGTGCTTTTACAAACATTTTCACAAAATACTACAGTTGTGAGTTTTATCATAATATTTTCCTCTTCTATACTATCTTTTACACACAAAACAACTCTGGCTTTCATAATGTATAGGTCTTCTCTCCATATACTAAGCATCATTCAGTAATAATAGGATTTTGTGTACTATAAGATTTATAGAAGAAAAAAACAGCCACAGTAAAGTGTTTAAGAACATTTATTTTCAAGTGGTCTATTCAGAGAGTGATAGCAACAGCAAGAACATCAAAGGCTTCTCTTTACAAGGCTGCCTCAGTGAAAAAAAATCAAGTTTTAAATTATGTACAACGCCAATTGCTGTAAAAGAACGTCAGAAGGTTAATTGGTAGGAAAAAGAATTTTGTCATGGTTGGAGTGAGTGTTACATGTGACCCAAGGTGTACAGAAGAATTACATTTCACTTAGAATATATTGAGCAATGCATAGCATAGTCACATAGTCTGTGATTCTGCTTTATTGCCCACGTAACGCCTATTAAATCCACACTGGTGCCTGCTGCTTCACAGTGCCGACGTGTTGGTGGGCAGACTTAAAACACCTTGCATGGGCGATTTAATAGTCTCCTATTTCCCCTGATTAGATATATTTTACAGTGGAGTCTGCATTTATAATTTTCAGGGAAACAAAAAAAATCTATTACTAATGGCCTTTTTTTCACAATGTAGAGTTTTCTAGATATCTCAAATGTCAACCTCGTTCTTGCATAAAGTATTTGCCACGCTGGATTATTCAGGGTAGGCTATTTTATGTGCTTTTCAAAACTCTCCAGGATGCAATAATTTCCTAGCACCTCCGATATTCAGGAATGGATAATGATGGTGGGGTAAAAGGGGAATTGGTTCTGGGCCTCTGGCCCTCACCTGTAAAATGAGGCTAAAGCCTTACTATGATTGTAGCACCACCCTCTACAGTGCTAGAATACAAAGATAACATTCTTCAAACAGTATATAGTTCTATAATGAAATCCAGAATGGATAAAATAATGATGGTAAAAAGAGCTGTGATGTTAATCTAGGCATAGGAATTTATGATGAAGGAAAAACATAATGCTTTCAAAAAATAATTTAGCACAAAAATTCCAATGAGAACAAGATCAAGATATGAATAAACAAGAGGAGGTTCTACAGTACTTGTATTATACACAGTCGTATTCCTGACAATCCAAAAAAGCCATCGGTCTTTTTTTAATTGTACCATCATCATCATCATCATCATAGTCTGTCTGAGTCTGAGATTTTTTTTTTTGCAACTTTTATGATCATTGCATGGTCTGAATTTGCTGGGACATTGACTCCTGGGAAGATTGGCAACTGTCCATTTTTTTACTGTAGAAAGACTGACTTCAAATTGTTTGGAAATGCCCTTTTAACCCTCGCCAGATTGATGAGCAGCAACAATTGCTTCTCTAAGATCATAGCTGATGTATTTCCTCTTTGGCATTGTGTTAACATGCACCTGAATGCTCCCAACCATCAACTGCCAACACTTCTGCCTTTCTAGAGATGGTCACATTTTCTGATGACTGGTTCAATGCATTTGATTGGTCAACACCTGGCTACTATTTACCCCCCTCATTCCTATGGAAGTTGCAGAACAAAATTTTAAAGTTAAATAATTACATGGTATAATAGGTCATATTGTCATTCTGAGGTTTATTCGCCCAATTTTAAGAGCTTCCAAAGACTGGATAGTTTACGTAAAACCTTAGAACTGAAATATTTATTTTCTTGACTATGTGTACAAAGGTACATTGTGACAGTATGCATGTATACCAATATTATATTCTATCAGTTGAATCAGACAAATCCTGGAAATTCTAGCAGTAGCAGAGGCTCTTCTATTACTAGACCATTATCTACAAGCTGGCTGAGACTCCCTTAGGATATCCACATACATCTTCTATTAAGATAAGAGAGGTTGTCTTATTGAATGCATCACTGAATCAAGAACATGAGTGCCAATGATTTACAGCCACTATCAATGACATCACTGAATCCTTCTGTCCATGGATAGCACTGTTCCTATCTCTCTACAGCACTAGCTATAGCTGATGTAAAATTACTAAATATTTCCTAACAACAAAAAAGGAATAATTAAACTGTAGTAATGATAACATCAGTCTAAACACAAGAATAAAAGTTTAACTCCAGAATACATAAATATAGTCCACATATTTATCTGTGCTTTAATCCAAAGCCAACACAACAAAGGGATCATCACTGCATTGGATTCAGTGCATCCTGATCCTTTTTATGTCAGAATAACTTCTGTATTACAGTATTGCAAACCGACTCGTCTTTAGCTTTATATGCCCCTCCACGCTACTACTCAATCTATATATTAAAAAGAGTTCATAGAAGAACTGCTGCCAGTATCCAGATTCGGGTTAGTATGGCTTGTTGCATACTGCATTGTGCTACGCATAATGCAGAAGATAAATGGACCAAAGCTTTGCCTAATTAGCAAAATTACATTTGTTTATGAAAAAGTTAATTTATACTCTACGGATTCATAATACACTGGTTTGAATTGCTGCCTAATCCAATATTGTAGCTGGCCACATATTGAGTCCAATGTGTCATCTCCTAAAGACTGATCATGGGGGAAGACAAGTGTGTAAATATTTAAAAATAGAAAGTCATTAGCAGCTAAAGTCATTCATTTTACCTTCTATTGAGAAAGCCTGTTGTGATGGAGTCAATGTCAATATTTTCAGGGTGCCTTTATCAAGTTAGCATAGAGATGGGACAGAATATAAACTAGTTGTATAGTAGCAGGAAGAGGGGACGATGCCAGAAGGAGCTGAACATAGACAACTTGGAAATATGTGAAGTATGTATTTCAGTAGACCGGCATGCGGCATAATATTCATACTGCTTCATCCAGGGAAAATGGCAGTATTGCAACCTACGCATTTCAAACTTCATAAAACTGACCTAGTGGTTGAACTTGATCTATGGACCTATGTCTCTTTTCAACCTAACTGGCAAACCTTTTGGCGTATTGGATATACAGCTATCAGACATAACTTATAACACTCAACAATGCCCATTTAAAAGCGATCATTTATAAAAGGTGCTAAAATATCCAAAATACATACATCAATAGATTATGGATTACACAGTAAATTGGCCCAATAAATAATGTTTAAACTTTTGTGCTGCACTTGTAATAATTGTCCCACAAAAGGCCCATGAGTGTAAACAAGACTTACAAAGGACCTAAAAAAACGGCAGATTCAATCAAAAGATGAGTCACAATTCAGCAATGACCGAAGGCTAAATCCAAGATCTGGATTTCCAGGGTGCTTGGTAACATGTTTGACTATCTTTGTGCCTCCATTGGATCATTACTATATACCATTGGTGCCAATATACATACCAGTGCTAGCTACTCGGCGCTTCCATGCTAAATATGCTGCACCTCGATGCTAGGGAACCTGTTTTTATAAATTCAATAAAGTAAAGTAATAATGTGGTAGGAATTTTATTTACTCCAAGCTGCATAGTGAAAACAAAATCAGAAAATGCTCATCTTAATTGATAGAAAACAATCTGACAAACTAGAGGACATTTCAGTATTTCTCTATTTCTCTACATTATTTAATTAATTTGTTTAGGTTATTATATATATAAATATATATATATATATATATATATATATATATATATATAGTTAGTTAGAAGTGGTCCTTCTACTAAAATGCAAGCTTTGCTTGGCCCTCTTTTCCCTTGCAAAACACCTATTATATGTGGGTGAAAAACATACCTGTGAAGAATAAAGTTAGGATCATACTTCCAGTGCCACCAAACTCTAAACTGCTGGGAGTGATGTTGCCGTTCTTCTAGTCCTGCAGGGTACAAGGCAAGCAAAATCTTGCAAGAAGATAAACCAAGTCATTGCAAGAACATGTTTATGGGGCTGCTCTGTATTCTATAGGACTCTACCTGAATAGGGGGTAACGTCACCCTCTCCTAGGTCTCCTGTTTATTGATCGGTGGGAGTCTGTGCGTTCATTCTCAGACATAGAATTTTACATAGCTTGCATTTTGTATCTCATCCCTACTGACAAGAACCTTTTTACATCTGCTCCTTTTTTGGTCTGTTTATTGTACCATTGGAAACATTTATGAAAAACATGGTAATTTTGTAAAACTTTTAGAGCTGCCCTGTGTCTTCTGCACACTCCGTCTGTTATTTAGCCCTGCTATTGACTACAGAATATTAAGCTTATATGTTTCAGAGATCCGAGTATCAGATTGGTGGAGTAATTTAGCAAAAGACAACATAAAGGGCTGACACTATTCTGTCAGGAGAAAAGCTAGGGAATGTCGGACCACAACAGGCCTTCAGTTCGGAGTGCTTTTCTGGAAGATGGAATGGAACTTTTCTGTACTTTCAGTTTTTTTATTTTCTTTACTATATGCTTTAAGTCCCAGTCCCTGTGGAAATATACAGATTTATCTTTCTGAAAATATATTCGGATAAGTATAAGGCCATATCATTACACATGTTGTTCATTGTAATCAGAAGGGAACTTGTCAGGATTCCACTTGCAATGTTTCGCTCACTTGATGAAATCAGCAGGTCACATATAGACAAAGCCATCTGTTTTGCTGGCAGATCAGATTTTGCTGCTGGTAAAGGCCAAAGGAGTCGCAGCACTGCAGACATCTAGCAGTAGATTTGGTGTGTATAACTGAATTACATTTCTCAGCTTACTGATTCCTGCTCCCTTACCATGACTGTAATATAACTGTGCATATGAAACAGGACATATTTTAAACTGTAAAAATACAGTAATAAACCATGGAAAGCTGGTATACCCAATTTTCTGTTTTCAACCCATTGTTTTGAAAAATAAAAATATTTCTGTAAAAAAGGTTTTTACCCTAGGAAGGAAATTAAATCTCAGTCTCCCACAATGATTTACTGTAGATCTCAATGGGCCATACCTGTACCCTTCCAAGCCAATAGAAAGTTACTGTGCAGGCAAGAACAGACACAATATCTGCCCAGAGGATTTAAACACAGTGGAAGGCCGCCATGTCAGAAAAGGTTGGAAGGTGCATGTACAGGGAGCGAAGCTTGGAATAGGTTATGTGGATAATATAGTAAATAATGACCAGTTTGTTTTGTCATTTAAAAGTTTTTTAAAGTTTTTAATAGCTTTATTGCATATGTCCAATAATGGATACGTCCAAAGTTTCCTTAGTGCAAAAGGGTTTAGTTTAAAGTTATTTAATGCAACATGACTTTCTTTTAACACTTTCAACATAACAAATCTTAACATTGCATGTCAGATGAAACATGTCCTCTCTTAGAATAGCAAATAAGATACTCTACAGTCATTGGAGTCGTATCTGCGACAAGCAGGTAAAAGATTAACGGAGAGAGGAGCTTGCAGCCACCCATTGAACAAGACCATTAGGAAGAAGTTTTAGCACTAATTGATGTAAATTACTTGCAGAAGTGTGAATACACAGAAATCACATACAGTTAGGTCCATAAATATTTGGACAGGGACAACT
Source organism: Pyxicephalus adspersus (assembly GCF_032062135.1). Classification (NCBI taxonomy): domain Eukaryota; kingdom Metazoa; phylum Chordata; class Amphibia; order Anura; family Pyxicephalidae; genus Pyxicephalus; species Pyxicephalus adspersus. Next base: position 41,017,369 of record NC_092862.1, read on the forward strand.
TTTTTCTAACTTTAGTTCTGTACATTACCACAATTATTTTTAAATAAAACAACTCAGATTCAGTAGAACTGCAGACTTTCAGCTTTAATTCAGTGGGTTAAACAAAAAGATTGCATAACATGTGAGGAACTAAAGCCTTATTTTACACAATCACTTCATTTCAGGGGCTCAAAAGTAATTGGACAATTGACTCAAAGGCTATTTCATGGGCTGGTGTAGGCAATTCCTTTGTTATGTCATTATCAATTAAGCAGATAAAAGGCCTGGAGTTGATTTGGGGGGGGGGGTGCTTGTATGTGGAAGATTTTGCTTCGACAGCAACAGACAACATGCGGTCAAAGGAGCGCTCCATGCAGGTGAATCAATTGCATCTGAGTTGTTTCATTTAAAATTAATTGTGGTAATGTACGTCTCTGTCCAAATATTTGTGGACCTAACTGTAACTGATAATGAGCTGTATGCCAAAAAAATAGTAGCAAGGGCCAGTTCAGACCAACTGTTGTCCCAACTTCTCACATTTAAGTCCATAAAGGTGGCTGTGAACCATTGCCATTTAACTATTTGCATGCAGCAGATTGCAGCATGGTTACCAAAAGTAGAAAATAGTTTTTAGACGTACAGTTGCTGTTTGAAGATTTGCACCATGGCTGCAGTCATATACAAATTTGCTGAATGCTCCAGAGATCCAAAAAGGGCTAGAAAAAAAAAGCAGGTAAGTAACTTTTTTATTGCTGAGCCTTCAGAGGACTGAAAGTGTGGTTTTTCAATAAATGAACCCTGTTTTCTGCTTTTTGATCACCTTTTGCACCTTAGTATTCTGTAATTTATAGGACACCAGTGTGCTTCAAAATGCAGATAAGTGCTTGACTCTATGGAAAGGATACCAAACTTTCATTAAAGTATACTGCATGTGTCAGGGTCCGCTGTGGACACAATTCATTTATTAACTATTAGCAGGGATTAGCAAAGGCATAGAGACTTTACTAATCAGCAAGTTTCTTACATTTTGTTTTATTTGAAGTGTTATTTAATGTACAGCGCTGCATAATATGTTGGCTTTATATAAATCCTGTTTAATAATAATTTATTTTAATTGAATAATAAAGTATTCCTCATTAGTGTCTCTACATTCCTCTTGCTGCATTAGTTCACCTGCATGAGTTTAAACTTGGAAAGCATCTAAAGTCAATAAACACTTTTATATGCCGATATTTAAAATGTATGTTACGATGAGAAATGTAATCTTTACTAAAGCGGCCATATGCTAAACTTTTATAAAAATCTAAATTTAAAAATAATCTGTTATGTACATTTGTCATGTAGCAATAACTGTTCACTGCTTAAAGGAACAAAGATTCACTGTAGGATTCATCACAAATCTTTATATTTTTGACCAAGCGAAGACATTTAAAAGGCCAGGACAGCAATAAATTACACTCAATGATTCTGTGAACATTCAGCAAATGTTTGCGCCTCCTTGTGGCAGACAGATAGAACCACAACAGTGCTGTTATATACAAAAATATGCAGAAACATAAAAAAAATCACAAAACACTATCAAAACATATAAAAGTACTTAAAAAAAACACAATTTTAAACAAGATATTTTTTCACTGTATATCAGACGTATGGGAGTTTAAATATTAGTTGGCAGTAAAAAAAATCACCTGTGAACCTGGCTAGTATTGTATAAAAAGGCCATTTCCCTGGGATGACCCACTCCAAACAGACTATGGAACTAAACCTGTAGGTTTCAAGGAGTCTTCGCTATGTGGAAGTGGATTTTGTAATGGGTTTGGCAGTGTATCCACTGAGCAGAAGAGATTGTCTTCTTCGGAAATTAACCAGTAATATATTTTACACATTTGGGAGCAAAATAACTACTCAACCAGCAAACCAAAACAGCATTAAAAGATATCTGTAAACACAGAATAGAAATAGCAATATGTTTAAATAGTAAATGTAAATTACCAGCATAAATATTCAACATACAGGAATAATATATGACCACATAAACCCAGCAAGAGTCCTGGTGTAGCTGTATACACATGCAGAGCAAAGATACCTCCAGATAGAGATTGTAGCAAAGCTCAGTGGCAGGGGCCCCTGAGCTCAGATGTGGCATCAGCTGGAATCCCTTTGAGTCAGGATGGTGGTGATGAGGAGATCCTCCAACAGGCACTGGAATAGTTTGAAGAGTAGATTGTGTCTCAGGATGTCAGCAGTGGGACCCTAGAACTCAATGTCAGCCAATCTACTCTGCCACTCAGTCCCTAAGCAGTCCCTATCCTGCTGCTGCAACCAGACCTCTAGCTCCCTATGGGCCGTCAGTTGCCTAACCTGGCTCTATCTTATTCTGCTTATGGAGCTCTGCATTAATTCTAACTAAGCTCCCAGTGTGATATTGTGGAAAATATTTAGTGAGATATGGTGGAAAATATGAAGTCCGGATCTCCCCTTTAAAATTAACAAAGGGTCTTCCTGTGTAAGGTCTTTGTGCTAATTGAATTTATTCTCCCCTTTAAAATAACAAAGGGTCTTAAGTTGTAATAGCTTGCTGGTAATTGTCTGTAGACAGTATGTCTCCAGTTTTGTAAAAGTAGTCTTGTGTCCCAGGTGTCAAAAACCTCAGAAAAGGCCAGACAGAGCATCTCTGATATGTATTCTGAAACACATTTATTCCTAATCTTTATATTGCCAATATACCATTCTGTATAAAGTAATAGATGACGGATTTGTAGCTGGATCATTGTGGTGGGCATTTTGAGACCAAGAACTGGTTTCCTAGGCCGCAGGGAAGCCTGGAAACCATATTTAGCCTGCTCTGGGGAACTATAAGTCCCAGACATACCTAGTTTGGTTTCTATGAACATCGTATTTTGTGGTGATTAATAATCTGGGGGTTGGCAGTTTATAAAAACCTGTACTTATAAAAATATTAATAATGGCTAGAACCAGGGCATTGGAAGTGTCCATAATCCATGTGGTCACATCCCCTTAGACCCCATCCTGCTATCGTTGGATGGTCCTATTAGTCCCACCTCTGTTGTTGGCATAGAAAAAGCCATGTAAGCCCAGCAGAGGGAGCTCTCACTGATACCATCATGTCGCTAAGGACAACGGCACTGACACATTGAGCACTGCAGGGAGCCCAGTGACCCAGTGGCTGATAACCTGGACTTTACATGGCAACCTGGACCAAGGAAAACCAACTCTACCTAAGTATTATTTCACAGTTTTCCCTTTTATTTTATGCCGTTGCTAAAGTTCTGCTAGTGTTCTGTTATTATTCTTAGATTACTCTTTATTTTCCTATAATTTGTTAATGCACTGTTTTTGTATGCTTTTACTTATAAAACACTATAAAAAGTGTCAGTTGAATCTCTGAATGCTTTAAATAGAAACAGTGTAACTTGCAAACCCGATGCGCTATTATACCATTGTGATTTCTGAGATATCCCTGTCTGGAGTGGCAGCGGGTGACCCTACGGAAGCACAACTGCAGTTGTCAAGGGTAACGGTGCATGCTTCCATCTAAGCACATGGTGGCAGTCTACCTGTGATGGTGTGTTTGGCAACGTTTAATAGGAGTGGTTACCCTTGCCCTGTGACAAACCATTCTTTAGCCTGCTGGTGCCTGGATTGTTGCGGAGCGTGCTGGAAAGTCTATGCGCAGGGTGCAAGCTGAGAGGGCAATTGTCACACCCAGACCAAGAGGGGACTACAGCTATTCAGTATACTGGTAGCTATATGTAAACACTAATACAGATAGGTTCACCAAAAAGTAGTATTACAAAGTGAATCACTTCACATGCTCACAGTTACACAGACCTGTATCTGCTCAGCATTGTGACCCAATCTAATAGGAACACAGAAGGCATCAATAACCCCCCTGGAAGAATATGGCACACTTGCCGGATAGTTTCTTCCTCTGGTCTGGGAAATCCAATAATGTCCACCTGCAGCAAGCACTTCTGTAAAGGTGGCCATGTGCTGCAGATCGGACAGAACTTCCTGGAATCTTCCATATAAATCACTCATAGTCCTTCAGTCTGGGGTTTTCTGTTAGCAGGGGCAGGAAATGCTATCTGTACATGAACTCTATGATAACAGGTATTTAACATTTACAAGTATACAATAGTAGCAAACAGTCCTCAAATGCAACATTTAGTGTCCTTTTACTGCATTGCTCTAGACTAACGCTATGGACTAGTAGACTATAAAACAGTTTAGCGGACTAATCAGTTATTAACAGAGGCTCTAAAGACATACTTTAGTTTTTTATGGCCTTAGCACACAGTGACCCTGATTTATTTAAGGAGAAAAGCACCTTTGGCCCCTAACAAGGGGTAGTAATACCATTTGTGCCTTTCCTGCTACCTGGGCTGCTCACCCTTAAAGACACAGAAACCACTTAGCAGAAAGAATCTGCAGCCTGGATTGGTGAGCTGCGACAGGAAGATAATTCGAATTGGCTGCAGGTCGGGGAAGGGGGAAGAGTTAGTACTTTGACTGAGATTATTTAAAGAAATTTAAAGAAACATTGTTTTTTTCTGGAACTTTTTACTTTAAGACTGTCTCATCATTAACCCTTTATGGATCACAAATATTTCTTTCAGTTGGGGTAAAACAGTTACTGTAATATTAGCCTGGGTTCTATTCATGCACCCTATACATATTTGTGACTGTATTGCTGCCCAGGGATGATTGCAAAGTCACCCACTAACACCTTTGAGATATTTCTGAGTGGGTCACTACTGGCATGGCAGTAAAGATGTAAATTTGCAAAAATTGAGCCACTTTTTGGGAGGTGTAAGCTATGTACATAGAAATAAAAATTATTTTTACTTAATTTTGGATAATTACAGTCAGACGCAATTTTGCCTCATTGACTAAGCAAAATGGAAATTTCCTTTGCAAAGAAAGAACAAAAAATGTAAATAATTTTTCATTCCCTTTAGCTCCATGGCAGGATACGAATGTGTTAATCCCCTTCCACTTTCAGAACCTAACTAGATAGTTCTTTTAATGCTTTAGTAGCATCCAATGGGAGCTCAGAAGCCATTCTGCCACTGCCTGCATGTGCCCTTTCTCTAGTCCAATAATACACCTACTTGGTCTATAAGAACCCACCTACTTGGATTACCTATCAGATTTGAAACCCTTTTCAACTCTATCTTCTCCCAGCCTTTGCTCCAATCATTTACAGTTCATCCATGGTTTCCAAAATACATATATTAACAAACCTACCATTATCTCTCAGAAATTTCATTTCAGTCTCTATTCTCCCTTGAGGAAGCCAAACGGCGAAACGTTTCGGGCAACAGGGAAAACTATGTTTTGGATACCATCTGGGGTGACTATGTAATACTGACACCCTATGATGTATATTGTGCCATTCTCCTTATATAAATTGACCTTTAGCTCAGTGGAGCTCTTTATAGCCTAAAATGCTATAACACTTTCATCAAGTAAATCACTTATGTTGCTATAAAAAAAGCAGTCTTTTCTTTCCTTTTATATAAACAAAAAAGCTCAGAGCTCATAAGAAAACAGTGGACAAAAAAAAACTGAACTACTGTTCAGGCTGCCAGTTTAGTAGTTAGTTGGACATAATGCCCCTGATTCATCATTGAAATCCGCGATCGCTGGAAGCGCGATAATACGCGCGACCCGCGATCGCGGATTACCGCGGTCCGGGACTCGAGTGCGCGCGTCCACTCACATCCTGAATCTGCCGTCCGGATTCCTGCCATGCGCAATAGGGGGTCGCGAATCTGCCAATTAAGGCAATTACATTTCAGCTGCGCAATTAAGGAGGATCTAAGCACAATGGTGAGATCATAGCAATTAAT
>NC_092862.1:41026556-41182758 GCF_032062135.1 Pyxicephalus adspersus
AGATCGCGAGTAAAAAGCTGTCGGATAAGCGCGGCTTCGTGCGCGAGCTTTTTTCGGTTGTTGAATAGCGCGATCGCGCACGATTCCGGATCGCTAATACGACTGCGCGATCGATAATACGATTTGGCTTGATGAATCAGGGGCAATGTGTGAAAAGAAGACTAGGTTGCCACCTAGCAGTAGGTAGCCAATGACACTTGGATAGCGGCTGCACATAAAGAGAATATGCTATGAATAAGCTGTGACCCATGCCTTATAAGCTATGAAGATGGTTCAGACAATCTAGGAGGCATTAGGGCCTTTTATTGCTTTAGTAGCACCCATGGAAAACACTAATCTTTAAGTCAGCAAAACTTCATGCACAAAGCTTGGTGAATTTCCTGACTGCTCCATGTCTGCATATGGGTTCTAATGACACTAATCAAATCTTTTTTGTTTTTTACCTTGCACATAATTGATTTTGCTTATAGTAGTCAGTTTTTTTTCATTTTGTTTAACCTTATTTACTAAGATAAGTTAAAATGCACCTATAATAGCGCTTACATTTTTTTAAACAAAAACACAGAAATAATGTAAATAGTCTCCAAAACAGACTCCCAGTTAAATGAAAACCCCAGGTAAAATGAAAAAAGAAAAAAAACCCTTTTATATAAAAGTTTTTTCCAGTCTTCCCTTGTGTACCCAGTAATTCCCTGTTGATTCTGCAATTGCTACTTTGATGCCCACATTTCCTAGGAAGGGCCAACAGCAATAACAATTTGCAGAAGCTCTGGGAGACGTCTACAGATTCTTCTTCCAGCCTGGGAGAAGTCTACAGATTCTTCTACCAAACTACGCCCCTCCCCAGCCTCAGCCTCATTAAACCCCTCCCATGAGGAAGCAAAGCAAGATTTCAGAAATCAATTGATCGTGACAATTAAAGGAAAAAAAAAGGAAAACCATACTTATGTGCATTATTTTTTTTAGCTATACTTATACTATAGATTTAATATACAGACAGTCCCCAAGTTAAGGACATCCAACATACAGACAACTCCTAGATACGAAAGGGGCTTCCCTGCTCACTCATGTGCAGGATGGGGGGGAGGGGCAGTTTTCATGACTTGCAGCAGAAATCTAAACAGGACTGAGGTTGTGGGGGGTCTTAAGAGCTGAGCTAATCTGTATCATCTTGTAACTCTTTAATGACCAGGACAAACTCTGCAGTTGTTTCTTTTTTGCATATGCACAGCTTGCTCCAGAAGTTAATGAATGTCTAGGCTCCATAATCCCTATCTCGTATGTAACCTGGGGACTACCTGTACATTATTTTAAAAATTAAATTCATCATTGCAAAACTGTATATATTATAACTGGATGATTAGACCTGTCAAACAGGTTTTTGTTTCAGCATATGGTTTATACTAAATAGGAGGAAAATTTACTAATAAAATAATGTATGCATCATTTTACATTTAAAAAGGTATATTATTTAGTACTTCCTATTTGTAGAAGGATATTGATGATCATATCTGAATTTCCAGACCTGTATAGTGTACTGGAGGAACTATTTAAGGTATACAAAAAAATACATCAAAATGCAAATTATGGCAGGTTGTCATTACATTAATCCAAGTAAAAAGTAAGTACAAAATCCTGGCACAATATAATTTTAGGAATAACTGCATGCATAACCGGCAGGGTGATAGATCATCATGGCATCTGTTACACAATTCAGATTAGGGCGTCCTTTAGTAACTTGCTTAGAAGGCTACAACTGGTGGGAAAATATTCCCTCATACCTATATATCTAGTGTATTCTGCACAAACTATGCCACTAATACCAAGTGTCAAAGAAGTGGGCATGGGTGTCCTAATACTTGATATAAGGTCCTCCATATACATAATCTCTAAAACTCAGCATATCCACAGTTGCACAGGGGGAGTACTCTGCTTCCAGAACAAGGAAATTCAGGATTACCTCTCAAACTCTAATGTTTTAGGAGGATGTGAGCTCCACATTTTTCAGGTATTTAGACATTATGAATAATATGTGAGAAAGCAGAATTACAGGAAAATGCAATTGTTGGGCATCGGGCACCATGACTGCATATGGAGCTTGAATTATAGAAATTATATAATACACATACACTACCTCCTGTAACTTTATACAGGGCACCATCATGGAAGCCAACAATTCAATGTGGTATATATCCATCCTTATTTACTACATATTCCAATTCATATAAGGACAGAACAGAAGCAAAGTGCAGAAATAGATGAAAAAAAAAATACCCACAAAAATCATATTTGTTGCAGAAAAAGTTGCAGAGAACCAATAATTAGAAGAGAACCAATAATTACAGTTTTTGTAGAACCCCACCAATGCAGTTTAGAAGCTCTAGTAAAAATTCACTTTTGTCTCTAAAAAGGTTATCTTCCCCGTAGCTTTGATCCTAGGAAATCTTTTGCAATCAAAAAGAAAGGTTTGCCAAGTTTTCTGTGTAAAATCATATGTATCCTGCAAAATTTATACTCTTCAGTCCACTTTATCATAGCTAATCCTAACAGCAGACCAACTCAAACTGAAATTTTCTTGGAAGGTTTAAAAGAGACAGAAGAGGTGGTACATAAAAGCAATGCCCATCCTTTCACACCTCTTTCACATCATTTACCCCTGACGTGAAAGTGCTGCCAATTCAAGTTCCATAGTTGGCAAACAGCAGGTGCAGGGAAAGATGGATCAAGATAAAAAAAAAAATACTTCTGCAAAAGAAACAATTTGCCCTATAGAAAACCCCTTTTAGACCTGTACTCTGAAATGCTAGATCAATAAAACAACCATTAGAGGTGACCTCACTGAATCTTTTGATCTGGCATGTACAGGCGATGAACAGTTTCAGAAAATGCTGTTACAGCTCTGGAAGCTCTAACGACCAGATACTCTACTCTGTTACACTAAGGATATGGGATGTAAAGGAAATAGGATTGCAGCCCACTTCAAATTCACTCAGGAGATCAAATATGTTTCTGCTCCCTCCTCCCAGGCCTTGCTGCACAGCTGTGTGAGAAAACACCAACATATCACTCCCTTACCAGCTTCAGTAAGAGAATAGAGGAACATTCACTATACAAGCTCTTGGAAACCAAAGGACCCAGAAACAGATATTCTGGTAGATCACTAAACCTGGGTTGGTGTCGGTTTTGGTCATAGCCTGAATTCAGTAACCTTTCTATGAATTAACTTGGCTAAGTTGTAATTCAGCTGCCAAAAAATGTCACACTCTTGACATTGCACCTCACACTAGGGGCTCTATTTATAAATAGGAAATCTGACATTCCCTCAAACATTCTCTGGTGGGAATCAAAATACTGCAATTGAAACACATGGACCTGGAAGATTCCGATTAGGGAATGTTTAAGAAAATGTCAGGGATGTTTTATGAATGCACTTGTAAGTCCAGCTCTGTGAACTAATCACAAAAACTTGCGTCCCAAGTTTATTGCCCTCCAAAACATTACTTGCAGCCTTAATAGGATGATTGACTGGCAAAGACAATGATATCAGTGTTATATTGACTGAATTTTTCTAGTCTTTACCATATTAGATGCAATTCATCAATTGACAAGTCTATCTTCAAAATGAAAGGAAATTTCATACACTAGCTTTAGACCAGTGAAAATGCTTTTCATTTCTCTGCAGTTATCACATTCATTTTGGATCCAGGACCAATGCAGCTTTCGTTGGATATGTAATGACCTACTTTAAGGAGGCAAATATTGATCCTAACAATTTTTTTAACTGACCATAAAATATATTCAAGTTGACTAAGGGCTCTATTTATAGTTCCCTGGTGGGAATCTTACAGGTCCATGTGTTTCAATGGCAGTTTCTGATTTCTACCAGGTAATGTTTGTTGGAATTTCAGATTCCCTGTTTTATAAATACAACCCTACGAGGTTCAGATATATATTGGCTGGTATAAACCATATTGTATCCATGGGTTACTTCAGCTACCCACCAGTTTAATTAAGTGATGATCTACTTTCCGGTGTTGATGTGAAGTGCATCCTGCCAAATGGTAATATAATCAGGACCTAAGGTCTGTTTAACGTAACCACTACTTAGCAAATTCATAGTAAAATGGCTTATTTACATCTGACACCCCTGAACCTCAAAGAGACAAATATCTATAGGTCCGACTATGTTTGCAACATTAAAGTATCTGCCACTATGAAATCATACATCCATCTGAGGGTACTAAAGCAATTGGGTGATCCCACATCAAGTAGAAAATAATTTATTGGATCTACTACAATCATATGGTCATTTTATTTACGTTTGTTTGGCAAAGTTTTGGAAGGAACAAATTACCATAATATTTACATCACTACACCATTGTGTATTTATTCCAGATCTGTTCAGTAATTCGGTGTGAAGGTTTACATGTATGCTGGAGCTTTCTATAATAAAAACCTGATAACTACCACTCTCACTGATATACCAGCTGCAGCCCAAATGAAAACCAAAAGTACACAAAATTACCTTAAATCAACAAAGTCAGTATCCTGAAATGGTTAAACCCAAGTTCTGCTCTCAAACTACTAGATCATTTGTGGCTGGAATTCAAAAAAGGCTGTTTGCTTGTAAACCCAACAAATCTGACAGAGCCGGAGCTCTTTCTTTAAAAAATGATGTTCAAAGCTGTTAGCACATAGTTCACAGGGACTAAAAGCTGTAATTGCTGCCAAAAGTGCATCTAGAAAATACTAACTTGAAGTTGGTATGTACTTGTTCAGTCATTTAATAGTATTTTATTGTATGAAGTACTGAAGTTACAGTTCCTATGCTTGGACATTAAAGAGCATATTTCTGTTGACCAGTAAGCCAAAACATAAATAAACAGGGATTCAATGTTGAATGAAAAAAAATAAAAACTTCTAATGGGGTGAAAAGTTTTTTTTAAACATAGTGTCTACTTTCCTGCGATACCCATTATTACAGACAGCTGGGTGCATCTATTGTGCCTCTTGTATGAAAACAAACTGAAAACAATTCCTGTGTACATGAAGTTTTCTCCATTACTCTTCACAAAGAAAGCAAAGTCTGAAAAAGATCATACTATATGGATCAGTAGCACATGAGCTCCCATCCGAAGCAGACGAGACAGAAGGATCAGCTTGATGATGTGTCAAGCTCTGACATTCAGGTGTATAGCACAAGATATAGGTTTAGTGTGGCTTGATAGGTTTCATTCTGTGATGATCCAAGTGTAAAGAAGACAGACTATATCTTGCTGTATGCGATGATAAGATTAGTAGGTAGGAACAAATGTAAAAGAAATTAGTTTGATAAAAAAAAGAGTTGAAATAACATCAGCTCATATCTTAATGGTAAATTGAACACACCTAAACTATTTCCATGAACATGAAATCGTGTGCCACATATGCTACTTATAGGAAAATGTTCTCCAAATGCTTAGTTGGTCTTAAAGTATATTAAAAGCCAAAACTTTTATTTTGTTTTTTGGTAGAACATGCAGTGGTTAGAATCATACAGCCTCTTTACCAGTTGTCACTGGAAGATGTGGATTTAGGATTATTATCCAGTATTTATATAGTGCTATCATATTACACAGCGCTTTACAATGTCCATAGTCACTAGCTGTCCCTCAAAGGAGCTCACAATCTAATGTCCCTACTATAGTCATATGTCATTAATACAGTCTAGGTCAATTTCTTCTTTCTTGTGAGGGGGGCAATAACCCTAATTGCATGTTTTTGGCACGTGGGAGGAAATCGGAGTACCCAGAAGAAACTCACACAAACACAGGGAGAACCTGCAAACTCCATGCAGATAGTGTCCTGGCTGAGATTCGAACCTGGGACACAGCGCTGCAAAGGCCAGAGTGCTAACCACTGAGCCACCGATTCTCTCTTATTTTCTGTCCTGGTGACAATGGCAACCAGATCAAAGGGAGAGGGTTAATTTCCCTAATACAGACCATAATACAAATCTAAGATAATACTGCACCTAATAATAGGAGCAGAAAAAAAGGCAGCACACCAAAAGCTAGTTAGAGTACTTACTTAAGTTCCATAAAGGCCAATGTGACATTTTGAGGCCCCATTTATCAGTTGGCATACAGAAAAACCATTAACAGTGAGAGTAAACCTGATATTGCATACACATTAACCACTCAATTAGGTGGCCTATAGGCATAGACCAGGGTTACAAAACGAATACCTCACATCAGTTATGTTTGGCTAACCAATGACCGCCATCAGTGAAATAACAGACATCAGTAAAAGACCTTTGCGATGACCCCCAGTTACGGACCATTACCTACCTGTTTCTAAACTTACATCAATCACTGCCTCTCACTCATCTGCTGTGCTTGTCCAACCTGCAACCAATCAGTGAGGATGATCTGTGCATTCTCAGTGTTTGCCAGTTGGCTGGGGGGAAACAAACACAACATGTAGTGCCAGGGATCGCACACTGACAGGCGGATTCCTAGGGCTGCATTTATTCATGCAGCCCTGGGAATCCTCCTGTCAGTGTGCGATCCCTGGCACTACATGTTGCGTTCATTTCCCCCCAGTAATGATTTCTCGAACTTCCGATGGACTCATTAGAAGTTTGAGGAAATTTTCACGAGAATCCCATTCTCGTGGCATTCAATCTGAGCCCTAAGCTCCATAATGTCTCCACCTCATCCCATAATAAAATGTATTTGCAGAGGTGTCTCCACTGCTGTGGGGGGAATGAATTTAAGTAATGGAGTAGGACTCGTTTAGGTATATTCTGGAACCCACACAATGCACCTTTTACTGAATCTTGTGGTGTTTGCTAGAAGTTGTACAAGTTGGACATTTTGCCTTAAGGTCACGGTGACTCCCAGAAAATTAAATTATTAAAAATAATAATTATTATCCAGAGGAAACTGAACAATTTTGCAGTAATATATTGAATATCATCCATCACACTCTGAAGAGTGCCATGATCCCACTTGTCTGAATTACATATCGTAACAGAACCCATGTGAACAGCAAGAATTGGGAATATTTCACAAGCCTGATAAAACACACTCTGTGTGCCATGATCAGAGCCTTTAATGCTGTACAATATCCGATGCGTATATTATAAGTTCTATTCTACCTTCACTCTGAGCTCATAAGACTCAACACACATAGGATTTAATTTTAATGAGGGCTGTGGAAGTACCAGTGGCCATACCATTCCCTTTCAAAAGTATTTTTACATAAATTCTTATTTGCAAAATCTGCTATATATTCATTTGGCAAAGAAGTGGATTTCACAGGTAAAGAACTGCTGTTCATTGTCATCACAGTTTAAACATGAAAAATATAGATTTACTTACTAGAATATATACCATATTCTGCATTAAACATTGATATACAGCACTTTTGAAAGTCATGTGTTAAGCTTTGCCTTAAGTGGCATATTTTCACTGAATTAACCTTATTTTAGTACCTGATGGTAATTGTTACTTACAATAATTATATAACAGATGGAGCAGGGACACCAGGGATCTGCTGGGCAGCACTGCCTCTCTAAATCTCGCTATCATATTACATAAAGCTAAACTCTACTCAATGCTTGGGGTATCCTCAGATTCAGTAAAACAATACAGACTATAGAAACGTCTATATCTATATATATTACGAAAAGCAATAACGAAACTGTAGGACAAATGCTAATATGAATATATCCTGTCCTGTTAGTACTGATCAGAAGCAGATACATTAACAAAGGACTTTGTTGGTAAAGGCAGAGTACAGATAATAGGTTACTATTAGTGTAGTACCTATGTCAGCAGGTGTTTCCACCTGTCAATGGCTGGGAGGCTGCACCTGGAGAAGTTCTCCCTAATCCCATTTTCTTAATTACCTTTACATAGCAGATGTTTAACTTACATACAATAAACAGGTTGTGTAGTGTGGCCCCAAAGCTGATCCCTTATCCCTTTTCTCACCTTTTTTGATATTTTAGTAGTTTTCATTATTATACTAAAATAACCAAATTCTGCACATTGGACAACTTTAATGAATTGTTTTCATTCATTTATATTAGAAGAGATTTCCAGCACCAGGTGGTATAGACCAAAATGAAGATAGTAAAAATGTTCAATGAGCTGGGACACATTGACTGAGAAGGTGGAATTTTACTGATTTCAGTCACTCATTTGTTAATGAAAACTGTTTGTGCCCCCCTGGCACTTAGTTGGGTATTTATTGAAAAGCGAATTTTTACCTTGTTTCACATCATTCTCTAAGCAAGCTGAAAATTGTGTAGCATATATCTAGGCACATAAATGCAGTACATCTCTGCAATGTAAGCACATTTTCATGTTTTATCCCTTAAAAGGCTCTGAAAGTACAGAAAAATACCAGTGATCTGTCAAAGAATAAATGCACTCAGCTGATTTGGTAGCATTATTCTTTACCACTAAACATCACTAACTTTGTCGCTAAGAAGTGACTTTCCATTGTTACAGGTCAAAAGTATGCTCCATCATTGCATTAGTGTTTACTTCTACGAATCTCTCTCTTTCAGCAATTTGTAAAGTCATATGAATGAAGATCAAATGTCCCTGGTGAGTTTGTCCCTGACATGGAATGTTGCTAAATTGCCGAGGGACTAAGCTACAAATCGCTATACAATTTGTGAGTAAGCAATTCCATGGAAAATAACTATAATTTTCATAGCGAGAAATCACTTAAAAATAAAAAAAAAAATTGAACCGCTGCCACAAAACCACCTGTGTGATGTAAGAATGTAAGATCAGCCCTAAGCTACAGTTTCTAGTCTAAAAATTCTTCTCTCCGGTGGCGTACAAGTTTAAAACACACCTAAGGGCACATTGCCAATACTAACATGGAAGTAAAGGAAACATTCCAAGTCTATTTGATTCCTTTTTTTCTAGTAAATACACTCATGAAAGCTGAAGTAACACAATTACTTTTACAAGAATACCATAAAAGCAGGCATTGACTATTGATGATAAATATAAGCTTAAATCTGAAGAATTTTCCCATTCAACATTCGCATTACATGGTCAGGCCCATACTAATTGTTGTCTATCAAGTAATCACTAGTCATGCGCCTTCAATCAGATGGATTCTATTACAACCTAACCTCATCTTTCTCATATTTTAGATAAACCAAATAATAAATATTTATATTATTTAATTAGTTCTGCTTGGTATCTTTTCTGTTTACATAGGGCCAAAGAGATTTCTAATACTTGCTATAATTAAATATAAATGGGCTGCCCAATCCAAACCCACCATTTTGGCAAAGGACACTTTTTAGTAAGTTTTTGTGGGGCTATATGAAGATTTTATCTCCTTTGTTGGATGTTATATTTGTATTATGGAGAGTGCTCTAGAAGAACTTGTAAAAGTGGGCTGGAAGAGCTAATTCCCCACATGGACAAGCATTATAAAAGTACATCTTGCTATAGGATTGTACAGGCTCAATCAACTACAATATGATTTTTGTGTGGACCTGATCGTACCTATTGCTTGCAATTGCTTTGTTTTACATTTCAGAAAGTTCAGTTCTCATGCTCATCTGCTTTTCACACGTAGCTTTTCTTTTATTCTGATAAGTCATTTTTAAATTATTATATTTTTCTGTCTGTCTAAACATTTTACAAATAATCAAAATTCTGAATATATAATATATAAACAAATCTCATATTTCCACACAATGCATAGGTCCATACCATGAGAAACCATTTCAGAACAATAATTAACACTATATGCAGATATCTCTATATACTATAAAGTAATTAGCACTATATTAACACTATATGAGGTTTATATTTTAACATATATAACATATATACCTTTTATTCAGATCTTTAAGCTTTATCGACAATGCATGTATACCATGTCAGCAACGGCAGTAGAGACAAGCTAAATACACATCTATTTCTAGCAAGAAATGTGCTAGCATGTAATGTATACAGCCCCAAAGAGTACAAAAACCATTTCCAATCTAAAACATATTAAGCATTACTGCACTCCTTCAATAAACTGGAATAGTCAATTTACAGTTAATTAGGGATGTTCTACTACAAGGCATCTGGATAATATAAAAGCTTTTAGATTTTAACATTTAAATGTTTTCCAATTTCAAGTTAAAACACAGCAGGCATATGCCTAGATGTGCACAGGAACAAACAGGGATTTTTCTGAACACTATGATAACAATTCAGGTCTATAATTACATAGTTGTCATGGAAAAGTGTGACATCTGTTGCACAGACTGTTGGTTAACTTTTGTCAAAAGCAGTGAACTGTCT
Organism: Pyxicephalus adspersus; assembly: GCF_032062135.1. Classification (NCBI taxonomy): domain Eukaryota; kingdom Metazoa; phylum Chordata; class Amphibia; order Anura; family Pyxicephalidae; genus Pyxicephalus; species Pyxicephalus adspersus. The sequence goes on from NC_092862.1 coordinate 41,036,873, forward strand.
AGTTTTTGCATAGGAAGCAAAAAAACAAAATTAAACTATAAAAAGGTACCAGTGAAAATGACAAGTTATGGACTAAATATTGCTTAAGTTAAATAATATGTTAAGTAAGATAATAGGAATTATACTTTTACATTGTACCCCCTGCTCTCTCAAATTAAAAAAAAAAAGACAGGTACTTTTAGATATTACTCCAGTTTAGTGGTCATGTGACCATTGATTCTCTTGTCATCATTTTAATTAGGAGGGAAGGGGTGGGTGCATTGTAAGAGGGCCAGAACAAAAGGAGATTTAGAACAGCCTGTCAACCAATTCAAGATGGGCTTCAGCCAGACAGACACACACATATATATATATATATATATATATACACACACATATATATATATATATATATATATATATATATATACATATATACATATACATACATACATACACACACACATATATATATATACATATACATACATACATACACACACACATATATATATATATATATAAATTTCATTTTTTTCTAGCTATTTAGTCTATAGTACAAAAAGTGCCACATTCTAAATACAAATATTTAAGAAAGCAACAAGATTAATTAAGACTTTTGAGGCACATGCTCTGAATAAATGTACCATTTAGTTTACAAAAAATAAAAAATGTATACGTTATTATTTAACACTGGGCAACAATTTTGAACAAATTTTTTGTTGACTAAGTTTTAAGCCTATTTACACTAAAATAGGTATGTTGATTCCGAAAGTGCAGTTAATTTTCTTTTATCACATCCGTTTTTCTCTCTACTGCTTATATTAATGCGATTACTGTAGTTTGGATTTGTATAGGCTATTCATTTACACGCAAGACAGTGTGTTTAGAGGTAGTGCGCTACTTTATGTAGTGAATAAGCTAAATTTATTTTTCTACTTACACACGTATTTCCTTTCTTTCAGATCATGTCTGGCTCTGCTGTTTCATTGTAAGTGCCTAAGCAACCATGATTCATTTGGTTTTATCTGTGGCTGTTTCACCATTCCCAGTCAAAGTGCCAACATCAGAACATTTGTAGAGCAAGCCTATTTGGCATATTTCAGAGTTAAACTTGATGATCAAGATAAGTCTTGGGCCTCTCATAAGGTGTGCAAATAGTGTGTCGAGGGTTTACGTATGTGGACAAAGGAAACACGTGATAAGATGCCATTTAGTATACCTATGGTTTGGTGAGAGCCAGGAGATCATTTCAGTGATGTTAGAAAATGCTCATCTGTCTGATGACTCCATGCTGTGCACCATCGTGGAAATAAACACTGTCTGTTCTGTCTAGCAATGTCAATTGCGGCAGCCAGGAGAACTAGGATACCAGCAGCCCTTGCTTCCCTTTAGATGTGCAGCCTGATGGAATAATGGAATTCCCAGCATCCATTGTTTGGCTGTGCACAGCTGAAGGGGATTCTAGAGTCTGATCAGCTCCTGATTCAGTTCTGCACTGCTATTGGCTGCTGGGACTTTAAAACCTCTCTGCTCCCACTCATCAGTGCCTGTTGTAGCGTTTAGCTGGGCTAACTTGTGCTGGAGATTTATCGTCTGATTTGCTGTTGCTGACATTGCCAGTTTATGCTGCCTGGACAGACCTTTGCCTGTGACCCTGACTCTGCTTGTGTTTTGTCCTTGTGTACTTCGTTTGGTTGACGGATATTCTGTGTTTGATCTCTACTCTGTATTCTGGACTTGTCTCTGTTGAAATCTTGGTACTGCTATTGGGCTCCTGGTTTGCTGCCACCCCATTTCCAGACACCAGTTCTTGCGCAATATGTCCTGGGGGCAACCGAGTGCTGGGAGACACAACCAGTCTCCCGAGGGTGAGCGGGGACTTAAAGGTGAAGACTGTGGTGTTAGATTGGGGGACTGGTGTCTGTGTCTGGTGGGAACTGGTGCTGACCAGGGCCTTACAAGTGACTGTTACTTTTGTATATTGAAAACTTCACGATATGACAAAAAAAATAAATGTAACAGAGTATCCTACTCTACCATTATCTATACGCCCAGTGGACCATTCAGATGAAATCCCAGCTAGTTTTCATTACACTACCCTCTCTTGAAGAACATGATTATCGTGATGAACTAGGTGACAACAATGATGAAGAGTTTGAAATTGAAGAGGACTCTGTTCGTAAGGCATTTGGATCAGCATGAGTTGAGTGATTTGGCATGTGATTTCGGACTATCGAAGAAGGCTTCAGAACTCCTAGCATCAAGAAAAACTTACTTGAAAAAGGAACGAAGGTATCGTACTTTCGAACCAGAGAAATTGCATTTCTGCACTACTTTAGAATTGACGGTGGCTTTGTGTGTTGACATAACATACCTGGTTTAATGGAGGAATTGGGAATTCCATTCTATAACTGAATGGCGACTATTCATCGATAGCTCAAAGCGAAGCTTAAAGTGTGTCCTCTTTCACAATGGCAATATATTTGGGCCAGTCCCAATTGACCATTCAGTTTCTCTTTGTGAAGAATATGCAGTCATAAAGAGAGTCATTGAGTTGGCAATATCACCAACACAATTGGGTCATCTGTGTTGACCTTAAAATGGTATGCTTCCTTCTTGATCAGCAATGCAGATACACCAAGTGACCCTGTTATCTGTGCATGTGCGCCAGCAGAGCTCATGAGAGGCATTGGGTGGAAAGGAATTGGCCTCCAAGATCTGCCCTAAAACCAGGTGATCCAAACATTCTACATAAGCCACTTGTTGATAGAAAGAATATTATACGAGGGTGTGCTAAGAAGTTCCTGGCTTTGCCCCCTTTCAGGTGAAATAGAAAAATGAGTGTGGGGGCATATGACAGCCTTATATCTTAGTGTGTAACTGTGCAAATATCAGGTCTTTGCGATTCTTAAAAGGGCTTTTAGTGGGAAGCTGTGATGGCAGAGGCACAAGCAAGTTCCATGTCGTTGGAGTTACCGGCCGTCATGAAGTTTTTGTTTCTCTAGGGAAAGTCAGCAAAGGACACCGAGATGTCACACACACTGCGGGAGAAGTGTCTTTCCTACAGGACTGTCAAAACCTGGATATCTTCTTTCAAGAATAAGCATTTCACCGTTGAGGATGAGCCCCGCAGTGGGCGCCCCCCAACCGGCAACCTGCGATGTTGTCCATGAGTGCATTCTCTGCATAGCCATCTCTCTAACTTCCTGGAAAACATTGGTGCAGTAAGTGATGAGCAAGGTGAACGATTCCACCAAGATTTGTAAGTCATGGAAGGACGGTATCGGGGTAGATGACATATACATATGATGGCTGACTATTGTCTGAGCATCAGCGGGATTGTCCTAACACTCCAGGAAAAGCTATAAGCATAAATTTTTACCATAACCGCTTTATCTATTCATTTTCAAATGTTTTACTAATAAGTCAGAGTAACAATAAATCCTTTGTATGAACAAAAGAAATTTAAATCAACAGTACATTTAGGTGATTTCATTATCTTTTCATTGTATGTTTTTTAGACGAAAATGGAGGGTACCCTGTATTGTAAAAACTGGATGAGATAACAAAAAACTGGGGTATTTTCTGGATTCACCACCCAAAAATTATTAAAAAACAAGTCTAAGATCTAACTTAACAAAAAATGCATTCCCAAATGTAATCAACAATACATAGTTATAACCATATACATATCTGATTCATTAAAAACAAATTTCTCATACCAAAAAGCAGTGACATACAAAGTTCATACACTACTTCGTCTCGTTTTATGGAAGCTATATGTGCACTTCTTCAGGATTCAAATTAGACTTTAGCCTGGATAATATAATAAGTGTATAGAGCGTCCCCAAATCTGAAATTGGTGTTACACAGCAACGGAGGACATCGGAAACAACATCCAAGTAGCTAACAACTGCTATTCAATATGTTTGTAGGTTGCCTCCTATTCAGACAACCAAATGCCTCCCTATTTCTTATCGTCCATTTCTATTCCATAGGCATTAGCTTTTAATGGATCCCCCAAATTTTTTGCCAGCCCCTAATGTCCCAACATCCTTAGAAGTATTTTATTCCAGTAGAAATAAAATGTAATGCATTGCTGGTCACTAGGCCTAAATAATGCATCCATACAGATAAACCTGCCATACATTTAGTCCTAAACTCCCTTTTTAGTAGCTTCTAACATGGCTAGGGAAGCTCCTAGAGACCCTTAGGTATGTGGGTGCCTTGGGCAATTGCTCATTTTGCTTGCTCCAAATACCAGTCCTGTTTAAATGACATTCCACTCTACTCACCTACAACATGCTTGTTTCATAGAACACAAATTGAATATAAATCACCGTATAACAGAGCAGTCTTACTTTTATTTTCTGTATTTATAAATCAACACTATATTTTTCAGAACTATGCACTAGAGTCATTCACATTATTTTCTAAATACAAAGGATCTGGATGTTGCTTTGAGTCTATTTGTCACAGTGACAATACATTGGGGCTGCTTTCACCTATTATCATGTCTTCAGACTAGGAGACATGCATTTACCAAATAGCTAGTGTTTACTATAAGGGTCATTCTTTTCTCTTCTAAATTTAAGTGCTGTAATTATCATCATCTTTAGAACAACAGATGGCATATGTCTTAGTTGCCAGTATTTACTGGAAGGTAAAATTCTGTTCTGTTAGTGTCACGGTGTTTCTGCCTTACCAACAGGTTAACAGGTATTACAAAGGGTCAGAGGAAAGTGACTGAGCCACTTAGACACAAAGGCAAAAATTTAAGCCATAGTTATGGGAAACAGAACAGTTTCCTGTGTGTCCCGTGTTTTACAATACTATGTATGTTTACCAGACTACATTTTCCTAGTATAGCTGTATTGCTGTAGAAACCAGGTCTCTTAATGGGGAGGTAGATCATGTAATACACTGGAATTAGGTGGTGAGCTATTGTAAGATCGACATTGATAACAAGAAGATAAAAACCATGGGAGAAGTCTGTATTGATTGGTGCACAGCTACAGCCAATAACAGCTACAGCCAATAACAGCTACAAAATGGGGATTTGAATAAGAATGACAATTACTTTATGGTTGCTTTAAGAATTTGTCTTGTTAAAGAAAGGTGAGCAACACTGTAGTTTTGGGGGTTTTTTATGTCCTAGTAGGGACTGCCCATCCGTAAATACAAAGCTGACTAGTATCAGCATCTGTCAGTATATTAGTTTGCCTAAGACCAACTGTGGTCTAGCATGTAAATGTAGAGAAATATTACAATGTCTGGACCAATTAGACATTCCCGGCTACATGCAAAAATGAGAGTTACCACGGCAGGTAGGGTTGATCATTCCAGACATGGCTGGGAAAACTTTTGTCTGAACTTTGTAGGAGTCTCAAGCAGATGCTGGAGATTCCAAACACATAGAGGTACTATTGACTATATCATTTGGTCCTGCCTAGCTTTGGTCCCATTTTGTCACGACCTCAATAACCTTCTTTCGTCTCTCCTTGTCACTCACTTGCCTGGCCTAAAATTTATCCCCACCTTCATAAAAGCTCATTTCCCATATTCTCACGACTGCTTGGTTCCCCCATTGCCCGCAAGTGGAAACACCACAACCCTGTCCAATATGGACTTTAGAAATAGAATATGTGACCCAGGGCTTATGGAACATCTCACAGCTCGGCTTCGTAATACACTGCCCCCGTTTGAAAACTGTTGCCTTGGGACGCCTTATGTGTCTACTGTCATTATCTGAGCGACCCCGTATCAAATAGGTTTTTCTTTGGGTGTGTACAATGACTTCGTTATCATTTATGACTGCTGCATGTCACATACTGCAGCCTTACATCTCTCCCAGTACAAACCTCCATATCTCCTGAACAATATAACCTACCGACTTGATTGACCAAATTTTCAGGGTACACAGGGGACCTTCATAGCTAGCAGTACCCCAAATTTCATCTCCCCATCTTTATTAACTTACAAAATATGGAAGTCATAATTATAAAAACTAGTGAAAATTGAACATCAGGGTTTCTCTTTAAAAAGTGTGTCTAGAAGCCCGACATTAAACATACAAATTGTGGACCCTCTGGGCCACTTACATAGCAAGAAGGTGTGAACGCCAAATTTATACCGACCTGTCACACAACTAGAAAATTCATACTACACTACCCTGTCCACTTGCCCACTTTGAACCCCAATTACTCTGGAACGGGGAGATGTACAAAACCAAAAATGTAGGTGCAAGTGGGGAACATTTCTTCGTTAGGCCAGTACCAGAACATAAAAAACTCTGCCCATCAAAAAAATCTACCATTACACATTGGTGGACCTTCTAGCACCTGAACCCCAATTTCTCTGGAACAGGGGGGTACAGGTGAACAAAATTAGAGGTATAAATGGGGGACACCTGTGGCTAACATCCCCTAAAATTTAATTTCCATAGAAATTGTGGTTCAGGTACTAGAAGCCTCCACCAATGTGTAACAGGGTAGTTTTTTTTTATGGGCATTTTTTTTTTAAGTTCTGACAATGGCCTAATGATGAACTCACAAAGTTCAAGACAAACTTTTTTTGATGTAATTATGTATGACGTATAGTAATATAAATTCATGATTAACTGCCAACTGAACCAGTCTCTTTTCTGTACATTTCTATATCCAAATTTATATGGGTGGCAACAAACCAGTAACCCTTAGAAATTATTAATTAGAGGGAAAGAAAAAAGCCTTTTCACCTCTTCTATATATTCCTTTTTACCGGGAAGATTATTTTGTCTTAATAAAAACAACACATTACAGAATGAAATTTCTTTCTTGGTTCTTTTATGGTTTGCAGTTTGTATGTAAACCATTTTAAATTTGTGCTTGTTTTCTAAGTGACAAACTTAAAAGCTTCCCCAACAAAGTGAAATGGGGGGGGGGGGACAGCCAAGCACACCCAGCATTAGGCCTAGTCATATTTTTGTTTGGAACCCATGACTGATGAATTTATTTTTACTAGTACTGAATTGCAACTGTGAATCTGAGTATGTGAGGCTTTGAAAAGTTCTGCATGCTACATTTTTCAGGCTTATAAATGCATGGGTCTGATCCACTGAAAAAAATACCTTATTTTCCATTCTTTAAATAAAAATGGCAAACAATAAAACAGATTATGAAAGGTCTTAATAATATGGAGAATAAATTATCCTATACAGGATAGAAGGATAGAAAATTAACCTATACAGGATCTAATTTCATCAGACTAAAAGAAAAGTTCCCACCCAAATGGGGAAAAAAGATTGCTACTGTCACATTAGTGTTTTGTAAGTGTTCTGCTTTTGTACACTCAACACAAACACCTGAGGTCCAAGTAATCTTATACTTTAGTTCATGTCCATCTTCTGGTTCAGTTATATAAACATTTTCTGCAGATTATTAGAGAAAAATCAGTTGTGAAAGAAAGAAAAGAACAATGCAGGTAATTTTGTTTTAATTTCTTTATTTTCTTGTGAATAAAATGATGTAGAAGTTTTTTTTTTTAACTTGATGGAGAATGAAGGAATGGGGGAACATGTCTTGTAGCATATAAGTTAAAGTACTGTGTGAGCAGTCATTACTGCAGGCAATGTCTGAAACCATAAACAAAATGTAAAACAAAAAAAAAGCACCAATAAAAATACATGATCCCTGAATTCTAAAATAAAATACTGTTGCAATATTATTTTTTGAAATTGTGTATGTATACTACGCCAAAGGTTGCCAGGTAGTAATGCAAAGAAAGAAGTTTAGTCAGAAGAGAATTATTTGTGTGAGCGCTATTCTCTTCTGTTTAAATGAAATACTAATAAGTCTGTAGTGTAAGAACAGTGTCTTTGGTAGTAAAACGAAGGGGGAGTTTCATGCTAAGAACATTATCAAGGTACATACACAGCTAAACCCCTTCACCTTTGACTGCACTTAAGGAAATAAGGCTTTGAAGGATTTGGGAAACCAGCTGACAATCACATGCTTGCTCTTAAAAAAAAAAACAAAAAACAAAAAATGAATTGTGTAAGCATAAATATCAGGTTTTTCTGTAGTGAAGGGTCGGTAATGCATTGCCCAGCAATGCAAGGGGGAGAAAGTTCCAGTACAAGGCTACACATAGGAACCTGCCGTTAGTAAAACTGAAAATCTATAGAATACTCCTTGCAAAGAGGCATGATAACATGTAAACATTTAGAAATACTGACAAAACAAACAAAAACCCTGTGATGAGGGAAAAGGCGCATCTGTTATTTCTGTTTCTGAAGAAAATATTTTACATCAGTACAAAACTCATGAAATATGGCAACAAATTGAAGTGTTGAACACATATTAACAATACAATGATTTTCTAGAAACTCTAGAAAATATACAATAACTAATAGATTTAGTACAAATGTAGCCCAATATGTTGGAAATAAGCAGCTTTTGTATACAACCTTTTATGTTTATTAAAAGCCAACTAAAACAAAATGGTTTGACCACCATTTTACACAGATGGTGGTGGTTTGGCTAACCCGCCAACTTTTTAAATCTCTCAGTGATGACCAACATGCTGCAATTGCTGTGAGGAGAAAAGAAATAGTAAGTTTATACAACAGAGAGGATGAAGTCACAAATAATTCAAATTAATCTTCACTGTGACACATTTCATTTTTTTAGTTTAAATGAAAATACACAATTAACACTCGTTATTGTTAACACTTATTATTTTTTTCTCTTTACAGATATTGTAGAACTTTAGTTTAAACACCACAATACCAGTGTGCTTTTGCAAAAAAATCAGAATGCGGTATAACTACAGAAATGCTGCAGTCGGCCTAACAAGACTGCACGGTGAACGTAAACCAATGACAATCCCCAGAGATACAGAAAGTTTTGGGTTACTTGTACACCATCATATGGCTATCTGATAATTGAGGGCAGACTAACACCTTTAGGTATACCTGTCATTCACATACAGGAGAGGCAGCCATTTTAATGTTTCTATAAGACTAATGAGCCACAAAACTATGACATGAATCGTCTGGAGTCTGTAAAACAGAAAACCAGAAAAAATATGCTGTTTCTTCTGTGTGTGGCCTACAGGTACACTTTAACTTCCTGGAAACACATTTGTGGGAAATGGTTTATGTATGTAAAAATCATATATAAAATGCATATTTGTTTCTTTTATAGATAGGAGGCCAGAATTCTTACATAAACGCAGCTAATCTGAATACACCAATTTCACACGAAACACCACAAACAAAATTAACAATAAAAAAATTGGACCTTTTCATACAAGCCCAGATTCAATTAGTTCCCTTTACTCTTAAACATTAATCAATATCCAAATTACTTACACTCCATATCATTCCAATGGTCAATAAATATAAACACAACAGCTCATATTATATCAAAACATTAGTTACACCCAATGTGTGATAAGATTAATAATACAGGCCAATAAATGACTGCATGGAAATGTATGTAACAACCATGAATGGGGAAAAAGGGAAATAAAAACAGATAAAACAGCATAAATATAGCATGATTTGTATTAAGTTAAATAGTGAATTAAAAACAATTGGTTTAAAGGCAGCAAAACACTTGGGCCACTAATGTATTTTAATGAAAAATAAATAAAATGAGATCAATTCATAGTGGCCAGAAACAAAAAAAATGTCACTGAAAATTTAGAATCTGGACCTCAGCAAAGAGAAAAAAAGAATTTCCTTCAGAAAAAGACCCTTGTAATTAACTGAACAAAATAGAAGGAAACCACATACATAAAAAAGTAGCTGCTATTAAGTGAAACTGGTTTTCTTTTCTTTACAAATGCGGTTTACCATAGAGATAATACAGATATGAGAGGAGTTTACTTGAGAATTTTTTAAATAAAAAAGTCCTACCATCAATTTCCTTGTGATAAAATGATTGGTTTCAATGTTATAGTGTATATAATAAACGGTATAAAAAGCTATGTTCTTGAAGCCAACCTCTGTGATTTCTTTTGTTACCGATATGACATACTAGGAGTTATTTAGCTCACACCATTGTGCTGTGACAAGACAGGAACGTTACCATGACAGGTACCATGACAAGATATGTTTCTAAATAATAGACAATATCCTTGGGGAGTGTTGTGTATATATAACAATTCAACATGACCACATGATGTCAGCATTGTACAATACTACATAAAGTGCTGTCCATGTTACTGAAATTTTGTTTAGATATATATAGTCTATTATAGTCTGAACTATAAATACACCAGGCCTATTTATAAGGTCAAAGCTGCTATTTTTGTCCATAGCAAATCCAAATTTTTTTATACAGCTCATATATTTATATGTAACATAATTGTGTAACAATGATGCATATAATTGTAGAACCGATTAAACCAAGCACATCTATTATTTAACATGTAGGGAAGCACAGGAGCAAACAAGGTGGTGTAAAAAGGTTTTCACCAATTCATCCCTAACACCCATGCTTTCCTTCTGACATTGAAACCTTTCAATTTACAAAGTAAGAAATCATGGCAGCATAATAACATAAATTACTGTAAATTAATAGATAATTATTAAATCACCAATATTTATAAATTGTCACCATAGTGTTTATTGTTTAAAATATTTTGAAGGCTTGCAGATTTTTTGTTTGTTTAAGTAGCTTACTTAAAGACCTTATTTTAAAGATTAAGTGTAATCTACTATCTTGCCATCCCTGGATCCTCATTCCCCATGCCAATTCACAGCACCCTGCCTCAGTACTCCGCTTAAAGAGGACCTCTACTGAAAGATTATAAATGCTGCCATTACTAAATTTATTGCAAAGAATGCCAATTGCTTGGATGCTTCAGTAGTTTTAGTCATACACCTGACAAGCTTTGCCAAAGACCTGGATTGTCCCTGCTCCAAAAGTCCAGCACTATTGCTGCCAGGAATGGAAACGTTTTCAACAACCAACATGGACAGAGTCAATGACGTCAGGTAATATACATATTTAGTGGTGACTCTGCCCATGTTGGGAGAGGTAAGGAGACAACCTCAGTGGGGTGCAGTTTAGTGTTCAGATACAAGTACAAGTTGATGCATGTTAATCCTCAGTCAGTAATTCAGATAGTATTAAAGGATTAAAGAATTAGAACACTAATTAGGCAAACAATACTTATTTTTTAGAAACAGATCAGGAATGGGGGTTTACATGATATACAAATAGAGGACCACTTTAGGAGACCTCAGTCACAACACAAGTAGTGAGCTATGCAAATATACCACATCTCCATGACAGAAAGTACTGAAAGGCCAACGACAATACAGGGGGGATGTTAAAGGTGGATTCTACCAGACCAGCTACAGCTTTATGTGTACAATGTGAGAAAGTCACAGAATGCAGTAAACCCAAAGTAAGGATTAAGGTAAGGTTGAAGTTTAGGTTTAGTATAAGTATCCAAAAACAATAAAAGGTAGCTCAAAAATAATAGAACATTTTATAAAGAAGCATGACACAAACCTGTCTTCCTTTTTAGCTCTAAAACGTAAAATTTTGAAGACCCAAACATGATTGAGAATATGTGATCAGCTGTCCCCTTACACCCAGTATATTTATCTAAACGGAATCTTACTTGAGTAGTTGACTCTGCGATGCAATACAAACATGTCTCCAGGTCTATTTTGCTGCGCTGATGTGGCAGGCTAACCACTGGCATAATTGCCACAGTAGCCAAAAAATTACAGATAACTAGATAACTAAGATAGCTAAATTAATACACAGAAATGAATAATTTCATTTATTCTTCATTGGATGCACCAAGTTCTATACCTAGATGTATCACTTTGATTTCTGGCATAAACTTAACATGAAACTATTTTCTCAGCATTGATGTAGTTGCTATTTATGCAGCAATAACTTTAAGTCTTAGGTCAAAAACTAATTTTAGAAAAGACTGCTCACAAACAAGCCATTATGAAATTTTGACTGGAGTTATGGAAGGTTGCCATTGTAAGGATTTCTTGGAACTGTTGGAGAACTGGAATGATCCAGCTGTATTTGTATTTAACAGTCCAACTAAAATCTTACTAAAGTGTGCACTGTGGGTCTGGACTGAGCTTCTCCTGTGTAAAATGGCTCATTTAGTTTAACTGACCTATTGGATTTTCAAATAATCTGATGAATCTTTTTTTTTTATCTCTGAATATTTCATACTGCATGGCTTAAAAACATTTCAAAAAGCCTTACTAAAAACTGCAGACCTGGTATTGTGTTCACACAAAAAAATAGCTTGGTAAATTCTAAGTAATATTAGCCAATAATAATTTAACCGCCACTGTTTTGATGGAATCCTCATAATGCTCTTAGGGCATAAGGGTTACTAAAGTGGTCAGAAATGAAAGACAAAACTGTGTGAAATATAAAGAATACCTGAAATTATAAAAATAAAAACATGTGGGCATTCATCCATGTAACACTCTTCATTTTTTAAAGGACCAGTACATGGTTGAAATGTAGGACATAATACTGCACATGTTGCTACACACTAATATTACATTTATGCAAATTGAAAAAAAGAATCAAAATGAGAAATGTTGCAATTTAAACACAACAAACTGGATAAAATGCCTGGTATGTTAGCATACTTCTATAAATACTATTGTATGATGGGCCATTATGTGCCTTTGATTAAAATAAGTATAAAATCTCAGGTTCTGAAGCATCTGGGGTCCTGTGCTATGCACTAATTAAAAAATATTGTGCTGGCAAAGTCTGCATTTTTGTTAACTACTGCTCAAAATACTAAAACTCATGATGTAATGTATGAAGTTGTATCAGTATTAGGCAGTTCACTGTATTGGTCTCTTTAGTTCACAAGTAGGTACCATAGATAATTTAGAGTCACTAATGCTGCAGTATATGCACTACAAACATACTGTGTACTAAACTGCTGAAACATTGCTCATAGAACACAATAAAAACATTTCCTTAAAAGAGGCCTCCAAGGTGGGCAGACAGTTATGTAGATGAGGTCTTTCAAAGGTGGGACCACTAAGTGAAACAAAAAAACAAAGAAGCTGATCAAGAATAATTAGGACATTTTTACATTGAATGAAATTAAGGTGAAAAAAAGCACATATTTCTCAGAACAATGAATATTATTTCAGCTTGTTAGTGTTAAAATGTGAGGCAATGAAGATGCAAGTACTGTCTGGAGTGTAATACAAAATGCAACAGCCTAACTGCAGTTCTCTTCCTTAATCTCCAGTTGTGGCAAAGGAAGACAGAGGTTATAAAGTCAATTTATTCCTTAAACCCCAAGGAGAAATTCAAAAATATCAATTCAACCTACACTGGTAATGGTGATTGTTTACAATTTGTAACTTACAATGTAAGTTGTCATAATTGTCAGGCTTCTTTCCAAACTATGGCCTAAATTTGCCTATTTTTGAGTAGCTAATACAAATAATTTTTGCTAAGGACATTGCTTTTATATCACTTTCTTTCTAGGGATCTGTAAAACTCTTGCATTTGAAGCATAATCAGCCTTATACTAAGTAGTGTTTACTCCTTCAATTGCAACTGACATTGTAAAGATATAAACTGTGGAGTTTGTTATTCTTTCACATGCACGAAAAAAAACTCTTAAGGCGTAGAAAGAACAGCTGGCTTAATTTAAATCACAACCTATAATGCTTGATGAAGATAGCTCATGAAACCAGTTATCTCAGAGATATTTTCCATTAGTTGAATAACGAGAGCAATCACGAAAATTACAGACTTGATGTTAGAAACCTGTGGTCTCTAAATGAAATGATAACAACAGGTGTTTTGCAATGAAAAGTCAAACTGAAACATCACAAATGCTTCACATGATATAGTCTACTAAAAACACATTTCAATATCCAAAAGTTAAATAAGTTAGAAGGGGAAGGCGAGATCTATTTTTTTTTTTTTTTGCAGAAATATTGTTCTTCTCTGGAAAAACCTAGAATAAAACGTAACACTGACAATGATCTGTTTAAAAAGATAAAAGCAACAGAAAGTCATGATAAAAAATATGAAGATTTGTTACTGCTCTTGGCGTAGACATGTAGGCTGTAAAGGGATGGGATACTCCATCTTAAATTCAGTTCCTATCGAACAACTAAACACGCTACACATAATTTTGAAGGGCCTATGCAGTCATCGTGACAAAAGGCTCCACAGCCTTTACACACAATCATGGCTTTCAGCCTGCAAGAACACTTCAGCTCCAGTTCATCTGCACTGCTGCTGTCAGCAAACTTTTGTGCAGGAATGGAAGTGTTCTGACTGCCAAGTCCAGAAACAGGCTTAGAGTTGTTCCCTAAAATTCCAATAGATTTTTCAATAGCAGATGCTGCTCTTTTGAAGCTTGTACTACCAAAGTGAATTGCTGGATAACTCCCACACTGCTGCTGCTGTGGCAGCTGCTGTGTTTGTGTTTTCTGTGCAGCAAGCTGAGGAAAAGGCTTTTGTGGCTCAGAAAGTAAATAGGAAGAAAAATCTGCATTTTTCAAGGCAAATGCTTTTAACTGTTCTTTGACTTCACTCTGCTCATAGGAAGATTGTTTCATGGTCAGTTCACAGCTATTGTTTAACCCATCCTCAAAAGAGATGGGCTCTGACTTTATATTGCTACAGATGCTGGCAGGCTGAGGCCAACTGAGTCTTTTAGTGGTTTCCATAGTAACTGCTGGCTGCTTTTGATCAGAAGGGACTTCTGAATTAGATAAGGAAGGATGGACTAAAAATTTATTTTGCAGAGTCTGTGGGGCATTGTTTAAGTCGTCACCTTCCTTAATGTGAACGTTCGGTGAATAAGCATTACCCATTCGAAAGGGTAAGGATGAAATATTAGCCTCAGCTAAAACCTTTTGCTCCGGTTGTCTAGAGAAAGCAAACGCGTTGTTACTGCTCTGGGCCTTTACAGAACCTGATGACGGCACATAGACATTTGGACCTGGCCCCCTCTGAGCCATGGAAATTTGGTAGTAATGTTGCCTATGCAATGAACTAGATTCCGCATGGTAGCTGCCATTTTTATCAGCATTAAATACATTTTGTTGGAAGCTACAAGAAGGAAGTGGCCGCTTCTGCTGTTTTATCTCTGGGCTTTGAACCATCCTAGCTTGAACTGCATGCTTGTTCATCCACTCCTGCTTAAAAGCTTGCTCCTGGCCTACAGAATTTATGTTAGAACCCATCATGCAAGATGACAAGTTATCAGAGTCCATTGAAAGCTTCCCAGACTCGCACTTAATTTGAGCATGTTCACCCATAGTCCTAGCCATTCTTTTCTTAGGATGATTTTCACGCTTCCTCATTTGCAAAGGGTTCAGACTACCCATTGGGTATCCTTTACTGTCAGGTGTAGGGGAACAAGAGGAGTTTTCAGAAGCCAGCCTCTCTGACGTAGTTTTATATACAGAGGTTGTCTGTAAAGGGAGGCGATTTATTTCAAGTTTTGCCCCATGTCTGGGTTGAGGGAGTACCTTTTCCAAAGGAAGGTTGCCTTGAAGGAGCTGTGTTACTAATGGATTGTTAGCTTCAACCGAGGATAGTCGACAGCTCGCATTTCCTGCATTTGTTACTCTTTTCAAACCTTCTGATGTTAATGACAAGGGTTCTTCCCTGGATACCCCAATATGTGTTTTAGATGACGGCAAACCTAAATCCAAGTCAGATGGCTGGGGTGTAGTATTGTGGCCTGAAAAAACTTCTGTTTCCATTCCAAAGCACTTACTAGAGTCAGTGGCTTCGGATTTGATGGGAATATTGTTAACAACAGGGGAACGTGTATGAAGTTTGGAGGCATGTGGATAACTTCCTGGTTCACTTTTAATATTGTCCACGATGTTTTGCTCACAGTACTCCATGTGCTTTTGTTTGCCTAAATGGTTAATAACTACTTTGTCATTGTTCATTTGTTCTTTATCACTCCAACATATTCTATTATTAGGAATATACTCAGAGTTAGTCATACTGTCTGTTCCGCATTTGTAAGATGAAGTAGAGTGCAGTTGCTCATTAAAGTTTTGTTGGCAAGTAACAGAGTCACTCAACTTCTCTTGTTGCATGTAAGAGGTTTCCAAAAGGCTAGTGCAGGTAGAGGGCTTGTTTCTGTCATTTAACCTAGCAGCAATGTTAGAATTCGGCATTTGATGATCTGCATTTTCATTAATGAGATTCTCTTGTCTACTTATGACAGAGACTTGTGGACATGTTTTATTTTGACAGGATGGATCCGTTTTACCAATTCTGCTGTGTGAATCTGTATTTTCAACATTTTCAGTACTGAAAGGATACGTTGAATTTGGAGTTGTACAGTGATCAACAATTACTTTGCAAGGGATAGACCTATTTGAATGTATTAACCCAGAAGGCGGGGCTTTGCTATTGAGACCTGCTAAATTACTACATGTGCTGTTGTGTAAATTATCATGATGCAATTTGGCAAAGGTAGGATCTGAACTCAGCGGTCTTCTGCTGTTAGGATACAATGAAATAGAAGATCTACTATCAGAATCTAGCATGGTTTCCTCACGGTTTGACATTCTTTGACCAGAAGAGCAAACATCTTCTTCACATATGGCTGCAGCTAGTTTATTAGCATGTCTGCTGTTTGGGCCTAGTGATGAGCTCAGCGAACTAAAAGAGTTTGTAAGATGAGGGTTTGGCAAACTACTCCCAATAGATGAAACTGGCACAGTGGTGTAAGGATGAACATTATTGTTTGATACTGGCACTCGCTTGTCATCTACAGAGTCAGATACTATGGAGGCATGACTGGTATTGTCATCAGTGCATTTTGGTGTAACAGTAACGAAAGGAATGTCACTATCCTTCATGGGTTTAATAATATTAGGATTGCAGACCGAAGTTGTAGTGTTTTCACTGTCAACAGACATTAAAACTGCAGACTTTTCAAGTGCATTTGTAAAGGGGGCATCAGCAGAGGAGCCGACAGACAATGAACCTATATTTTTGCTATAATGCATTGGCACGCTGCAATCGTCAATAGAGGTAGATGTAACAACTTTGTCACTGGAATGTGGCACGTGAATATTTTCAGTAGAGCCATGCAAAGACACATCAGAGTCTGTTTCTGATGATGTTGAAGAGCTGAGAGATTTCTGTAACATAGACGTCAGTTCACGATGCAGACTGGGCTTACTACTAGGGGATTTACAGTTAGGATTCATAATAATGACACCTGTAGAGCCCTCAACTTTAGCATCAGGAGGGGATGATACTTCAGCTCCTGAAAAACTGTCTTTTGACTTTCCATCTCTGCAAGACTGTTGTGTACCAGCTCTAGCTTGGTGCTTTGCAAACAGCTTAACCTTTGTTTGATCTTTGACGTGTGCCAAAGTTCTAGTCTTGCTGCTTTCTGAAGGACTTCCAACAGCACCAGAAACAATACTTGCAGCTGCAGCCACAGCTGCTGCTGCAGCTGCCTCCCTCTGCGCCCTGGCTTGTTGTGCTCTTGCTTTAATATCTGCAAGGGTTCTAGCTCCAGTATTTCTGCCTCCACTGACAGATGTATTTGAAGAAACCTTAGATTCAAGCTTGGGGGCAGGCTGAGTTTTAATGATGAATGGAGGACCAATCTTCGACAACTGGATCTATAAATGGAAAAATACAAATATTTTAGTAAAACAAATTATTGTAGGTGAGCAAAGATATGGGTAAACTAAACAAATCAACAAAGGACTCCACCTAAAAAGTGTTTATTTGGGTATACTCTAAAGGGTTGTTTTACCTCCAGGTTACTATTATTGTGGACTTAACCTGGCAAACACCTTTGTTTGCTGCTTTACCTTACCTTAAAGTATCCTTTAAAAATATAATTGTGAAATCTTTCTAGCAAAGGGTTTAAACACAGTAACAAAGTTACAAATAGAAGAGACAGTCTCCTTTTGGAAAACTTGTCATGAGATCAATAAAAGTTATGCTTTGTTGAAAATGGAAGTTATTTGATTGTGTCTGGATTTTAAACTGGTTTTGGGAAGACAAATGACATGATACATAGAGATCATACATGATTAACAATGGAAGCAACCATGTTTTTGCTAGAACATGTATCACATGTATATGTTAAATAAATTGCTAATTTTTAGCACAAGCACAAACATCATATAGGATGAATTGGAAGACTGGCTCACAAGCTACACTTTGATAATGTTTTATTAGTCTAAGGTAACCTAAAAACAGAGGCATAATTGCTAGTGTGACCAATATTATTTAACCTTTTGAGAGCCAAATATACCAACTGCAATAATTGCAAACAAAAAAAAAACTAAACTCACAAAAAATGACAAAAGGTATATTTTAAGTAAAACCTTAAAGTTTCCTCTACAATAGGGGATTGAATTTGCCTAAATATCCGCAAAGGCTATTCTGTCTTGAATGAATGCAGACACCACAGCTTTTCCTATTACATGCCTCAAGTTGATCAAAATGGTGATAATAAAAGCAGACTCCTATTCACAAAAACGTTTGGCTAAGCATTTGGTAAGGCAAGCATGAATTACTTTAGAAAAATAAGAATCTTTGCTAAAACTATTAACAGTAATATTAAACTAGTAATACTGTAAGGACCTTTTTTCTAAGAACTATTCAATTTTTGTGGTTTAATTGTGGATTAAATTTAAAAAGTACAAAATTACATTAATACAATTACAACTAATAGTCTTATCATGTAAAAAAAATGAAGCACAAGTATGTTTATGCCACATTCAATTTAACAAAATCTAAAACCATATATATAGTATAACTTTTATAAGGGAAGGAGATGGATTGGGGTTGTCACTATGCATGAGCAGACATCAGTAAGAATTCCTCCTGCATGATGTAAATAGAGTGCTGTCATGATGAGAACGTTGTAGGAAGCAGTAAAAATGGTAATGGGTGTTACAATTGATTGACAATACAATGGACAGAAATCATACACTCTTTATAGTGCCTGCTATCAAGATGATACAAAACCTTGTAAAGGTTAGGCCAAGTAAAGGGTAATTTTAAATGAAAATCTAAGCAAACATTTAAATATAATGTCTAGTAAAGAATTGTGCCTGTAACACTTCACATAAATAAGGTGTCCAATACCAATAAATGGACAAACAACATTTATCTCATTCTTCCTATAGAATCAATACGATATGGTTGGGTCTGTTAAAAAAATTCCAAATGATTCTTTGAGGATATTATAAATGTTGTTTAAAATATTTCAATATACCTACTGTTTTACCTATTAAACAAAATGTAATTCTGTACATCCAATACTGAAAAATGACTAACATTTTTCCTAGTTCATCAATGCAGATTATTATGCGACTGCTGGTTCACAGGGTTTTGCCACAATATGCAAATATGATGGGTATACTTGCACATTATGGCAGACTTGCCTACAAAAGTGCTTACCCCACTCCAGATCTGCAACAGCTACAATGTCCCCCGTTGCTGTCGCTGCCATCTTCACCAATTTTTCCTCTGTAATTGAAGTCTTTGGCAATTTTCATTAGCCAGGTGGAGATGATGTAGCTCCAATATATGCACATGGGAGAAATGTCATCTGACACCAATCCTGTAGACTATGCTAATTTAGTATCCCAATTTACAGCACTTCCATCCAATCGATAAACATAATAAACCCACACTAAACAAAACATACAAACTGAAATTTGAAAGGAAATTTTACAAAATAATATTTTTTCTATAACAAATGGAATATTTGGCCAAAGATACTTCATTAAATGCAATTATAAAAAGTCTGTTTCTATGATTGATGGATCATTTACCTTACACTGGAAAGAAGACAGGATTTTACAGTGACTACAAGGAATGTTGTTAGAAATACAAAGCGATGTAGAACTTTTGATGCTATACAGCTAACGAAAATTTGAATTAGAATAGTTTAAAAACACTTCAGAAAATTTTAAGCAGTATTTATTCGTGAGTGAATCCCTGTGAGCGGTCCCCAACCTGTGGTCCACGGCCCTGGCCAGTGCACCCCCACAGCGGGGTCAGAAGAAGGACCCCACTTGGGTGGGGGGGGGGGGGGTACACTGGCCAAAGCTGTAGACCATGTCTCCCGTACGCATCGCAGGCTCAGGACAGATTGTGATGGAAGACCTGCGATGGAAGAGTGGGCAGGTTCTGGCATTATGACGTCACTCCAGGGGAAGTTTCTTCCCCTTTAAGTGACAAACAGCTCCGTCTGCATGTGTGGTGCAGAGTTCGTAAATTTAGTGGTCCGTGACGTCTAAAAGGTTGGGAACCACTGCCATATGTAATTTTTAGGCTGTTTTCTTGCCCACAAGGCAGAGTTACAGTTTAAACACTGAACCCAAATAGTGATGAAATCAAAGGCACTGTTGGTAGTAGGCTGCAAATCTATGCTAATCTTACTGGTTGGCAAATGTTAAAGATGTTCACTCAGGGATATATTTCTACAGGAGGATATGGCCTGTAGTAAAACCTGCAGATGATTCTATTCTAGGATATTACACATAACAAAATCCCATAGTAACCCATTGAACTCTTACATTTAAACAGCACTAAAGTGCAAATAATATTTAGAAATGAAGAATGTTAGCTACAACAAACTGCAGGATTATGCATTTTTTGTAAACGAAGATTCACCAATTTAAATAACATATGTAGAGCTTTAGTGCTGATTGTGAAAAAGGTTGTTCTACTTTGGATCTGAGTGTGAAAGGAGTTAAAATGCATTTATGTTGTATAATTTTGAGCAATGTTCTTTTGTCATCTTTACTCCTCATTAAATGATGTCTGTGGAGCATGAGCACAGTTTGACTTGTTTGTGAGATTAACCTAACAATGCCTTAACAGAAATGTTCCTATTCTCTGAAATGGAAAATTGTAATTAAACAGGCATTTTACCTTGAGTGGGGGGACTCGAGGCTCATCCCTAGGTGGGTGATCCCTGTCAGCTTGAATAGAACTTGAAGATGATCTGGTTGGGTGGTCATCATCTATTCTTGGTCGTTTTTCTTTGTAGTTTCCAAAATTATGAAGCTCTGCGGTTTTCCTTTTGGAAATTTCAGGTTCACGGCTAATTGTTTCGGATTGTTTACTATGTTCATATGACTTGCAATGAGAACTCTCTCCCCGGCTTTGGGAGCCCAATTGCTGTTTATGGGATTTACTTCTGGAAGATTCATAATAACCTGACACTTCTGCTGAGGTACTATAAAGTTTATCGTGAGATTTTGTGTGAACAGACTCGTTATTCCTACAATGGATTCCATCAAATCCCTCATGAGAAGGAGATAGATATTTTTTATCAATGATCCTATAATGACTTGAATTATTTTTAATGGTTATGGTGTCAGGGGGTGAGAGTTCAGTTGCAGATGAGACGCTTTGTTTTTCCTGGTCTGTCTCAGATTTGTAATGTTTTTGATTTAAAGCATCCTCTGAAAGTGAAGTATCTGAATTTGGGGTTTCTGAATTATATTTAAGGTTTTCAGAGCTTTCATGTTCTGTACCAATAGTATCTGCTTGTGATGCTTCAGAGTAAGCATCAGTTTCATCTTTTGAGGGTGACCGAGATTCTTCAGAAGAAGCAGGAGAACTTGCTTGCTGAAGCAAGAGGTGCTCATTTGGAGGTGGGCTATATACAGAAGATGCATCTGAAGTTGCAGGTAAATTCCTTGCATGTCCGGTTTCAGAAGCAAGTGCTATTGAAGATACTGAAGATGTTTCTGATATTAAAGGTACATCTGACATGGGAGAGGCTTCCGAAGTTAATGGTAAGTTAGATGCTGGAGATGGTTCAGGTGTTAGTGGATGATTGGAAGGAGGAGATGCTTCTGATAAAGCTGGAGAGTTGAAAAGTGGTGAGACATCTGAAGCTACTGAGGTAGGGGGGCTTTCTGCAGTTGTTTTTTGTTGACTTTCTAATTCAGCATTTTCAAAACTTGAAACCTCAGACAGAAAAGCAGCTTCAACAGATACAGGAGTATAAGGTTCCTCTGAAGCAGACTGTGTGTCACCTCCAGGGGAGGCAAGGCTAACACATGCTCCTTCTGGACTTTGTGAAGAAAAGGATGTTTCAGAAACGCATGCAGCTTCAGAAAACTGTTCCTCTGGCTCACTGATCAACTCCATCTCGACAGCAGCAGACTCGTCAATGCAAGTAGAATCAGCAGTAGCACTAGAAGAACCACTGTCCTCTGGTGCATGTAAATCTTCAACTGCTGGTGTTTCCAGTTCAGTTGGTTCACTTGATGAAACATGAGAGGACACAGAAGGAGTTGGTGACCTGCACTCAACATTATCACTTGCTACTTCCAAGGGGGTGTCTTGCTTGCTATCAGATAAAACCATCTCATCTATTTTAGATTCTGATCGAGGTAACAATTCATCCTCCATGACAACACAAGATGCTATATTGTCTGTATGCTCTTCTTTGTTTTCATTCTTTGAATCCTGATTTGTTACCTCTTCTTTAAGCTCAACTTCATCTTTATCAACATCGTCATGACACTCACAAATGGTGGTTTCCACCTCTTCAGCAATCTCTTCATGAATTAATGGTTCTTCAGATATCAGAATGTCCTCTAATTCCCCTTCCCCCATTATATCCTTGGAAGTAACTGTATCAATGTTACAGACAAGGTTACATACAGTTTCTTCAACAACTTCAGTTTCCAAAACAGGAGTTTCATTACTAATTGGTATGCTATTCTCAAACTGAGTAGATGGGCCAGGTAAGTTTAGAGATGTTTCCAGAGAACTACTTTCATCTTCACTGCTGTTTTGCCCAGAAATGAGCTGTAAGGATTCCTCTTTGGACATTCCAGACCTACAAAGGAAAGAAAACACAGTAAATCACAACCATCAAATGAAAACATCAATAAACAGAGTGAAAAAAAAAAAAGATTCCCTCTTTTCTCCTCTCTGCTCCCAAAAGCAAAACACTTACGAAAACTACATATCTGCAATTAATAAAATGTTTCCAGCTTCCCCAGGACTGACGTTATTGTATGTTAACTTCCTAATACAATGGAATGTATCCAGTAAGAAAGGGGGGAAATTAAGAGAAAAAAGAAGCAAAGCAATGCTAGAGTAACTGGACCATGGAACACAAAAATAGGAAATGGGATGACATTGAGATGACACTATTTTGTACATGTTGGTTTTTATTGTAATCTACAAACTAGATCACAGTGGTGGTCATAACCTATTTTACACTTTATGTTAATTTATAGAAGAGTCATATACATTAATAGTGAATACTGTATATCATTGAAACCCATGTCAAAGCATACATTTACTCCTTTAAATATGCTGCAAATACAGAAAAATAACTGTTGTGCCAGGAAGTGCGACTACCTCTCATAGTTTATTTTTGCTCTACTACGAAAAACTTCTCATCCTCGTTTCCACTTTCATTGTACACTTATCAAACAGATATAGCAAAACACTTTCAATAGTATATTAGAAGACCAAAATGGAGTAAGGTAAGTCTACAGTTGAGGAATTTATACACTTCAACGTAGCCATTGGCAATTTTTCAAAACATAGAATTAACTTACTATCCACCAAATTCCTGCAACAATTATTTGAACCCTGAATTAGGGCAGATGTTTCATACTAACAGCTTTTCTGACTTTGTAAAGCAAGGTACAATAATGTCAAAAAAGAGCAATATCTAACACAAAAATTTAGCTGTACTTCAGCCTAAGCAAAAATGTGCATTTTGCTTATGATTATTGTCCTTGCATGGCAAAATAACAGGTATGCTGCACCACAATTACCATAAAAGATTTTTTTGCTCATCCTCTAACCCAAAAGTCCTGTGTACAATTAGGTTTTGTAAATATTTACCATGTTCTATAAAAATACAAATAATGTCCTTACTTTTCCCCATAAAACTTTTCAAAGAACTTTTCTTTCCAAACTTCTGTCTTCTTTTCCTTTTCAAGTTCTTGTCTAATTCGCAGTTGCATTTCCGGAGTGAATTCTCCTAAAAGGAAAAAAATCCCATGCAGAACAGTTTGTCAAATTTCTATTTAGCGTAGTAGTTTTTACTAACATGAAGAAGCAAAGGATTTAAATGTATCAGTTAAAACCTTTTCATTTAGTCAATTGAGGGACACAGACAGACTGTGACTATCGAGTTATACTGATGTTTACAGTGGACATTGAGCATGAAACTAATAACCGAAAACTAAAAGACTGGGTGGCAACTACACACAAATCTGAAAAGCTGAAGCTCAAAGCTTGGAAAGCCCATAAAGCACTCACAGATGTAGTACA
The DNA here is from genome assembly GCF_032062135.1 of Pyxicephalus adspersus. NCBI lineage: Eukaryota > Metazoa > Chordata > Amphibia > Anura > Pyxicephalidae > Pyxicephalus > Pyxicephalus adspersus. Next base: position 41,061,154 of record NC_092862.1, read on the forward strand.
GTGTGTCTTGACACAAATAGAGCCTAACTTAGGAAAGCATAGGCTTGGGTGATGATGTGTCTGACCCAGCTAAAAAGGTAGTTGGAGAACCCTTAAAGGTTCATCCAGGATGGCAAAAAGTACATTAGTTTTTTCTAATGAAACTGAGACAGAGATATTCTCACAGCTCAGCCAGATGCAGACAATAGAGGGAAATTTCCCTAGAATAAATTAGAACCAGACATAGTGACCAAAGAAGGACAAATGAAGAACCCCTAAGGGGTCCATTCAAGATGACAAAAAGTTAAACCTGTTCTGACAGATGCATTGTCTGAAAGATAGACTGTCATAGCACAAAACAAACCCAAACAATAGAGAGACATGTTCTTAAGGATAAACTACAGCAGGACAAAAAGGGTGTAGAACAAAGAAAAACTAATAATAATAACTAGATGCACCAAACATTAAATTGGTTCCAGTGACAACGACAGACAGACAATTCCAAAAGAGAATTAAGATGTAAAGCACTTTAAGATCTAAAATGGGATGGTTGCCCCTTTTGGGTTTGAACATGTTGGAGTAAAAGCCCTGAGCTGGCTTGATGGAAATCCTTCATCTGTACAGGAAAGTTTTGGAGGCAAGAGAGAGCAAGGATCACAAAAATATCAACTTGCAGCTCCTGGATATCACCTTCCACACCCAAAGGTCTCATTTCCAAGCATTTCAGAAATGTGTGAAGGTAACAAATGTGCCCCATTTAAAAACATGGGGACACACCTTTATATCAAGGAAAGCTTGTTTGAGGGTTCCTAACAGAAAGGGAAAGATGTAAGTGTTTTTCTTAGATTTCTTCCTCCAATGAATGGCACAGGAACTAAATGGCTCTTTGCATAGCAAAAACAGCAACAGGATGATTGTTCCTAGAACAATTGGCAGACAAAAAAACCTCACCCAGCGGATAATGTCTATTCCTAGTACTTCAGTATTACCTACTTTCAAGCTGTAAACAGGTGGCAATGAAGGATTTTAATGGTACCCAGGGATCTGGCCCACTCATTAAATATGTGTTCAGAAACAGAGCAAATACTAAAGCTACGTACACACGGCAGATTTTTATCGCCCGATAATCGGCATCGGCCAATTATCGGGCGAAAATCTCCCCCTCCCCTCTCCATAGAGCATGAACGGTGCTGTATGTACAGCATCGTTCATGCATCTTGCAGCACCTTGTCGTTGGAAAGGATCGTGAAAGATCCTTTCCAACGACAAAAATTGCAAGTGTGTACGCAGCTTTGGACTATGTAAGCAGCTGTGGACCTAAAAACACTCTGTGGCCAACTTCCTATCGAACTGGAAAAGTGTTATTTACACAACATCCAGCTGAAGATGGATTGAAAGCAGCTCTCTAAAAGCAAGTAAGGTCATGCTAGCTGCATTTGAACAGAATGCATAGTAGGAGTGATCCTTGGCTGGCCAAATGTTTTCTTCCCTGCCAGTTTTCACACATTCAGTATGTGGTATTATACCGAAAATAAAATACTTCCTGTGTCTCTCACGGGCTTAGCAGAATCTAATAAAGTATTGAATACTATTTTCTAGCATACCCTATTGCCGTTTCCACCACCAAGGTAGGTTTCACAAGAGATGTAGCGGAAGCATTAAGCATTTGTGGACAAAAGCCCCACTTTTGGGGGACCTTGGATTAGTTCCAGCAACCTGTGCAGGCTTTTCCATGGCAGCTTTGATTGTGGTAAAAACTTCCTTCTCCAATATAATGGTCTGCTGAGACAAATTCAGTGACTGTGCTATATGAATACTGACATCATATATGACATATGACCGAGAAAGTAGTGGGAGCAGATTAACAAGATTAGAGCTATCAAATTGGATTGGGTCATTATCTCATTCTGCTTGTAGAAGTAGAAAAAAACATGGTAAATGGTAATTTGCTTTTCTTTTCTTGAGCAAAATCAGCAAATTTTCATCAATATGTACATTTTTGTACACAAAGGCAGTACACAGAGACCTGCAAATAACCTCATAATTAAACCTTTTCTTTTTTATAAAATGTTTGAACTGATTTCTTTTTACCTTTAATGTAAGAAACACACATTTAGTAGTCTCTGGTCTGTACTTTTCAGATTACAGATGCTAGTTCTAAGAAGAAGCCACCCCTAGTATACAGCTGGTTGACAGGGAAGCAGGCTTTGTATCGGACTGGACTTATATGAATTGCAAGCACATAAGAAGAAGGCAGACTACAAGTCTTAGACTTTTCAGGCCAGGGTCATCTAAAACAGGATTTCTAGCATTATAGGTACACGGTTAACTATTAGTTTCCAGTATCAGGAATTATACTAGTTATTCTTTAAAAAAAACTACTTCTATATGAGGTATCAAGCTCTGCATATATATCAATTACATAGCAATGTTAGCAGACATAAAAAGATCACTTTTCACCTTCTGACAGTCTCTGCTTCCAGCCCTGCGCAGCATATGCAAAGAATTCATTATTCAGAGCAGAATTGCTAAGACGTAAAGCCCCATCACTTCCCATCTGAAAGAGGAAAGGAGAAAAGTTATGACTGAAATGTCCTTTCTGTAAGTTGAGTGGTTCTCCCATGTATAACAATAGGTCTGTTGAATACATTCTGGTTTAAACGACAAAACCATTATACAATGAAATGGCTAAAAACTTCAGCTGGTTAGCCAGAATGAAAATTACATTTGTAACAATACTAAATTAGTATATAAAATAAAAAAAAAAAATAAAAGTATATGAATTTGTATTCACAAATCTAATTATCCTTACAACATCACAATAATAAAAAAAAAAATATATATATATATGATTTTGAGATGTTGCAAGGAAAATTACATCTGTGAATACAAATTCATATACTTGTTAAAATTTAGTATTGTTACAAATGTAATTTCAAACGTGATTATACATACGGTTAGTCAGCATGGCACATTTTGCTGCAGGCTTTTAGGCACATATATACACACAGAAGTTCTGATGGCAGCGCTATATATATCTCTGACATGTTTGATGATGCCAAATAAAATCTGAGCATGTTTCTATTGAATGGGGAAGGATGTCTAAAACAAAAAAAGGTGTAAAACGTGCAGTTATTATATGGGATGGATTTCTGACATACCATGTCATCATTTTGCATGTGCTTCTTTTGAAGCCCAAGAAAATGTGTTGAACGGAATCACACATTAACAACAAATTCAGGGTTGATTATAACTGGTCAAAAAAATACCAATGAATTTTCAGGATACAAGTTTTCACCTAAATATTGGCATTACTTGCATTAGCTCTATATCCAAGTGCCTTTTCATCCATGTAGTGCTATTTTTTTGGAATTAGCATGCAATATTTATTGTATTTACATGATTTGTATAAAAGCATTCAATGTTAAAATGTTGCTAACATAATAAAACTGAATTTGTACTTTTTTTCAACAGACTGCTTATTTATATTTGTGCACTTCAGTGCGCTATAACTAATGTAAACAGAGGTGTGTGGAATGGCACTGTTATATGTTACAGATTAGGAATTACATTATTGCACAACAAAACACATGCTTTACTACACAGGTTTAAGTCCATAGGTGTGAGGACTCATTCTCAGCCTGCTGCATGCTTAAACAACTTAGTATCACTAGAATCTTATGTACTAGAAAAACTAGAGTAGTACGATTAAAACTAAAATATTGCAAGGTCCGAATGACACCTTGTGGACATAAGGTACAGTGCTATCTAAAGTGTTGGTAACCTGGAAACAGTTTTCAATTGATATGAGCAAAAACAGATCATTGTGAGGAGGTGACAAATTTTATAAACATGTCATCATATTATTCTTACTGGATCTTAATTTTTTTACATAAATAACTAGCAAAGCAAAATGTACAATTGTTGAAAGTAAGTATAGGCATTAGGATCTCAAGATGTAACATAACACTTTAAAAACAAAAATGCAATAGAAACCCACTAAGAAAAACAACTGAATGCGTTATATAAACATACAAAACTAAAACAAAGAAAGATTTGATGTTTGCACTTTCACACAAAAAAGCAGTTATTGTAATCCTCCTGGTAGGTAGAATATGTAATATTTAATATATTATATAATTTGCCTGTTTTATTCACTGTATACTTTTTCTGTAATGCAATGCAAAACAATCTTTACCATACTACATTTTATAAATATACGAAACTAACATACCATATCTAACATAAGAAACTAAGTCAGGCTGTAGTGCAAACCTCCTACCCGCTGACATTCTTGTCCCCCTACACACTTGATGGTCTCTTCTACAGTTGAGCAGACAATCCAAACCCTGTTTAAGTGTCTGATGATGTCAGAATTTATGCAGGGTTACATTCTTACTCATGTCGCAGTGTCCAGGCCTGGTGATGGGCTATTCTGGATCAAGCAGTGCATCCTATCCTGGGATAAGGTCCTGTCATTCTACAGTAGATGGACAAATGGCAAATATTCTTTAAGACTGCAAATGCATGTTATCTCACTTAACATGTATTTTAAAGAAAATATGGGAACTTGTTTTAAAAAGTACAAGCTCCAAGGTTATTATCCTTGTTATATGGTAAAAGAGTGACAGAGAAAGCATGTATATGGTACATATACCTATGGTAGGTGTTAAAACATCTCTTGCAAGTCAGTGACTTGCTTAGCAGAATAGTGAGAATAAGGATAAAACTCATCCCTATTGTAGGAGCAAGGGTGGCTCCTACAAGTCTATCTTGACAAGTTTTCTTTCAGCTCCTCTAACTGATAACACTTTGCTTCATTTAACATGACGTCATAGGACAAATGCTGTGCTAGAGGCAGATAGGTTTTTTTAAAAATTCCTTACACAATTGTAAAGAAAATGCTTCAAAAAATCTGTACGACTTTCTTGATATCTGCTTATTTTATTGTAAGAATATCTTTACCTATATGCTGTTTTTACAGATCAGCTTCTCACACTGTGGAACCTGGCTGGTATGGAATGATCCATGCCTACCTGCTTCCCCCTCTATATGGCAGAATATATTCCCTATGCTTATAGGCAGATGGACATAATAGAGAACGCTCAAGCACTGCAAAGACTTGTTGCACTATAGGCGCTTCACTGCAGTTAAGAACACAGGAAACACAAAACATCTCTGTGACTACAAAACTTGCCTGGAAATAATCCAGATGAAAATCTGTAGAGCATTCACTATATAAGTGGTCTCCCATGTTTATGTTTTACTTTGTTACTTACACATACTTCAAAGAATGAACTATAGAAAGAATTTGAATAAATTAGCCATAAAATACAGAGTATCTGTTACCATCAATCATTGTGATTTTTTTGTTGTTCTCACTGTAATAGCTGATCAAAGCAGATAAATAAAGAAGGCTTCTTCATGTAACTTGAGTTTGTTCAACAGAATATTAGGTAAGAGCTGACAGTAATGAAGACAGTTCTACCTCACACAATTTACAGCTTTTAAAATAGTTTCAATATGAAATACAACAAAAAAAATGAAAGGAAATGTGTTGTTAAGTAACAGGAAGGACTCACCTGTCTATCTACTTCCGGGAGTAAGAGCAGGAGGTACTGCTGAAAATGCTGAGGTAAAGATGCAAATGTATGCTTGTTTATTAAAGCCCTCAGATTAGTGTTCACTAAAATTGATCCTGGAGTTTCTATGTCAATGTCTTCTGCTTTGGTCCATTTCAAATGCCCTGGTACATGGAAAGTGGAGTTATTAGGACTTATTACTACAATTCACAATCAATTCAGATTATTATTTAAATAACTGAACACTTGTGTTCTCAATATTGATCAAAGTAAGAGAGAGAACCACATAGTGTGTGCCTGGAAAAAGTGGTAGAGGCAGTGGTAGATGATTGACATCTAAGGCTACCTACACACGTCCAACAGTTCTTGCACGTGTGTATGCAGCTTAAGCTTCCCTACTGAGATTTCATTATTTGCACATACAAAGAAAACACACATCTTAGGTCAAGACAAATACTTTAAACATTTACAGAAAGTAGATAACTGGTTGAATAAAAATTTACCATGGTTTAATATTTATGTTGAGTGACTTTAGTGCAACTTCATCTCTATTTCAAGCGCACACAAACATAATACAATTACCATTTTTTCTAATAAATAGCATTTTATGTAGAGCTGAAAAGTTATTATGCATCACTGTAAGAGTACCCTTAAAATACCAATATACCCATAGGGTTTATTTTGGAAAAAGTTAAAATTACAATTTGGGGTACTGAGGTACTGAGTCAAAAAATTCCCACCTGCCTTCTTTAAAATTTGAATTTGCATACAATTTTTGATAAGGATAGAGCTCCAGATATTTTTGTATAGAATTATTATCATTTCAATGGGTCGGAGAAGTCTCTTTTTCCATGCTTATTTTGATTTTCTTTATTAAGGGAATTTACTGGTAAATATTGTGCCTCTTAGCTGGATTGGGAGACGATATTTTTATTATCTTTTGTTGTCTTATTTCCCAACCTACTGAATACCATGTATTGGATTGCCAGTACAGATGCCCAAGACATCTACTCTGCAGACCCTTGAAAGAGAATTGGCCATAAAAAACTCTCTAGTGCTAGAAAGCTTAACTGAAACAGGAGGCAGGGTTGAAGCACCTGTGTACTTCTAAAGGGGTTACACTTGCGCTACAAGATATCCATACATAAGACATAAGAGATCATACCCTATAGTGGGATGACCTGAACGACAAATCAAGTCCTTTCATTTTCCTGGAATTTCTGACATTCCCTCTAACCTATGCAATTGTGAATTTCATTATCACTAGTGCTGGAGGACATTTATGGAGATTGTAGTTTATTTTTAAGACAGGATAGATTTCGGCTTCAAATCTCAGATCTGTATCATTGATATTTTTAAAAATTCTGCAGTTGTGTTCTTTTTTCACATGCTACACCATAGCTTTAACTGCTTTTGTGAAAGTCAAGGCTTGGCAAGAAATACCATTAAATCTGCTGCCCTGCTAGTTTACATTACAGAAATGGGCATGGAAGATGGGAATGCAATCAATTAAGATAAAGCAAATAAAAGCTTCTACATATAAATAATTATTTAATTAGCACATTTAGAAACACTGTATCAATATTTTTCCAAGTAATATAGCATGACCATTACAGAAGAAAACTATAAATGCTTAGTTCTCGTCCACAAAGTATACAACTACCAAGTGGGCACTGGCCAGCACAATTACTTCTCCAGTAATGCCAACTGGAGAGTCCATTCCAAGAAACCATACTAGCCTTCGTGGATGAAATGCAAACACAAAGGAGGTTTTATATAGTAAAAGCACTACAGCAAACAAGTGCCTTGATGAACTGCTGGCTGCTGCTCTTAACCATTAAGCACACCAGCAGGAAACATGTCAAGGTATTCATTTTTCTGTAGTTCTGTTAAGAAATAAATCCTCTCTCCTTCTATGTCAATATGACTGGACATGTCCTGTCTTTTTTACTCACATTCCTCTCTTTTCTGTGCTATATGACTATGTACAAGATATCTCTTGTATACTCTGCCTTTGGGGCCTTCTTTTTATAGAAAATACAGACGGCAAGTTGCCAGGATACTCTGACTAGATTAACGGATAGTTCTCTAGCTTCGTGATGTCATAAACTTGGGACAGAACCATGATAGTTTTACTCTGTTACCCTGGTAACACATATTACGTGTCTGGCACTTTGTTTTGTGCTTTGTCATATACCTACTGTTCTTGTTCAAAAAAAAACGAGTAAAAAAAAGACAAAACAAAAAACATTTTAAACTTATATTAGTCTGTGTACACTTATATGGTAAATTTCTTTTGGTCCCTAAACATTGCAGCTTTCACAAATACCTATAGCCATACTTTTTTTTTTCTCTCTCTCTCTCATTGATTTCTCTTTCTGCTCATGGAAGTCTGTCTTAGCATTTATTTTTAATTGTGAACCATGTAATGCAACTCCCTCTGCCTTAAATTGTTTGTTTATTGATAAATTTGATTCAACAACATCCTTGTTTTGAACCCCTTCCTCTAAGGGCAGTACTGGGGTTGACTAGTAACTTTAGACCTGCAGCTGCATGATTAAAAATTGCCTTGGTACGCCCAGTCATATCATATGCCAAGATTAAGAGGAAAATGCATAAGAAAAGATGGGTGGCGCTAATAAAACATCAATAAATAAATAAATAAATACAATAAAATAATGCTTATTAACCTAGCTTATTAGTGTAACACAGAGTATTACACTGATGTCTAGATTTCTGTACCAAAAGCGTTACAGGTTTTCATGAAATTTTTTTTTTTAAATTGTAGACCTGTAACTTACAGAAATATGTCCGAACAGGGTTCTAGTAGATATCATGAATATAAAAAATGTTTGAAACACACAATCATGTAAAAAAAAAATACTTTTAATAAAATTAAAATACACAAAAATCAGCGTAAACAAGAATACATAAATAAATGAAAAATACTGAAAATGCGATAATTCGGTATACTGTATAGTAATATATTTTTCTAAAACACCTCCCTAGTGTCCAACGTCACATACCTATAGACAAAACCACATAAATATATTTTCTATTATTTTGTATTGGATTGGATACAGGACTTTGTATTGAATCCAATACAAAATATTTGAATATTCCGCTACGACCCCCATCGAAGGGCGCATGCACGGACATCATCAGGAATCGCCGAGGGACGCGTACGCGAACGCCGGGTGTTCTAATTCTTTCCAAACTTCCATGCAAAAAGTGTTACATTTTTTGCATGGAAATTTTTTTGGGATTGTAGGCTCTAATTCACCGAATTACCGCATAATTTACCGAAATATGTCCAAAATTTTATAAATTTAATAATAATTTTTTTTTTTATAAGACATAAAATAAACCTTTAAAAAAAAAATCTTTAAAAAAAAACAAAAACGCGGGAACACGGACCCGACGCGGGATGAGCACAGCGGGACCAGGTAAGTTAGATTTTAATATAGACGAAAAAGTACGGGGTTATCCAAAGTAGCAAAAATTTTTGGGACGAAAAAGTACGGGGTTAGCGGTTGGGATGTTAATAGACAGACTGCAATACTTTCCTATACCTTTCCTATGATCCAATGCCAGATCTCTCCTGTAGCGTGCAGCTACCAGAGCTCCAGGATTCCCAGAGCATTTTGTTTTGGCTTTCACAATGTCATGGTTGCAGAAATTATAAATTTTGTTGTTTGCAGTCTATCCTAATTTACCCTAAAGACAACATTATTATCATATTCATAACCTCATATATTTACCACAAAACACAACTATCAATATCTGATAATAAAATTGCATCACAAAAGATCAAGGTCAGACAAATTTAATGGTACCTGCTTCTAATGGATACAATATAGCTCATCCCCTGCATATTTAAAAAGGATGCATTAAGAACAACCTGAGTGATGCCTGACCCAAATCCCCCAACGTTTCTTTTTTTCCCCTCTTCCCCATCTTCTTTTTCCCATCTCAAAAAGTTTTTTTTTCCTTTTTTTAAAGGTTGGGACATCTCCTCTATAATGTACAGAATATGCAAGAATTTTATGTTCCACTTTGTGTGCATGCAAGCAAGTGCTTTTCTACAGGCGCAAGGAGCTCTGAGTAGACTGAGTAGCACTGGATCCTCAGTCATAAGAAACTGGTGGTGCCAGTGCTAGCGCCTGGAGGGACATCGGAAAGAGCTGCAGAGACCAGACACCTTTTTACAACAGCACAGAGGCAAACAGTTGCTATCACAGTGCAGTTTTAATCCAGTGTCTAAGACTCAAGTGATTAAGAGCTTCAAAAAGTAGAAATTTGTCACACATCCCTTTCTTGTCCCTACGCTAGTAGGGATCCCTTGGAGACCTTTGTGTTCCTGTGAGCCCTGTGCCCCTGTATTTCCACAACCTTTCCACAATTTCTAAGTCATGGTAATGGTAATGCCATGCCCAGCTAGTAAAGTTGAATAACAAGCCATGCATTACCAACACTTACCTAAACCTGATTTTTTAAGCCGTTTCAAGTGCTGGCTTATTTGTTTGCCAGGGGGCGATTTTTGCCCTTGCTTGGTTTCCTTATCAGAACTGTCTGCTTCACCGTTTTTTGATTCAGACCCTTTAGGAGAGAAGAAAATGTAATTTCAAATTTATATGGCTCCCCTAGGTATAGAAAGATGTCATCTTTGTAGCATTTATTAGATGGTCCAAACAATCCATTTTTTTTTTTTTTTTAGCTTAAATCTGTTTCCTTCACTACACTACAGTCAAGAGAGACAAGAGGATGTGAAATCAGATAAAATAACAATCAATAACATGCAGAGCCTTGCACTAGATAAGAGAAATGGTGTTCTACTAATGTACTGCTTTGAAGACTATCCCTGCAGAGGATGTATTGCTCCTGGTATTATCCTAGTTAAGCTAGTATAACAGTTATCCCTTTGTGATCACGGTCATTAAAAATCTGTGTGGTTTGTATACATGCAAACAAAGCATGAAAAAGGAACTCTGGAATTTTTACCATATATGTTACCACTTATATACTACACTTTAATAAATTCATAGTTATTGATTAGTAAATAACATTGACACATTAAAAAAAGTCTCCCATGTATCATAAATTTTTAGAATAGATTACACAACCCTAAACTAAACTAAACAAAATGAATACTTTTTTATTCAGAAGTGTAAAGCAAAAACAGTTACATACATACACAACTCAATACATGCAAATACAAATGCAGTCATTATTGCCATTTGGAAAAATAAACTAAGCCATAAAAAAAGCATAACTAATCTTGAAATTAGAGGTAACAGATATATTATTATAACAATTAGAAGTACAGATCAAAAGATTAAACAGACATGTTTAAATGAAAAATATATTTACTTTTTGGTATAAAAACTAGTGTGTAAACATTTTTGGATACAGATGAAGATCAGAAGAAATGGTGAATAAATAAAATCGTGATAGTAGGTGTAACATGAATAAATTCCAGCCAATACAAGTACAAATACACACACAGTGTATTTGTTAAGGTTCTCAAAGGCAAACACCCAAAATAACAGTGTGTAACAGAGATCTATTTGCAAGCATTTAGCGCCAGCATGTGGTCCAGTATTACATTTTTTTTTCAACCAGCCTACAATGATTGGATTCCTGTATCTTTCTGCTGCAGCCGGACTGTTCTGATATGTGTCCTGAATTCTAACGTGTACTTAAGCATGTATAGGTGTGAGCTTGTATCTACAAATAACCATCTGTGAATTTTAGAAAACTAGGAAAAGAGCAGCTGATCTGCCTTATTATTCAGCTTTCCCTTTATCTCACCACCCTCCTTCCACAAGGCTTAGCGAGTGGATTTATTCATCAAATGTGTAGTCTGTTTCATCTTTACCTGAAGGTGAATCTGACTGCTCATCAGACACCTTTAAAGGCGTCAGGACGACACGAGGGACAGTCTTGTTTACCATCATAGAGACCCCATTTCTTCTTTTCTGCTGCTGCCTCAAAGCCTAAACAAAGGAAAGAATACAGTGTTAGGTTTACTAGCAACAGCAGCCGGCACTATATCAAAACAAGCATTCAATCAGCAGCACATTAGCTGTGTTCACAGAATACGGTCCCTGTCTGCTTTACAGGTGCCAGCCCTTATAAACGATACACTGCTCGACCCTAGACAAAGCAAAATAAAAACTTGGACTTCTAAACACAATCAGACAGCACCTAACTGCATTAATGTCACAGCTCATCACAACAAAGGCATCTGTAGCTGACTGTACTACCTCCAGTTCACCACACCATGATTTTCAAGTCAAATACATAGCGTTAAGTGTTTAAAAAAAAAAGAGAAACGCAGGCTGGAGATCAGTTTGTGTATGGCTGCACATCTCTCACAGGTGCTTCTGCTTCGCTATCCTGCTCAGTCAATCAAGTTAAACAGAGAGAGTGTCATCAGTATGTACAGCATGTAAGGACTACAGTATTGATGCACTTGCTCAGCCGTGTGGAGTGCTGCACAAAAATCACTGAACAAGGCAGGAATCGTTTATTTCAGGGAAGGAATCGCTCCCAGCCTTGGAATACTTGCAGCTCTTGCAGAGCTTCTCCCTGCCTTTGCTTTGGGAATTAACCTTCAAGCTACCGACAGAAGAAGGTTTAAAAAATCCACCATTACAAAGGGAAAAAAATAGATTCTTGTCACCGACTAACAAATGACAAAGCATGAAATTGACGTGGATGAGCTAATGTTTTCTAAAGATCTGTTCATTATCCATAACAGGCCAAGGGCTCAATCGCTCAAGTGCTCTTTGTTTGTGTGTTTCTAAGGATACAATTGTCAAAGATTTACAAGTTCAAGGCAACGTATGACAAGTCGGTTAATTTTTGTTTCTATTTTCCCCAGCAAGCCGTTTTTAACTGAAAAGAGCAAATCAACAAAAGATGAACACATCAGCAAATAAACTGACGGAATGATCGCAGAATTGAAAGAAATATTTAAATGACACAACGGACCACTCAAGTGTGTAACGTTATAAAACCATCAACACATAACAGCGCATTTTACGCATAGTTATGCACATTAACTCGGCTACTCGTGTTTTTCAAAATTACCCAACTGTTACCGATATAATCCATGCTTACAAGTCAAATTATTCATGCCCTTCAATAGCAGCCCTTTATAAAATAGACATTCATTGCTGCTTCCATTCCTTCTCAATGTGGGAGGGAAACACAGGCCAATAACAGTGTATTATGAACCCTTGAGGGTGGTTAAAAAAAAAAAGAAAGGGAAAAAAAGACAAACTAAATATGCTTTAAAGAAAAGACACAAAACAAAGTTTAAACTTGACAGCAATACATTTGCAATCAATGTTTAAAACCCCAGTTCAAAATGTCTCACAAAAAAAAGGAACAGAAAAAAGCTCCAGGCAGTATTCTTACATACTATACACCATGCCAATAAGGGAAAGGGAAGTTTGATTTATTTTTCAAGCTAGCCTTTTATAAATATTATCAATGTGGCGATATATACTGGTCATTTGCTCCTTGTACTATTTATATAGAAGACGAAACATATTCTTATTAATGTAAAATCATGCACAGAAAAACAGTAAAAATAGAGAAAATGCAGAAAGAAACATTAATTATACTGTTTGTCACTGGTGCATAAAGATGACACATCAATACTTTCTCATAACATTTATAAAAATGAGCTACTCGCATATGTAATGTATTTAATTTGTAAAATGCTTTCTAATTAAATCATTATTTTAACAGAAGACTTTGATTTTGCCATTAGTGATTTACATAGAATGTATAATAAGGGAAAAGAATACAGGCGAAAAAGAAACGTTTAAGAGGTGTTATTTAAAATAACAGAAAGAAAACCAGACACCTATTTATCATTGCTGGAGATTGATGTAAACCCTAACTACAGCTTATAATTCATTTGTTTAAGTATTGTATAGCATCAACTTCTTTGTGTTCTTCTTATAAAAATATTTTTTAACCTTTCTTTTACATCTCAGTGCTGGTGATCTTCCACAGCCCTTTCGATTCACTCCTATCTATATGCATGCAAGGTCAATGCTAAAAAAACATTTTAGTTTTCGATTTCTTAACTTTAAATCTGCTTCCAGAAAGGGAAACAAGCTATTCATTTTTTTGCAGGGTAAAGCTGATACTCTGCAGAACAGCGATGATATTCCAAAGAGCAGTAACCTACAGATTTCCGTTTAACTGGAGTCAACCTAGTAAATAATGAATTCTTACTAGTTGCCAAGGTTACTGTACTCTCTTCTTTGTTTTACTGAATAAGACTATATATGTCTTGGTTGCAGCCAGTAATTGTAACAAAAACTCTGTGTTTCAGAAATGTAATACTTCTACATAGCGATATTTCAAACAATTCCTAATACAACAAAGGGGCATGAACGTGTACATGGCTCAATCAATACTGAAATGACAGCCAGCTGGGAGTACATAAAAACAATACACTACTATTTTGTATGATTACACACAATAAAGACCGTTCTTTTAGTTGACTGTTGTCACAATCTTTACACTGTCTAGCAAGCCAATTTTGCTCAAATAATAAATTATCTCAATATTCAGGTTCTTGGCTACCAGAAGCCATGACTTTCTCCTTGTAATCTTTGTCTGCTTTGTCTTTACTACTATAAAGAAAAAAATAAAAATAAAATGCAGATTTCAATTGGCTTAGCAATAAATCACAGGCTGCAGACAGATTTGACAAGACAGATTCAAAGCTTTTAACATATATATTTATTATGAGCTGTCCTCTGTTTAATCATTATGTCAAGTGAGAGGTTTACTGTCTAATGAAATGCTGAACACTAACTGGGGGACTGATGCAGTCCTTCGGATTCTGCTCAATAAACAGATTTTATATCAAAGTGGTAACCCATTAAAGGCTTATTTAGATTTCTCTGATGTTTTATTTGCAGAAAAAAAACTTGCAAACATTTCACTGAAAAAGCTATCTATCTCTCTTAATTTAATGGCCCTATTTCTGTCTGCACGTCCAAGCAGAAAGCAGCCCTTCAAATCAAATCCCTATATTGGACTCTATTTGGGGTTCTATATTTAGAAGTTAGGGCAACATACATGCATTAAAAGGAGGGTAAAAAGGCTCTGTTTGTATCAAGTGTGTGCACAAATACCCAAATCCATCATTTTTAATCCCACTGTTTATGATGCGGATCTTCTCCTGAACATATTTTATAGCACTGTCAAAAGGTCAAGAGATTTTGGATTGTTAAGTTCTATCAGGTAAATTGGTTCTATCCCTAAAGACCAATATGAAGTTTTGTTTTTTTTATTACATTTTGTGGAAGTCGCCATTTTAAATTCCTAACCCATATTTATGGCTGCAGGGAGACTAATACCAAAATATTGGAATGCCTCTCCACTTTCTTTCTCAGAGTTCAAAAGAAGACTTAATTAAACTATGCTTGACAAATGTACAGCAATGCAAACTGATGGCTAATGACTAAATACCAAGAATGTTGGGCTTCCTGGTTAGATCTCCTCTCAAACTCAGACAAAATATTACTTGCAATATGGGCACCCATATTGTAGGTAGGCTCATTCCTGAAGTCTGATTTTCCCGCCACCAACTCATTTCCCCTTTTTTTCTGTCCTTTCCTCTTCTTACCATTCTTCCTTCCTCCTCTCTTACTATCACTAACTTTTTCGTATCCTCCATATATTCCTTTCAATGCATATTCACAAGTTGCCTAGAATCCCCCCTTTCCAATGGGAGCCTAGTGCTCTTGTTAATATATGGTTTTCTGATTCACATGACTTTACTCAGCTTTCACTTTCTACCACCTTAATTGCCTTGCCCTTTTTATACAGTGTTGTAAATCAAATCTGAATATTTTACATATGTAATTTCTGTCTTTCAAAACCCAATAAAATCTAATTGAACAGAAGAATGGTAAATCTGTGGCTGATGTTTCATGAAATGGTACACAGACACTTAATGTACTGAAGGACGAGCACCTCTTTTTTTTTTTTAGGATATGATTTGATTTGCATATAAGAAGCCTTCCCAACAAAAGTAGACAATATTTTAATCAACTATATTTAGAGAACTAAACACTTTCTCTACTATTACAGACCTTGTGATCAGACCTATATTTATGTAACCATTTTTATTATTGGTTTTTCTGCACTACATATAACATTGTCTTTAAAACTTCCTGCCAGTACAAGTAAAAGACTAACACAAGATTGCAACACAAAGAAAAACTAGCCTTGTGGCCTTACGATACATCAAGGGCTAAGGTGCTGAGCAAGTATTGCAAGATGTATTTAAACTGGAACTCTGTGTATGTAATGAGGGCTTTGAAAGTTTGAGAAGGTTTGAGGTTTTTTTTTTTTACCCATAATCAGTTCAAGCATGTAGACGACTTGTACAACTTCACGCGATTCCTTGTTTTTTTTTTTTTTAACTACTGGAAGACAGTTGTGTGTGCATTTCAATGTTAATTTTAGACAAAACCAGTTGTAGGTTGATATAATCAGTAATGCACAATGTGAACAGCTTGTGCTCCAAATATAGAAACACTACACACTGAATCACACAGCAAGAAAGCAAAGAACACAAACATGGGCATAACAGATACATTATGTATGCCTAATTACCAACATTTTAGGCTGTCAAAAACTGACACATCTGTGTGAAAAGCCCAGGTTCCACATAACTAAACAGACTTACACAAATACAAACTTAGCCAAGTCTGTAAAAACAAACTACTAGACGTGACTGTCTTTGGGAGGCTTTTGTTTTAATAAGTGAAAGTTTACTTTAAAACAAGGTATCATGCTAGTTTAGAAGAATCAATAATGAAGCCCAGATATTTGTTTACAAAATGGCAGCCTATGTTTTAACCTCCTTGCAGTTAAGCCCGACCTTCGCTCGGGCAAAAAAAAACTGCAAGGATGGTTAAGCCCGAGATTTTGTACATGATTGTGTGTTTCAAACATTTTTTATATTCATATTATCTACTAGAACCCCTGTTCGGACATATTTCTGTAAGTTACAGGTCTACAAGTTAAAAAAAAATTTCATGAAAAACAGTGGATCACTTTTGGTACAGAAATCTAGACCTCAGTGTAACGCTTAGGTGGTTAAAGAAGAACTAAAGTTCCACGATCTGGCGGGTCATTATTACAAAAAGAGACAGATAATATCTCCGCTGTAATAATTCCTTCTACCAGCCTGATTGCTACGGGTATCTGGCAAAAAAGGATACCCGGCTTCCTCTGTGCATGACGGGAAAGAATAAACTACTGTGCTCTGTGCAGGAAATTCCATCATCCTGGCCAAAAAACATAACCTGCAGGAAGAGAAGAACAAGGCAGTGCCCTGCGAGGGAACAGGGACAATAGCAAAGTAAAGGCCATCATTCTAATGTCAGAAATACACTGATGCTTTTCATTAAATAAAAGTCCATATTTTCCAAATATGCATAAAACTACCCACATACATGAGGGAAACGTTTAACATTCCAATGGATAACTCAGTAGAGTAACTAGAGAACAGCACAGGTGGGTATACTGGATCTGCAAGAAAAAATATTTTCTACAGACTTCTGAACATTCCCTTTATCACATTGACAGGATTGCATGACAATTATCTAAACCTAAGAAGGACAACTGAATTCTATAACCAATAAGTACATGGACTGAAGCAAAAAAAAAAAATTCAGTTTAGTAGTGTAGTCACACAGTGACAGTCTTCATAATGATCTTTGTGTATAACAGGTCTTTTACACATATATTTACCAAACAGAAAAAATTAGCTTTAAAATAATTTACAAATATATATAGAGGAATTTTTGGGGCTCATAATGAAAAAGATACAAGTTTAACAGAACCCCCCCCCCCCTCATTTCTGTTACTTTTTACTATGCCCCCAATGCACACTGGGAGGGCTATTTAAGAGATGATTTTACAGATATACCATTTGCTGCTTTTGCAAAGATATTATCTCAAGTGTTTTCTTCTTCCAATGATAACCTCTTTTTTGTCCCTACTTTTCCAAAATGTCAATTTAATGTTCTCCGAAAATAAAATAAAAAAAGTCATAAAATATAACCTTTGAAATTTCACACAATACTGATCAAAGACAAAGAGTCACAGCAAGGCAACAGGAACTCAACCATTCTGCAATACGAATAAAGGCTCAAAGTAGCTTGAGAAATTTTTCTATGCTAAATAAAAAATGGAAACACAGCGATACATGCTTTGATATTAAATCAATGCAAAAAATGTACCGCTGATAGTTTGCATTCATTTCATTGCATCATGAAATAGGGCTACAAATTCAATCATGATTCTGTTATTATTTGTACTGCCACAGCTTCATTTTTATTGCACATTTCTATAAACCCTGAACCAATTATATCCAGAGCAGAAAAGTAAATTACAGGGGAATCTATCTTAGGGAAATTATCAGTGCACAGCACGGTAGCAGTCTGTTAAAAGCCAACGTCCATTTAGAAGACAAATGATTACATATTACTGGGCAGAACATAAACATATAATAGGACTCTTTTATAGGTTCAGTACAAGGTCTACATAATAAAATTTCAACAGGTGAATTACCAAGGTACTTTAAAAATCATGGAACAAAAAAAACCCTCATGGCAGGGCGCATTTAGATTTCTGCAGCATGTTCTGCAGCTGGCACATTAAAAAAGGCACATACTGGGTCCTTGAACTAAAAGCAACTGTGGATTACCTCCACATGGACAACCATTCTGAAAGCTTTATTCCCACATTCACATAAATATACTCATGTATCAATCGATAGTTCTGACTATACACATTATAATGTAAAACCAAACAGAAAAATTTTGAAATTTTTAGGCAGACATAATCATTATTAAAAGACATTACAAATACTTATGTATGTATTTATTATACATAATTAAATCTAGATAAAACAACACAAATAAATAGAATAAAATGTCTAAGTTTTCGACTCCAAGTTTATGTACATTGAATACGCTCTGCTATAAAATTAGGAGAAAACTTTGCAAGCGCTATGCTAGACATGAACCTTGGAGGAGATAAATCCTGGAAATAATATTGAAATTGTATAACTTTGTTTAGTAGTGCTTTCTAAGGCTGTGGAGGTGTGTGCGTTTGCCTCCTGTTCACTATATTTAACAATGTTTCCATAAATCAAATGGGGAAGCTGCCTGCATATAGTTGAATGTCCTTGTGAAGGATGGTCTCAATTGAGATTCCTGAAGAAGCAGATACCACCTGTGAAAGGCGTCAAACAAAAATTGAGACATTTTTACATCTAGTTTTATTCATGTATTATAACATTTGTAATGTCTTTTATTATTAATTTTATTGGATTATGTCTGCCTAAAAAGTCCCAAATTTCTCTGTTTGGTTTTGTGAATGCATTAGTGGGATGTGGCAGGGTTGGAATTTAATTATTGATGTGCTGAGAATATTAGTGATCACATTTAAAAGGCTGAAAATGTACAGTGGAAATAATACAGATATTGCTGGCAAAACTTGGGCTAACCTATAATGACTGGACAATTTACCAAAAAAATGAAAATGAAATGGTCAATATATAACATATAGTATACACTGGTATGTAATGACACCATATGCTTGGATTCCTTATGTTTGTGTTAGTCTTCACACAGAACACATTTAATTGTTCCCTGTTTTTCTCAATATTGAGCAATTCATTGTGGTTCTGTTTATCTGTGTGCTTTCTTTTCTCTTTTTTTCTGTCATATTTTACACTGTAAGTTACAGTTAAAATACATAAAAAGCAATCTGGATCAAAAGTAGTTTAAACTGACTGAGCATTAGTCTACACTGATTGTTTCCCCAGCGTTTAACCTGAGGCTTTTAAAGCCCTTGTTTGACATCCCCATGCATTACAATGGGTTTTTCTACACCAGGACGTTTCCTTGAGACATGTTTATGACATTATCACAATATGACATTATCTTAAACATTGCTTGCAACGTTGAAAAAATGTAAATGTTGGGTTAAAGCTGGAAAAGGCGGGTAAACGCTTCCATTGATTTCCGTTTTTGGGCACTTAATATGCGAATTAGTTAAAAACGTGGGGGAAAACGCGGCATTTTCCAGCATTTTAAAGGCTGACATTTTAAAGCTTTTTAAAGCTTTTAAAACGCTAATAAAAGTGCATAAAAACGCATATAAACACAATAGGAACGTTTACATGCATTTTTTAAAAAACTCCGTGTAGACCAGCCTAAAGATTGCCAAGTGTGTGGCCAAAATATTTTTTAAAAAAAAGGTCAACAAAAACAGTAAAACCTGGCAAGACTTAACAGGTTATCTTACCAGTACTTACTAGCTGTATGATGTAGAGCAGTGGTCGCCAACCTTTTGGAGCTCACAGACCAATAAATTTACAAACTCCGGACCACGCATGTGCGGGGAGCCATGTGTCACTCAAAGGGGGAAGAAACTTCCCCCCCAAAGTGACGTCCTGATGCCAGAACCTGTCCACTCTCCCATTGCAGGTCCGAGCCTGCTATGGGAAAGAGGGCGGGTTGTGTCCAGAGAGACACAATCGCCCACCACCCTGAGCCTGCAATCCATACGGGGGACATGATCCAAAGCTCTGGCCGGTGCGCCCCCCAGTGGGGTCTATCTCATGACCCCACTGGGGGGCGCACCCACCAGTGCCACAGACCACCAAAACTTTCTGGTGACTGCCGATGTAGTGCATCAACTAGTCTATATAATCCATCGTATATATGGTAAAAGTTTAATTTGATTACTAAAAATGTAGTTTTGTGACTATTTGAAAACATCATGGTATAAAATGGCCTATTTTTTTTAAATGACAAACTAAAATTATAAAACACAAAATATCCAAAATGCAGAACAACTGTTAGGCTAGGTTCACACCTGCAGTAAGGGTTGTAATGCCAGGAACTTCTGCCACACAGGAGATGTTACATGGCAGTGTCTAATTATTAATAAACTAATGTAAACATAACCAAAATGGAAAAGCTATTTTTCTAACATGTGAAACTACTACACGATGGAAAGCTGACACTAAATAAACAATAATCAGAAATAAATAAAAAACAAAGTGGCAATCTTTACAAGTACAATAAAAATCACATTAAACATGACATACCAAAAGGCAGTGTCTAAAAAATGACAACCTTTGTTATTTTATTCTTACTAAGGCGTTTATTTAAATATTTCCAAAAAATCTGATCTTGTATTGCCAGTCATAAAAAGCAGAAATGACTGTGGCTTGTCACTTGTACACCATACCAATTCTTTGACAGTATTTCATATGACATATAAAGTCAAAGAAGCAGGAATTTGCTCTCAGTCAGTATCTCTGAGTGCTTACATTAAATGTGCTGAAAGAACACACATTCTACAAAGTCTGCAGCTTCAGAGCAATTGCACAGCGGGGCCACTAGCAGCTATGCCTCAATTACACTATAAAGTGAGACAGAAACAAAATATGGGCCGGGTAAAGAGAAAATAAAGTGAATTTTTACTGAGCAAACACATGGGATTGTTTTTATTAAGTTTATCCCAATTTAATTCTTGAACAATTTTCAAATATTATATATATTTATTTTTTTTTGTTACACATCAATATCTTATAACCAACGTTCAGCCAGCCTTCTAACCAACATCTGCTGAAATACGACAAGAAACAAGCAGACAAGTAAAAATATTTTTTCGGGTATTCTGAACAGGCTAGCCATGTAAAGATTTAGGAAAAGTAAAAAAAGAAAAGACCAACAAAAAAGATTTCCATTAAACATTTCACATTTTCAAAAACCTTAACATATTTTGATAACTTGTAAATAATTATTCACATTACACCAATTACATGTACATATCTAAATATAGTAAAATGTCCTAAAAAGGAAACAAAAGCACTTAGGGCCATTTGAGATCTGCAGTGAACAGCAGCGTTTTAATGCAGATTTACCTGCAGTCCCAACTGCTCCAATGCAAATGACTTGGAGAAGTTGGGGATCATTTGGTGGAACACAGTGCAGTTCTAAAAAGCGACAAGTCAAGTGTTAAGCTTTAACAGCAAGCTCTGTTATATCTTAATTTGCAGACATTCTAAACTCATGTAATATAAATACCAGTTTGATAAAAGCTACTCTGGCAGAGATTCTCTGAAAGAATAAACAGCTAGCCAGATAAATTGTTTATGAAGTTACAGTGCACTTTAATAATTTCATAGCCAACAGAATTGACAATTATATTGCAGTCTGAATGATTAGGGCAATGTTTATTGACAAGCGGAGCTTCTGTATTTAAAATACCCTTCAAGTTCTATTATCAGTGGTAAAGTCCAGATACAGCAGTCTTCTAACAAAAGTCATCTGTACAGACAATGCTACTAGAAAATGGCTAGGTGATCCCTGTAAACATTCAGATGATGTGAAGTCTGGCCAGAGATTTTATATCAAACAGACCTTTGGATCCACTGCATGTCAAAATAAGTACAAAAACTGTAAACTGTCTGCATCATTTTGATTTGATATTTATTGATGAAAAGTTACATCAGCTGTTCTACTTTTCAATTTCTTAGTTTGTTTGACATGAAATTAAACAAAAAGAACTTCTTTTAAGGTAAAATTGAATAAAAGTTTGCAAATATTCTCATGAGCAATGATTAGAATAAACAGGAATTCCCTAACATTCACAAGGGGGGGGGGGATAAGTAAGTACACCTTCCCCATTTACTATTAGTTCACATCCATATATTTAAATGTAGGTGTTCTGAATTATGTACCAGTGAGTAGACCCTACCAAAAGAATATGCAGTGGGACCTCAGACAGAATACTTGGTAGTGTTCACAAATCCACTTATTCTGATCAAGTATAAGGTTGGCATTGCATGCAAGAGGGATGTCCAACTCCCCCCAAAGACTACAGAAAAGAAAAGCAGCGGCCAAACTCCAAGGAAAAAAAAAAAAAAAAAACTTCAATCTACTTTTTTGTAAATGACACATTCACGTAGTCACATAATCTATAAATCCCATCTCCAGATATAAGGCTTTTCCTCTGACGTGTGTCGACCCCGTCACAGGCTTATTTATAGAGAAAGATTTTCATTAGACTGTGAGCTCCTTTGAGGGAGGAATAGACTTTGTAAAGCACTGAGTAATATGTTGGCGCTATATAAATACTGCATAATAATAATTATAATAAAAGGAGCAAAGGATTTACATGTATCAAACAGAACCAATAGATAATAGAATCCACCAACAGCCATCAGTCGAGTGTCACAAAAAAAAAAAACGATGTACATGCAGAGCAGCCAACTGCAGCAGAATGAACAGGGTAGACTAACCACAAAATGGGATCAACATACAAGACCTTGCCCATAAGCTAATATTCATACAACCCGAAAACCTAAATGTCTGATCTGAAGTGATTTTAAATAACTAGATATATTACAGGAATTTAAATGCTTAATATGGTAATCAGATCTTGGGTCCAGAAGGACTTTAACATCTTTATTGTATGCAGATTCGAGTTCAGACTAATGCTTCCAATAAAAAATATTATAGCGCTGCCATAAAAGGTCTCTGTGTATAGCTATAGGTCCAGAAAAAAATGGATTGGTTTCAGGCCAGTCACACAATGGCTGATATTTAAGGGCATTCAAAAATAATAAGCATTTGTTTGTAAAATGTCAGCCCTGTAAATGTGAATACTTAATACCAAACAAGTCGTAATTGTTGGATGTCAAATGCAGTTTTTCCAAAAGACTGGAAAATGTTGGTGAGTGTTCAGCGATCTTTTGTCCTCCATATGTAAAATGAAGGTTTTGTCATCACCTGGGATAGAACAAGCAGCTAATGAATGGCAGACATGGCCACTGCAAACATAACTTTGGTTTACTTTATAAAGGACTGAAAGGACCACAAGAAGGAAATGCAAAACAATGCAAACGTCAGCTATGGTATTTAGGCTAAACATTTAAACAACTGATTTACAATTACCATTAGGAAGGCATTTTTGAAAATCTGCAGTACAGGTTCACAAAGTACCTTAGGTCAACACGGCCTACCTGCTTTAGTGCCTTTTTGGTGTGCTGCTGGAAGGAAGACACTAGCTTGCTCTGCATTCTGTTGGAAGATGCTTCTTCAGTGACTTGCTTTAAGGATACTATACATGAAAGAAAAAAAAAAGCTACATTTTAGTAAAAACATTACATGAGAAAAAAAAACATTTAAAAGAACTTTAAAAATCCTAAAGATAGAACTATTTAAGAACATTTTGACATATTTTCCTTTTTTTTATAATTTTTCTAGATATGCCTGCATGGAGCCGATCTCCAGTGAAGCAGCTAAATACACAGCAAAAATATATAAATATTTATATACATGCAAATTATTTCACCTGCAATGTGATTAGTAAATGTTCAGACAGTCTTGTGATCTTGTTAGAGCACAGGACTGGCTGCTAAGTCCTGACCACTGTGTGACCTCTGTACAGGACCCACCATCTTAAGGCTGGGACTGGACATAGACATTTAGGGTAAAATGACAGTGGGTTTTTCTACCCTCATAACCCCCCCCCACATTCCAGGTATGGCACTGGATAAATGTGTGGGTTGTGATGAAGTTCTCTCTAACATTGGTCAATGCTTGATTCTACGCAATTGGCTGCTATATCTGTGCACTGTTAACAGAGAGGTGGTCACACCATCACCACCACATTTATGAAAACACTGTTTTCTTTTTTAATTGGGCAGCATAGGAGACACCACCAGTGCAGAATTTCTGTTAATGTAAATTTAACTGAACCAGGAGGTCCTGAATGTGTAAAAGTGACAGAGTCTCTTTAAGGAGCAGGCATCATTCTGCTATCCCTACAGACAGGCAACACGGCATGATGTGGTACATACGGACTGTATCCTAGAGCTGGCTCTCTTTCTCCTGGTCCGATTACTGGTTAGTAGGGTGTCACAGAAGGGTAACATTAGGACAAATTTAGGTACTTGTCCAAGATATAACTGAATTGAATTATATTTTTTGTAACTTCCTGGAACCACTTTAAAGAAAAAAATCCAGAGAGCTTGGAAAACAGAGATCATGCAAGACTTTACAAGCATTGTTAAAATGTTGCCATTAAGCTATATTACATTTAGCAGAATTACACTTTGGCATTGAATTAGAAACCATGTATAGGAAAGCAAGGCCTATGTGAACCAACATTATTATTTGGTCCAGCTGAAAGCATTTATAATATTTTCTGTTAAGCAACACTTGACAGTGACAAAAAAAAAAAACCCTTAAAACTCCAGGTTTACATTCACATCTGAATTTTTAACTACTGTGACATATAGTCACAAATTACTGCAAACCTGACTGCAACTCATATCACACAATTATTAGGGCCAATTCACACTGGCAGTGGGGTTGCGGTGCTTTTACTGCTTCCTCACACCAGTAAACACTGCGCCATGGGCACACGCTAAATGTAGGGACAGCCCCCATAGGGAACAAATAGGGAATGCAGTGAGCGCTATTAGAACTGCCATCAACTGTCAAATGTGAAGAGGCTGGTTCATTCAAATCAGCACTGCCATGAAAGTCCTCGAGCAGATGGCAAGGTATCAGCCGCAGGAAGCTGGACAAATGTGAGCAGCAAGCAGCAGGTGAGAACAGACAAAGAAATAGAAACCCAGCTGCACCTGTTGCAAACAACTGAAATATTTAAATAATTCCACTTGAAACAATTGTTTTCTTTTTAATTAAGCTAACTTATCTGTAAGACATTGACTATCCATCTTTCTCACATGCTGAATTCAGAGATGAGAGGAGATGGCTGTAATACAGTGTGTTTTGCAGATGAAGCACAAATTCTGTCCACTGCTTTGCCACTATACAGGTTTTTATTCAATTATTCATTAGTTTATCTTGTTTAATTTGGGGTTTAGTTGGGCTTTACAGTGATATCTGAATGTGAGGAATAAAGTAATAAAAAACTTGGGGGGGGACCCCACTGCATGCTTGCATTTAAAAGCAGCCCAATGATGAATTTTAAAAAGGAACCCTGGAGAGATCATTTATTTCAGTTGTATCTATTTCATATAATTATTTGAGCATTAAACATATTTTATCTGTTATTTACCTGTAAAAGCCTCCTTTGTCTATGGGTAGCTTAAAGTGAACAGACAAAATGAACTTTCAACTAAGAACTACATTAAATTACTGTGAAAAAATAATTACGGGCAGCTCAGCTTTGGTTTTCCGGATATCCAGCAAACCTGGTTTCCCTGCACATGCCAGGAATTATTGAATTCCCGCGCAGGCTCTAACCTGGCTTTGCCAAGATGGGGGAAGACTGTGTGCAAGATAAGAAGAAGGAAAAAGATGACAATGCCCTATGTTGGAATAGTGACAGAGGAGTATCGGGGGTTTAGCTCCACTTTATCTTACTCTGCCTATTTGTACTTATAAGGAATACAAATTAAGGAATACACAAACCTTCATTTTCCTCTCCATTGCTGCTTGCCTCTGCCATTTCTGTCCCATCTAACTCAGATTCACAGCCTATCTCCAGTTTTCCATCTGTTGGACAAATAGACTCTTCTTTCTGACAGAAAAAGCAAATGAGCAAAAAAAAAATTAAAGGACCAGTAAAATAGCAAAAACAAAACATCAACAACAGAAAATTCAGCAATGAACAATGTCTACAGAGATAACATGTTTAAAATGTATATAAATATTTTATTTCCATAAACTATTAGTGAAAAAATTATAGACACCTGGGCAGCACAGTGGCTCAGAGGTTAGCACTCTGGCCTTTGCAGCGCCTGGATCCCAGGTTCGAATCTCGGTCAGGACACTATCTGTGCTTGTGTTGGTTTTCTCCAGGTATTGTGGTTTCCTCTCACAATCCAAAAACATGCAGTTAAGGTTAATTAGCTTCCCCCTAAAATTGGCCTTGGACTGTATTAATGACATATGATTGAGGTGGTAGAGACATTAGAATGTGAGCCCTTTAGAGGGGACAGTGACATGACTATGGACTTTTTAAAGTGCTGTGTAATATGTTGGCGCTATATACATACTGTGTAATAATAAAAATAATAAGGACAGGATTGTTTGACAAGTGTACGCTTATGTAAAGCCCTAGTGAAACTATGGAGTCCCCAGTTTAACCATGAACTACAACTTGTAATGTGTGCATGAAAGACTTTTTTATCAAGTGAAAGCAATGGCTGCATATGCTTTTCCAATATCTGAAGGTGGTGTACTCTCTGCAAACAATCTTAATGTGGACTAATAAAGGCTTAAATCCTCTAAATTCATTTTTATTAATGAATAATATATTAAATATATATTATATAATAGTATATATTAATATATATTAAAAAAAAAGTCATGGTGTACATCAAAAAAGGCAACTTAACTATATGACATGACAGGCCAAACTCAAAGCTAAACAGATTTCAGGCTATGTGTTTCGATCACAAATCATTGCAATACATCAATGAATATCATTTTTGGATCTCATGATCCAAAGGGTTCACATTTCCATTTTTGTAGAATTTGCCAAAAAAAAGAAACGGCAATATTTGGGGAGACCAGATGACAAATTTGAAAGCAGTCATGAAAGAGTCCAGAGCATGTTTATGGGTTTACATAAGTTTTGGTAGCAAAATAATAGGGGAAAGCTAAACACATCTAAACTGTTTAATGTGAATGTTCCTCAATTAAAAAAGACAGATGCTTTTTACTTAATGTAGTATGACTTTGGGATGTTCTGTGAAGGTTCCCTTTAAATAATACTACAAAACATTACAACACCTGGCATTCAGGTTATAACGTAATAAGGTAAAATGCAATTGTGAACATTACTGTTCAAAGCATCAAATACATATTTGTCATCAAAAATCTATTAGCTAGCTACAAATGATTGTATATAAGTGGGCTTTTTACACTTCAAAGGATTTGATCCATTGATCCTGTCCTAGCATTCTTGTGCCCAGGATAAAGCTACTAAAGTTTAAGAGCACCATTGCATTCCAAAACTTTGTTTAATCATTACATTAGGTAACAGAGAGGCAGCACTATAATAAAAATGTACTTACTTTAAGAGCATAGAGTCCAGACTTCCCAGGAATTTTGAAGAAAGTCCCATCTCCCACACGGGTATTAGTATGAAGCATTGCATTTAGACAAGCCAACGGAGAAGTACCACTGCAACGCCAGATAACAATAACAAAACAAGAGAAAAGAAAAAGCATGCATGAAAATGAATGTAAAACACGTGAGCTCATCTACATCCTACAATGCCTTCTCTCCCCCTGGCTTTCTTTCCTTTTCCTTTTTCTGTTCATGCTTCCCTTTAGAGAAATTCTTCCGAGCCTGAAAGCATCTACATTACAATAAAGGGTTCAACAATCCTAATCAAATGCATCTGCTCTATAGGCTTCAGGGGAAAAATCTGTGCATTATAATTATATTCCTTCCAAAAAAAAAAACATTAGCAAAAAAACAGCAGAACTATGTGCTTTCATAAAACCATTGTCCAAATATTTAAGTAAGAGCGTTCAGTAAACAACCCAGGAGAGTTGTGTTTTTTCAACATGCTGCAGACAATGCGACTGATGCACATGAATGATCAGAAGGGGAAAAATCAAGTTCATTGGCAGCAGTATCCAGTGGGATAAAAGGCAACAAAAGCAAAGAAAAGGCCCAGGAAGAACAGTTTTAAGTTACATGTGGTATTGTTTCTCACATCTGCCTCAAAAGTTAAAACTAAGCTGCTTCTGCATGCTTGTTTTTGCAGCTGACTGTGAGGACTTATAAAAAGTACATGCATCAAATAAAAACACCAGCAAAGCTGAACACAAAAACATAAATAATAATAAAAAAATGCGAAAAAACTGAAACCTGTTTTTATTGGCTATAGAGGCTCCTGTGCTCAGTTTTTTTTCTTTTGGATTTGTAAATGATAAAAACATAAAAAAGTTGTCATTGATCTAGTGCTGAGCAGAACATTTCTGTACAAACACAGACATTCTGTGCATGGTGCCATCAGCAAATCTGTCTTTTTTAACTGTTGCTTCCCAAATGGCCTATTCTGCACAACTATCACACATCTGACTCTTAGGAGGGCCTGAACTGGAAATTTGTGTGTTGTGCACACAACTGAAAACATGAGAAAACCCAACATTGGTTTTAATTTACTGCAAGGAAATCCACCTGCCTGCAGGGGAGTTACGTCATTTTGACGCAACCAATTTAAGATGGTTGAAGAATGCAAGAAGGAAGTGAAGAAAAAAGAGGGAACTGGGTCAGGTGAGTAACACAAGTTTAGTCCAGCTTCAATAAGTAATCTGAAGTGCAGTCTGTGCAACTCTATGATGTTGTAATCCATACCGATCAGCACCTCTATAGAGTTAACGAAAATAAATTAATAGGAAACTTTCTCTCACTTTTACTTTAGATTTATATTATGATTGAGATAAAAATGAATCCTTTGCAATCAGCAAGTATTCGATAAAAGTTCTATAAGATAGTCAATTTCACTTTTAATATAAAATATTGGAAATAATGTCTGCTCTGGATGCTTAACTAATTTTCTGTTTACCAATCGTAACATGATCTGTCAAATATCGATTAGGAAACCACATGTAATTTTATTTTCAACACCTTGGTGTACCAAGCAAAAATTATATTGATTCAAAATGATCGTTAGAAAAGCACATTGTTTTTTCTTTATAAATCAAAATAAGAGGCCCAGTAACAAAGCATAGAGAAAACCAACCAGCCATAGATTCCTAAAGTCACCCACAAAAAGGAAACCCCAGAACATAAGTCTCATCTTCCTAGGACAATTGGGTGGGTGGCACAAAAGTGATGGAGAATCCCCTGGCCCAGAGCAGGGCTAATCAACCTCTGAAAACCACAAACCAGGTTCATCTTAGGATAGAAATAAAATACTTGTCGTGTCTCACTCAAGAACTTTAATTGTTTGTTTATGTCAAAAATATTGCATAGCGCATAGTTAGCTTTGAACATATAAACCACCTACTGGGTATGATCAGGTTATGAAGGGCAAAAAACATTCTTTTTTTTAACCAAATTGTTGGTTGAATTTTTCTATTTGCAAGTGACCATCCTTGCATATAGAAAAATTTACTTTACAGTAAATTGCTTTTTTTTTCCAACACAGATGGTTTTCTGTAGAAGTGCAGGGTTATCAAACCACTTGAGGTTTTTGATATTAAGGATTATCCAACAAACAAGATTACCTTTAGTGTTTTTATGTTTAAACAGACACAATTAAGATGTTCTACTTCTTTTTCTTCATGATCTTGATCTCTGGGGAGAATGTAAACCTATAAGCCTTGTTGTTTCTCTGTGGCTGTATCAAATTTGCAGCGGATTAAGTTATCGGAAATTTGCTGGAAATATTGTAGAATACATATACAGCAGGTATCCATAAATCTCCCTGCTCTACACAAAAAATCTGCAAACTGAGGTAAGCAACAAGCACTTAACAGCAATTACCTCCAATACATCTAAATCTAGTCATACACAAAATCCACAAATAGTTATAAAAAAGTGTTAAATAATAAAATGGACCTATCACTATAATTATTACTTTCTATAGAAAGGTAGATAACCCTTCTATATAAAGTGTTTTTTTCTTTTCGTTAATTTAGGTTTCGTTAATTTAAAGGGGGGGAAGGTAAGCCCTTCCCTTTGGGTCTGAATGGGAGTGCAGAAGCTCTATGTGCAATCAATCAAACTGCAAGTTGATCACTATATTTTATATATATATAAAATCAATAAGAGGTCTTGTCAGATGCTTGTTGTGCAATCAGTGAAGAACTTCTGACCTGGCCAATTGAGGCACCTCAGTTTTAACCACTTGGTCAAAATAAAGGAAACACATCCTGAAAAAATGAAAACTAATTCAGACACCACATTTAAAGAATGATAATCTGCAATGCATTAGTTATTTATAGTTAGGTTTAATTACACTTTAATGTTACAATATTCATGGATAAACAATCACATTTCAAATAAAACAAAAATGACTTACTTTCTGAAAAGGGGAAATCCACGTGATACAGGGGTACCGTAAACAATGAAAAAGAAGAAGAAAAATTTTAAATAATATACATAAAGTCATAGACATTACAAATAATTTGTAGCATAATATAAATAAATCCTTTCTACCAACCTTTAAGAACAAGTTTTTTGTAGTGGGCCATATGAAATTTTTAGGTTTAATGTGTTAGTGTTTACAGCAATTGAAATCTGGTCACTGATCCAGCTGCAAAAGATTTTAAAATCCCAATTTCAAAAGCATATATGCAAAGGTATGTTTGTACAGAATTATACTGAAACTAAAAATCCACTTAAAATTAAAAATCAGGCAGATGAATATTGCAAAAAGGGACAGGCAATGTCCCTTCTGCAATACCACACTTTACATGCCAGATCTCCGGGGGAAATGTTAAAAAGCTAAGCTGCGCATGCGCAGAAACACAGACATCCCAGCTTCCTTTACATGTCCTGGCATAGCCAAAATTGCTGCAGTAGAAAGAAGAAGAAGAAAGGAAGATGGTGGCACCCAAGGATGGAACATTAGTTCCACTTTAAAGTGTAACATCAGTCTTTGGTATAAAGTGTTACTGAATAAAATCTCTGTCAGGTTTTTATTGCTGTATGTGATTGTATAGATTTCCTGTAGTTAGAGTATACCTGTTCCTACTACAAAACCTTGACATACACTTCTAATAAAATGTAATATCTACCAAAAGATTTTCAAAAATTATTAGGCACATTTAACAAATACAATATTTTTATTAAGTAGTAAAAGTAGTAAAAAAAAAAATGCAGCCTCTAGCAATCCGACAGAGTATAGGCTATCTATAGAAATGATTGGGGCAATGAGAGGCATAGGACCTGTAACTGGCCGAGGCCTAACAGTAAGTACCTGTTGTGGGCATACTACACGAAGGAAGGGTGCGAGGTATATTTTAAAGGACAAATTCAGTAAATGGTATTCTGATATTTTAAACCTAATATACTTAAGATAATATTACAGTTACATTTTGATGTTTTTACTCCGAATAGTTACTATGAGTAGATGCTCCATTTTTAGGTAATTCAAATTTGTTTAAGTACCTTCATTAAATGACGCACACTTTCAAAGCATGCCCCTCAGTAGATCATGATTAACATTAAATATTCATGCTCATAGAGAATCACTCCCTGCACAGTAGGAGTGTTTGAGCAGCTTTGCCAATATGCTTTTAATGTTTCTAACATGTAAAATATCCCTGATGATTTACACTGCTAAATGTGCTATATGTAAATGCTAAAACATTAATTTTTGTGTCTTTGAAAAAATTTTCCCATGTGAATTTTCCTTAAAACACACACAAGAAGGTTCACTCATATTATATAGGATATCTCCTTGTGTAAAATATGGGATAAGGGTCAGCATCCCCAAGACAGATCCTTTTTTTTTCCAGCTAAACTTTCATTACGAATGTAATTCTACATTTCCCAATCTGATAAAATACCACAAAAGTAATGTGGTCATAAAAAATATTGCAATGAGTACCAACATCTCAGCTACTGATATACTTATAGCCACCATAGGTAGGTTCTGCCAGATATACTGAACCATAATATTATTATGATAATGGCCAAATAGGGTGCATGAAATAATGGCCAAGTAGATATCTAAATGCAATCCAAATGAAATGCTGGTAAATACAATTTTTTGATGTTTTGTAATGAGCGGTTACCAAAATAAAATAACCTGCTTGCCTGTGCAGCGTCTTTTGACCAGAATTTTCACTACATTAAATGTATCCAAATAAAATGAAAAATTGTGAGCAGGCAGTTTTTTCATTGAAGATAGCACAGGCCATGTCTCTTGCCTATTCACGGTATCTGCTTGCTTCACTGACTCCCCTTGCTTCTTGGTCAGCGCCTACATCTTCACCTGGTCCTCTTTCGGGTTTGGGATCCTTGGCCATCTTGATTGGCCATGCTAGAATGACCCAACTCATAAGCATGCGCACAGGAAGTATTCATTCCTGGCAGACAGCTATGTAAGGATCACAAAAGAAAAAAAAACTGTGAACAGGAAGGTAAGTTTGTGTAATTGCAGAAGAGACATACCCTGCTCCTTCTGCAATGAAGAACTTGCCTGCTCACAATTGTTTCAGTTTTTAATTTACTTGCATGTTAAAGAAATAGTTCGGTTTCAAATTGGCCTTTCAGTTTCCTAAAATTTAGAGATTACAATGCACACATTTTACACCTAATTAAAGCCCTCCTGTATCTCCCATAAAGCAATAACTCGGGGGTTCTTCTTTGGTTCACAGTTGGATGTCCCAGTTCAGAATAGAAATATCTAACCAGTAAAGTCTGTAAAACTTTAGGAAGGCAAAAAGTAATTACACTAGCCAGCATACTTGTGATTTTAGATCAGCTTCAGTTTGGATCAACTTTTAATTATTGATTGTTTTCTTTCAAATAAATGGTTAGGCACGGAAAGCCATCATCTTGGTTCACAGCATAATTACAACAGGCCAAAGAGTTTTACTACAGAGTTCCAACCAACACAGACCCCATACAGTAACACACAATTTAGAAAGCCACCTTGCCAAGATGAATAGGACATAGGCTGATTTCCTGAAAAACACATAACACGCGCTGACAATAACAAGCTAGATGCACTTAGGACAACCTTTTCTAATGTTCCACACATTGTTTATGACAGAGAAATCATCCTCTGTCCATGGCAGTCACCCAGCATTTTATTTTTTTAATACTATTCTACTCACTGTAATGCCACCTAGACATGCACTTCTTTTTGTGCTTGTCATAACTTCAGATTTTTAAACATAAATCGTATATATAACATATAAATAAGGTATATCTAATTGTGTACACACCTGGTTTCTTTTAGGCCTTCTTTCTGGATGACTTCCAAGATCTGTTTTGCAGTCATTGGTGAATTGGGATGTTTTTCTAAAGCCTGAATGATAAAAAGGAAATTGCTGTAAGTAACTGGAATTCTGATCATAAATAAATCCTAAGGTTTTATATCTTAAGCTTTAATGTACACATGTTACTCTATGGCATAACAATATAATTTAATATTAGATTATAAAAGCATTGTACACCTTTAATTCTTTAAGGCTTTCAAGAAGCACCAAATCCTTAGGCGCTCAATCTGACATGGTATCTTGCAGCCTTCAGGCTCTGACAAGAAAGATCCCTGCCTCCTCTCAATTTTATGTACTGATCTTTTTCAGCCAATAGATGTATTATGTAGTGGCACAAAGTTCCAGTATTTTAGTATTACCTAACCAGAACATGGGGATTTTAAGTGCTATAGAAGAGTAATAAATATACCTGTTGATAATTAGTGGTACAATTTGACAAAACATTCAGTCTTATGCTTAAACATGAGGGGGGATCTGCAACATGCTTTGCTTCTGTTCTAGAGATATGAGGAAACACCCTTTCCTACAATGATGGGAAAAACGTCTGCCAAAAGTTTGGAATTAAAAGAATTAAAAGATCTCTAAAAAAAAAAAAATAATAATAAAATCGCCTTTTAATCAGTGTAGCAGTCTCACTTATGACTTATTTTTGTAATACAGAGAACAAAAGAAGATTTCTTAGAGGTAAAACATGTCTCATAACACCTTGTATAATACTTCTTTAAAATGTTTTTATATCTTGGGAAATATCATTTAGTTGAAGCCAAGTAAGTGTATGGATTAAAAAAAATGTTCAACAATATTTTAGCAAACAAATGTCCATAAAGAGACATCATCTTTAACATGACGGGCACTTTTGCCCATTCACAGGACAGAAAAGGGATCCAGCAATACCTACTTTTACGATGCTTCTGACACTGATTTACTGAAAGCAAACTTTCACCAAGCAATGATATAAAGGTGCGTACACACTTCCAATTTTTATCGTTCCAATCGAACGACGAACGATCGATTGGGCAAAAAAATCGTTCGTAAAAAAGTAACCAACGACGCCGACGAACGAGGAAAGTCGCTGGAAACGAACGACCGGACCGACGGATCGGATTGGACGACGATCGTTGAACATCGTTCGTGTGTACGGTCGTTTGTTGATCGTCCATGTTCAGAGCATGCGTGATGAACGAACGTCCGTTCACTTTCCTGTCGTGCACATAGTTCCTCTATCGCTCAAACGATCGTATCTATTGTGTGTACAATATCTACGAACGATCGTGTCGTTAACTCTATGTGCAGGATCGGTGCTATACGATCGTTCATATATATCGTGCAGGAACGTTCGTCGTTCGTTTTCCAACGATAATAATTGGAAGTGTGTATGTAGCTTTACTCACTGTATCAAATGACTCAGGCCACTTGGGCTATGCTCAGACTTAGATAAAAAATTAAACAAAGTGAAAATTGGTAGTGCTATAATAATCAATTAAAGACACTGAACATCCAAAAACAAATACACCCCCCCCCCCCCACCCCCCCAAAAAAAGAAAAAAAAAAGCTCAGTACACAAAGAATATATAGTGCACCTAGTCTTTCTGCCCTGCTACTGTTCTCCTCCTTGGACTTATTGCCTAATTTTGGCTCCTAAAATTAGGGCTTGGAGATGGTGTGCAAGATCAGCTGCTTTGATTTCCAAAAACAGACTGTCAGACACAATGTTTACAAACACTGATTAGACAGCAGTATAGAGATACAAGGTAACATTACCGTTTGTTTTGTATCAACTATTTTCCATTTGTAGTTTAACATATGAGCTCTGATCTGTAGATAAAGTCAGATAAAGAGCAAGTACAATCTGGCATAACAAAAAAAAAAAAAAAAACTCTCTACTTCTCCACCCAGCATATGATACTTGTACATATGCTTGATAAAAGTGGGCATGTTAGGTAATACATTTATGTACAATAAATATGGTTTTCAGTAGGGAAGAAAAATGAACCTAAGTAAAAAAAAAAAAACTCTTACAAAATAAAGGGGAAAATATGTAAAAATACTTATCGCACCGTGGGAAAGAAAGGTTTATAAAAACATGAAAAAAATCTAGATGGTAACCTAAAAGAAAAGGTCAATAAGGACAATGCTAGTTAACAAATGATTGACACTCAATACAGCTGCTTCAGACTATCCTGCAAGACATGATTTGAACACCATCAACTTTGAACAGGAGGAAGAATGTCTCTTTGGAAAGAAACTGCTATAGGCACTTGAAACTTCTCATTCCTCTCCGTTTTAGAAGCTCTTCAGTCAAGACTTTATACTGCTGGCTTTTGAGGGCACCATGAATACAACAAATTCTTACCGCTGTGTCTCACTTTAAATCTGAACAGCCCTGATAATCATTTTCTTTTCAGGTTTGATGTTAATGCCACATAAGGTCTTTTCTAAGATAGGCTTGAAAAAGAACAGTGTTGCAGTTGCCCATCATCCATGTAGCAGACAATGTTTATTCTTTGCTTAGTTCAATGAATATATGGGGTATAAAGACTCTATAATAGCTAGAAGGAGCGATGAATTTCTTAGATCTGCAGAGGTGCTCGTCTGCAATGTAATAAGCTTGGGAAAGTTTAAAAATGTGATACAGGTTAATATAGTATTTTGCAAACAGTGGGTAGAAGCTAATTTTTTTTTACATTTTATATGTATAGTTGCACCCAGGGGAAGTCTGACAGCCCAGCCACCTCAACTGAATAGGTACTGTCTGCAAATGATTAAAGATGCTTGTACACTATAATGAAGCCCGTCTTATTGCATATCTTACGGATCCTGGCAAGACAGACATGTCCCCACCTCCAACCTGGGGCATTTACTTCAAAGTGGAACTTCTGTTGGAAAGAATTTTGAAACACATGCTGTAGCTTTAGTATTCAATTTTTTTTTTAATCTGTGTCGCAGTAAGTAAAGGTTACACTTCCCTATGTAATTTTACAGTTAACTTTCAAATATTGATAAAATGCTGTAAATTAAAATTGTTACTGTACTGTTACCAAAGTGTTGCCATCTTTGTTGGACATCACTTTTTCCTTTGCAGATTTATAGCATTATTTCAGACCACGGTTTACAGTTAATGTAACACACCTTCTATAGCTGTTCTTACTGGAGACTACAACATAAGGCTGAACTATGTAGATGTTTCGTGCATAAAGGAGATTGTTGCACACTGGTAGCGTGAAGCAAATACCTCTTCTAATGCAACAAATAAAAGTGTCAGCCTACAATCACCTTTACCAATGAAAATAATATCACAGCTGTAAATAATACTTAAGTTTCAGAATCTCCAAGTTCTTAGTTCCAGCTGATTGAAAAAACAAACAATTGCTTGTAAACTATCCTCCTCCATAGGCTGCCACAGCGACAGCATATGAATAAATACATGGTCTAAAAATAGGGTTACTTACACATATACAAATTAAACTCTATGCAAAAGGATTAAAAAACAATAGTAGGCAAATTATTGAAAGTTGCGTTAAAAGTAAAAATTAAATATAAATACAACACATAAAAAGAATTCTAAAGATAAGGGATTTAAAACATCAGTAAATATTTAAAACCTGATAGATACATTTTCAATCATTTTACACTAGAATACTGAAAAAACAGTGCATCTAATTTCTCAAGTTATTTATACCATTCAAAAGGTTTTGTATATCCATTTGATAGGTACAAACCATATTACTTGACAATACTGCCTAAAATCTAGTAAGCAGATACAAACTCTCTATATTACACTACCTCCCCACATGTAATAGAGATAAAGTTAAGGAGGGGTGTTTTGTATTCTAATATAGGGTGACAACCTTGCTTCTCCTTAAATATAGTACAGTGAGTGTTGTCATCCTATTTCAGAAAATGTTTTTTTCTGGATGTATTATCATATAAAAAGTTGGTAAAGATAAAACAAATGAAGCCACCGAATCTAAGGACTGATAAACTACAAATTAATTTTATGATTTTGGGTTTGTATAGGATTTAAGTCTGGGGAAACTGCATATACATGATAATAAATTAGAGCGGTTTCCGTTGTAGGGGGTTTACGTTGCAGATCACATTTTCTCCTTAGAGGAAACTCTACTTATATCCAGAAACGTTGCTTCAACCCCATGATGTACTTTCAACAAAGCGTAGTTTTCTTGTGATACAAATAATGAATTGGTAGATAGGAGAAGAATAGCCTCAAACGTAGGAAAGAAAATTTTTAAACATAATGACACAATGCAATACTTTCGGATTCCAATACATAAAAGATCAACTTGGTTTCTTTTGTTCTTTTTTTTGCTTTGTCAAGACATGAAAACTATGTTTTCATGACTATTTGAAAAGAACTTATAAATAGAACTTGGGAATCTTTTGATGGTGTAGAACATAGGAAAACACTAAACGCATAGTTGAAATACATACCTTAGATGTTTCAGGATTTCTGCCCATCTAGTTTGAAGATTTAGCCCTGTCATATAGCAGTGATTAGTTTGTGACCTGATGTTTTTTCATTTATATACAGTAATATAGCTAGGTCACTTCCATATCATTTGACCTTCAGGTATGCCAATTGCCAGGTCTTTCTGACATTCATGAGAAGTGTCAGAGCTACCCTGGTCCCTCCTGTTCTCAAACCCACATTGCTTTTGATGAACAGCCTCGCAACCAACAGAAATGTGCAGTAGGCTGGAAGTGGCACAACTATGCCTGTTAAAGTGGAAAGTTAAAAAAAAAAATGCAACCAGGCAGGGCTTTATTGCAGAAAGGGACAGGCTATGTTTCTTCTGCAATAAATTCTTACCTGCCTGATCGCTCTCTTCATGTGTCAAAATCCATGAGCGGTGCATGTGCAGCATTGATTTCCGGCTAACCCCCCAGAATCGCTGGGACTGAATAAACTCCCACGCACCTACGTCATCCCAGCCTGGCCAATAAAGATGGCGGACGATCAGAATGAGAAAGGGAAAAGGAAGAAGACGGTAGCACCTGCGATAGAATAGGGAAAGGTGACAATAAATAGGATTTAGTTCTGCTTTAGGTTCATGAGTTACTGTGGTTTGCTGTATATTTGCGCAGACATCAGCAGCATTTTTCTCTCTCTAAAGTAACAGCGTATTTTAAAGGTATACCTAAAATCTAAACACTTTTAAACTTACCGATAGAATTGATGTTTTTGGGGGGATTTTTTTTGTTGTTGTAGCTATCTGTGTCTCATTGAGATTTTTATTCTCCTAGGGGGAAATATTAGATCTCATTTTAGCGGAATGGTAACCAGGATAAAAACAAAAAGTGAACCTCCGCAGTTGGACATGGACTGCAAAAAAAAATCTGATAGAGGTTCTAATCCCCTACTTGAAGGGAATACTTTAAAGTGTATCAACGTCAGTGAGCGCTTGTATCGGTATATCTAGACTGGAATCTTCAAGCTACGATTACATAATGCCACTATTTTAGGGACTAGAAGTCATTTATTTAGTGATATGTTTTTAGTGTACATCCTGCCTAAGCGAGGACCAACGATGTGTTTTTAAGCCACGTTAGCAAACAAATGTTGACTCTCCCAAACTGCTTTTTTTCTAGCTACTATTTATTTTCCTAAGTAATTAAATGTTTTTCAAAACATTAGGCCTTGTAAACGTTTTAGTTGTGGTTTTTTTTTTATCCACGTCTAAAAAAAAAAATATGCCTCCATACTTGCTGTCAACTTCTGTTTACAACACAAAAAAAGTGATTTCACAGGCTAATTATCGTACAGTAAATCTCACATTTGGCCTTCCCTTCTACTAGATGTAATCAAAGGAATGCACTAACTGCATAGGAAACACACTCTACAGTGCACATTCATTATGAATTTTATTCATGTCAATTGTAAGAAACCCTATAGAGAATGTGCTTTTTATTTATTTATTTGTTTGTTTTCACAGATGTCAAACAGTAGAAAGCTGCATGTATGTTATTAATACAATATAACACTACAGAGAGGTGAAAAAAACTAAATATAAATCTGTGAAATGTATAAAATGTCAATCTTCATAGCCAGGATTTTCACTCCAGTTATTCAGTATATTTATGGCACAGTAAAACTACTTTCCTAGTCAACTGCTATGGTAAACATATGTAAAATATACAATTTATGGGTAATCTCAGAATATTTGGAAGAAGTCAAACCCTAAAGCAGAAAGGTCATGTTTCATCTATCATTCTAAAGGGCAAATTTTGTAAGCTGGTATTCAAATGTCCCATGTACAAAATAATGTGTGGAATGATTGTCAACAGTATTCCTGGGAATAAACAAATCAGGACATACATGCCTTTACACTTAGTATCGCTTCACTAGATATAGTTATCCCCTATGACAGTGTCCTACAGACATACAACTGAGCTTTCCAAACCAATAGCCAAAATGCACAGCACTAAACATTTGCAAGCTATGCAGTCCATGGCATATCCAGGTCACAGTCATTTCTACTTTGTAAAATTGTCCCATTATCCTCTAGCAAAAATATGCTTTACTAAAATCCAACAATTATTATAAATTCTATTACACAAAATGTAAGATCTGAAACCAGACTAAAAGAAGGACAGATACTTATAACATGAAAGGGTAAATGTTACCATGTGAAAAGCATCAGAACTATAGAAAAGTACGCACAATAGCTGAAACTTGAGGTTTACTGCTGAAAAAGTAAATACAGAGATAACACTTTTTCACAGTCTCTTGCTCATGCCTCTGTGCTAAAGTGTTTAGAAACTTTGTGATCAGGTCTCTGTAAATGTTTTCGGGCAAAAGATTTTTGGAATTATAGTCCATAGCCAAACAGATAAAAGTCACAGCCTTAGGTCAGTGCCAAACAAAGTACTTTCTTTGCATACATACAAATGCCTGTTGATCGACTACAGAAGATAAAATATTTCATGAAACATTATGGAAACCAGGTATCAAAATGTTCATAAAAATAAGCAAAGATAAATAATAACTACTAGGTATTCCAGTGGAAAGGTTCGAAGAATATGCATTCCAATAAAAAAATATATCCGTTCAAATCTTAATCTAAGTGATGAACTTAAAACCACCACAGTTTACATAGGGTTTCAGGTATACAATGTTAACATTTATTTAAATAAATCAAAATAGATAAACATAAAAAAAAATTGAAGGTTGAACTCAAGCTCGGGGGGGGGGGGGGGGGGGCCTTCAGCAATTTAAATAATATCACAGCATCCAAGAAATTAATTATAACACAAGTTGTATTTTTACTTTAGCCAAGGGGCAGCAGATGCTACCTCCTGAATTAGGAATGCAACAAAAAAGAAGTAAGAACAAATATATAATTAACAGTCACAAGCGGGGAGCAAATTAAAAACATTTATGCTGCTATTGGAGGAGTAAATGCCCCAGGCAAAGCCAGAAGCTGTATTGCAATTAGATATTAATAAAGAGATTAACAAAAGGACAGAACTATTTGCATACCAGTTGTATGGACTTTTTTTGCCATTTTATATTTATTTTTAAAAAATACTCTTGTGGTCAGCATGGAAGAAAACAGCATGAAACAAGTACATTTGATTTAAAAGTTTTTTTTCTATGAATAGCTCCCAAGGCTTTTTAAGATTAGTAGGTAAACCACAGCCAGTGTAACATTTTATCAAGCCAGAGAGGTGGAAAATAATTAATAGATTTTAACAAAAACCAGATATATAATTTGGGGAAAATCACACTAGTATTTCCATACCATTATGTGTGGAATTTAGTGTAATATTATTATGTTAAAAAATTAAGTTTTTCTAATTTTGTCAACATTTTTTTGTGGGCCAACTCAATTGTAATAATAGACCAAATGGTTCATAATTATGTCAATGTAAAAAATAAAGGCAGAATTTGGCAAAATGATTAAGGAATGTGGCAAATGCATATTAAACGATTAAAAATGACACAACAAAAAATAATAGCAACAAAGACAACAAAAGGAATGAGTTAGGGGTGATTAGAAAAAGGTAGAAGATTATTAGGGGTTAAGTAGAAAAGAATTACATTTAAAAAATACATGTAGGGTTTCTTTAACTTATGTCTTATACAGATCAAAGGTCACATCATTGCCCTATAGATGTATGTAAATGTAATAGCA
This sequence comes from Pyxicephalus adspersus, assembly GCF_032062135.1. Taxonomy (NCBI): domain Eukaryota; kingdom Metazoa; phylum Chordata; class Amphibia; order Anura; family Pyxicephalidae; genus Pyxicephalus; species Pyxicephalus adspersus. Next base: position 41,102,898 of record NC_092862.1, read on the forward strand.
AAAACAATTTAACAATACATTGCTGCACTCTATTATTGCCTTTCACTACTTTTTTACATCCTTGAATCATTTAAATAATTTACAGGTGTTCAGGGAATTCCTACTACAATTACTATATCCACTGTTCACAGTACATGGTGTCATGGTGGTCGGTGGGAAGAATGCCTCTTAACATTGCTGACCAGTGGGAAGAAGGTCATTCCTATAGATAGCCAAAAGGATCACTGGTGTCACTTAAATGGAAGTGAGAGGCACAAATAGCTCAATGTTCCAGGAACCCCTAAGCAGCTTCTGGAGGAACCCTGGTTTGAGAAAACACTGAATTATTAGTCAGTAACACTAGCAGAATATCTGCAAATGATATTTAACACAGGTGAAGATGAACTCTACTTTTTATATATTCCCAATAGACAAGTTGGCAGCCAGCAATGGCCAGTATTAGCAACAGTAAAGCAGGCAGTCAGCTTTTAGTATTATTATTATTACACAGTATTTATGTCATATTACGCAGCGCTGTACAAAGTCCATAGTCATGTCAAACTAAATCTTGAGTTTGTATAAGAAAAAAAAATAATCAGGGACTACAATCACATTATTTTAAACATTACAGGTAACTATTTTGTGTACCCATAATTGCTACCACATCCCTTGTAATGGTTTGACATTGTATAGGGCTATTTCCTTTCAATACAAATAGTTCTTGCCGCCATGCAAATGTTAACTTTCACCAAAGAAAAATGGTACTTGCGTATACCTCTCTTTTCCTATTTAAGTAAATAATTCATGGTTGTTCCTAGAAATCATTATTCTAATCATCACCAACAATAATTTCAAGCAACATTTATTCAGAGTCTGTACAAAGCTTATAATTTTTCTGCTGGTTAAAGTAAGGTCTGATCCTCTTTCTCAGTAGTTTTGAAGAAACACACGACAAGGCACACAACATAATCAAATGCAGGTAGGAATCTGCATTCCAATTTAATAAAACCTTAGGAATGTACTTTATGTACCTGAGGGTAATTTCTCCTTTCCTCAACAAAACTGGAGGCAGGGGAATCTGTCTTCTGAATGAGTGTTACTGGATATAGATTTACACAAACACTATCATTTTAGGCCTCATACAAGCAAAATCTGATCATACTGTAATACAATAGGAAGACAGTAATCTCATGCACAGATTTAAGATACATGTACACAGGTAGTGTTCATGTCAGAACTGCTTCTCTGCCCATACCAGTTAGTGAGAATACAGAAATGAAGCAGGATAGGGCTGGGTCTACATGAACGGTTTTAAAAACGCATATAAACGTTCCTACCACGTTTATATGCGTTTCCATGCACTTTTACAAGCGTTTTAAAGCTTAACTTTAAAACACTAAAAAACTTTTATAAACGCCCATGACACGTTTTACCGCGATTTTACATAAGCGTTTCAGGGAACGAGTACAGGAGTACATAAAACCATTTAATCATTCCTTGAAAGGGTTAAAATATGTGTAAAAAAATTGGACGAGGCTTTAATGTTAAATTATTTTATTAAAGGTGTGTGTGTTTGTGTAACAAAACTTTTTTTTTTTTACAGGTTATCCCAATGACAGGATGATTACCAGGGCTGCAATGAGCACAGCCCTGGGAATCCTCCTGACAGTGAGGGATCGCAGGGCACTAGGGGTTAAATGAGGACAAGCCTCTCCATTCAGCGCAGTGCTCTGTGATTGGCTGAGGTTTTACGTTTCTCAGCCATTCAGCACCAGACATGAATGAGGAGACTTGTTACCCGTTCATCTCTAGTGCTCTGTGATTGGCCGAGAAATAGGAAACCCTGATGACAGCTCAAGCATCATCAGGATTTCACTTTCCTCAGCCAATCAGGGAGCAGAGCGGTCAGCGGAGCTCTGCTATGCTGACAGCTCCGCTCCCCTGATCACTCCTGCAGCCCTAGAGGAGCTGTGACATGTATTACAGATACAGAACACATGTCACAGCTCCTCTAGGGCTGCGGGAGCAATCAGGGGAACAGGTATACATTTAAAAAGTCCTCACTTTTACTCTTATGCATACTATTGTGGTCAGACAACTCTCAGACTGCTTTGTAACAAGGTACATCCAGTACTACTGAAGAAGCTGGGGGTCTTATAGAAAGGTTAAAAAATAAATAAATAAAAAACTGTTATCCCTGGACACATGAAGATATGATTAGCAAACCATGGTACAAGTTTTTATTGCATTTACATTTAATTACGTTCTGTACACTGTAGGAATACTTATCTCAGAGAATGAAATGCAACTTGGAAACTTTTTTATTTTTAAATTGCACATTGAGTCATTATTCCTAATCGAGTAGGAACAGTTGGGTGAACGTGTTACTGTAAAGGACAGGCTATGAGACAGCGGTTCCAAATCTACCATTTCTATCCCCTAAAACTACATAGGTGATAAAAATGAAAGAAACTTAAGAAAATATTGCTTCAGAAAACTGGAAGTGCTTGTTACCCTACATCTACTTTATCGATGCTTTAAATGGTCACACCATTTGTGTTTACAGGGTTGGGCACAGGCAGAAATCTTACAAAGGACAACAGGTGGTATAACATCTGCTCGTCCTTAAGGCAGCAACTTCATTCCCGGCTTCTGTGATCTTTTAGACTCATTTAACAGGTATTGGTAGTGCAAGCTTCGGTTTTAGTCATTCACGTTTCTTACCTGGTTTTGATGCCTTGTTGTCAGAAAATTAACAATATAAATAATGCAACTAGAAGGCTGATGGGCTGAAAAACAAGAACTCAATGCAGAACTCAATGTAGAACAGATAGCACATACTTAGGCTTTGCATGTCTACATATCTGTATAATCAGAAAACACGACTGTAAAGCATATTGCAGGCTTCATCACACTGGTGTATGCAAAAAAAAAATGTAACCTCTAAATTGACATAATACAGTAAAATAAATGCACAATGTTAGCTTCTTTGTAGTTTTTGAAGTTATACTAAGACTTTTGCTGAATATCCTGCTTGAATAGATGAAGCCGTTTTGTTCCTTTGTACTGCTTCTATCTTTTTTTACACAAGCATTGTTCTATTAAATATAAAATGCACAACCTTGTTGATCCAGTATATGTCTGAAACTTTAACTACAGTATATTTGGTTTCCCTATACAGAACTAAAAGTAAATATTTCAGTGGTATCATATGCAAGAGTATTAGATATTAAAATTAACACCATGCACTAAAAAGATTAAACTTATATTACCCTGAACTGTAATGTAATGTGGTAGCAACCTATTGAGGAGGAAGATCCTTATTGTAGGTACTTACTAAAGTTAAAAAAAAATATTGCTACATGCAACCAGCACCGCTAGGACATTTTGTGGTGCCTACAAAGATGTGACGCCTAAAAGGTGAAGTTTCAGGGGTTGAATGAGTAATGATAATGATGATTAGACTTTAAACTGAATTCCAAGCTCTTTAAAAAAAAACAACAGGAATGCTGGTGTTAGGGGTATGTTTTTGATTATGTAGATTTAGCTGCTTGGAACATCTACACACAGATTACTAGTATAGGAGAACCGACATCAGAGTATCTTTTTATGTGCTGTTCTATAAGTATTGTAAGATTCTATTGTGAGATTCACTACACTTTTATACAAATTAATTAATACTAATGAGCAAATTATACAATTTTACATGTCATCCTAGCACATTAAACATATAGTTTTCTTTCTGTATCGTGGCATCAATTGTTCTTCCAACTTTTGATGTCACGTGATCACATTCGGCTAACCTTCCCAGTTACTGAATGTAGAGATGTAGGGAAATAACTGTAATGCATTATGCAAGTACATTAGGTCTATAAAACTATATGGATGTTGGTGGCATATGATGAAATTCTGTCCACGATTTTGCTTTAATACGCAGTTTGTATTTATGTATTAACCAAACTACTATTAAAATTTGTCTTGTTCTTTTCTGCTTTCTTTTGTTTCCAGCAATTTTAAGTCCAATTTCAACAGGGGGACTGATCATGTGATTGTGGCAAAAAAGAGACTTCTGTAAGTATCGTAGGTAGAGTACAATACATTGACCACGTCACTGATCCATCCTGGAATAGGTGGACAGAGGGTTACATCAGTGAAAGATTTAAGGAACCTGTAGATCCACATTCCCAGAACTGTCGCTTTGAGAGCAGTTTTCAGCAGTGGATTACTCAGCAGATATGTCTTCAGTTATTATTATTATTATTATTACCAAACAGGATTTATATAGCGCCAACATATTACGCAGCGCTGTACGTTAAATAGGGATTGCAAATGACAGACTAATACAGACAGTGATACAAGAGGAGAGAACCCTGCCCTACACTAGACCTCTCCAAATAAGACAGGAGAAATACACACAGATGTAAACCCACTGGGGGGGGTGTTTTCAAATAAGGAGTTATCCAGCATACATCACAAATATGTTTCCAGTAAGATGCCTGGATAAACCCACTAAAAACTGTGCTCACAGGTTCAGCAATACAGACCCTTTCATCATCTGGGACAGGTCTGAAAACAACAAAGAAAAACATGAAAATTATTTTGTGCAACTGACACTTGAAAGTAACTGAAAAATGTATAGGAAGATCTATCAGTACAAATAAAATTTATAATAAAAACAATGAAGCAATAAAAAGGGTGCAGCGACGCCCCTAATTCTCGGCCGCCCAGGTGGTCGAGAATGAATGGGAGCGCAAGGCATCCTGAGAGGGGCGCTCTTGGGCGCTCCTTCTGCGCATGCCTGAGCATCTCGGGCATGTGCAGAAGGAGCCTTTTTGCTCAAAAAGAAAAATTTGCTTATCTCACTGCGCATGCAAACTTAAAATTTTTATCCCAAGTCACCCAATCCTGTGCCTGGGTCGGGTGACATAGGATGAAGAACCTGTAAGAGTAGACGAAGATGGCGGCATCCGGAGCGCCGGCTCTGGGACCCGATGCCGGACACCCCCCGAGTGATATTGAGTTTTGAGTACAGTTCCTCTTTTAACTTCCTGACTACTTAGGGAAGCTTTTACAAAGTGAAAGTACCCTTTTCAAATGTAAAAGTCATAAAGGGAGCAACAAATGATCATTTACTTTCTCCTTGGAGGTCCCTACACTGCATAGGGAAACACAGAAGCCAGCACTGGCCCTGCTAAAATTTCTAACATTTACACATATAACCAGAAGAGCTCTTATAGTACAGCAATGTTCGTACACTAGCTCGGTTTTGTCAGTGAACAATCTCTTCATGTCCTGAAGCCACAATAATAACAACAACAATCCACTTATAAAAAATCAGTTAAAAATGGGAGGGTTTATAGGGCTATCAGCTGATTTACAGCACAAATAACCTTGCCTATCTCATCAAGTTGAATGTTGTCATATGGCATCATCAGCTCTTCCCAGAACTATCAAATACTCAGGAAAATAAACATTCAAGCCTTGTCATGACTCCTTATGCTTCATTATAGACTACAATCAGTGGAGCCAGGGCTAATTACGGTAATGTTGGGAGTGGTCTTTCGACTATTAAGTCATGGCTGCACTACACCACACTCTGCAGGGGTACAAGGAAGTCTAATGGCACTGTACCCTGGCCACTAGACTTCCTTGTACCCTGGACAGATGCATGTCACCTCCATAGAAGTCCAGCAGATATCAATACCACAGTATTATTGTATCCTTCCCCACCATCCCGTGGTACTTCTACAAAGGCCACAACAATGCACATCACAGCTTAATCAGTAATTTATACTATATTTAAATGCACTTCCATAAAACAAACTACTGAGGGTTTTTTTTTTTTTGCTAGCGATTTCTGCTTTATTTCACCAAGATACTTCAAATTCTATTTCTGGTCCATAACCAAGTTCCTTCCTAAGGTCCATACTAAATGTAATAGTTCTTAAAAACGGAAGTACACATTGCGCATGTGCACTGGTCATATCATTATGGCCTAGCCCATAAAGTTGGCGAAAGACCTAAACCTGGAAAATGAAAAGTGAAGATGACATCGCCTACAACAGTGAGAACAGGTGAGTGAAAAGTAGGCAGGTTCATTTTATTGCAGAACCAACATAGCCCTTCCCTCCTGCAATAAACAACCTGCCTGCCAGAAATTTTTAATGTTTAGTTCAGTTTTGAAGAACTCATTCCAAGAATCTTATATTATTTTCACTGTTAAATTGCACACATTTAAAACTCTTTTAGAACTAAACTAATCTTTTTTAATGTAGGTTTAATATTATACAAATTACAATGTTTGATATTTGAAACAATGCATCAGTTTGCCTATTTAGTTAGGCTATTTACACACGTGCAATATTTATCTTTAGAAAATGAACGATCAACGAATATTTTGAACGATCGTATAGTGCACAATGCTGTAACGATACGATTGTTCAAATATAATCAACCAATAATGTACACACACAGTAGATATGATCGTTTAAATAATGCAAGAAGTTATTGTACCAGAGAAAGTGTACTGCAGAAACATCCACGATCACTGAATGACCGTACACACAATAGATAGCGAACGATTGTCACCCAATCAGATCTGCCTGGATGGTCGTTTGTCTCCAGCAACATTCCTCGTTCATCGTCGTCATTGGCAAGTCGTACACTTTTTTGGTTAACGATTATCGGACGATCTGTTATTAATCGTTAGTTTCCAACGATAAATATTGCATGTGTGTACATATCCTTATAATATGCAATTCTGATAAAATGCAAGATCCAGAGCATTTGAAATCAATTTAAAGTGGACTATTAGTAAAATTCACACCAGGCAATAATCAATAAAGCTAACAAAAGCATTACCAACACACATTACTATTCAGTAAAACTCCTTTTCTACCCATGAGCTTAAAATAGTGTTTCCCAGCCTACCAATGTGACCACAAATCATTACTGTGTACAATATATTGTTTTAAATCAGCAAACAGATTAAAGGATCAAAAAGGCTGCCCCCATGTACAAAAATAATTACTGTACAAACTATACTTAGAAGCAAGGTTTTACATATACTTATACAGGTCATGTACATTTAAGCAGAACTTACGCAGAATTTGCTTACCTACCCTTTCTGGCAAGTTAACATCCCACCTACAGGATAATTAGTATTTTACATGTAAAACTTTATTTTTACTTTTTAAAAAAAATATTTTTTTTTTTTTAGGGTCTATCCCTATTTTTTTTATCTTAACAAATATCCAAGCACACTGCACACTAGGGTAACCTTAGTGAAGGAAGCGTACCCACTGTTCCTGAGCTTGAGACTACAAAATTTCCTGAATATTGGGATGAGTGACAGGCAGGGGACCACAGTATGCAAATGTAAGGGAGTTACTGTGATTTAATATGGGGTGATTTACAAAAGGAAGAGTAAGCCACCTGAAAATTCTATACCTGGAAAGGTAAGGAATTTTTTCTGTTTTGATTAAACCACTTTGAAAATATAAGATTAGCCAGGTCTTTATTGCAGAAAGGGACAGCTCCTCATGGAATACCAGAATATACAACACATCCCAGGTTCTCCCTGCCAGGACTGAACAATCTCCCAAATTTAAGCAGACCTATTCTCAAAATTTTTACTTTACATAGATTTTAAAAAAAGGGTTATAAAAAGGTGCAGCACCTCTTCTTCTTGTCTTGATCGTTGGGGAGATGTGTGCGAAGCCTCCTGGGATACCTACGTCAGCATTCCTGGAAAGGTCTTGGCTTCTTCTGCGCATGTCCAATCTTGGGCTTTCGGAGAAGCCCTTTCATTAATAGGAAAAGAAAAAATTGCCAATTTCACGCATGTGCAGACTGTCAATCTTTTCCCCCATCTAGGTCACTAGATCTCGCGCCTCCAAACTAGTGTGAGTTTGGGTGACGTACAAATAAGAACGTAGAAGAAGAGTGAGGAAGACAGCAGCCGAAGAAGGATATCGGGACGACATGGGACCCAAACGAAGAAAACTACCGATGGAGCGATGGATCTGTGGGATTAAAAGTAAGTGTGTTTTTTTATTTTAAGTTTAGTTCTGCTTTAAGTCATCCTGGTCCAGCCAATGACGTTGGCCAAAGATCCAACTTTATGAAGATGATGATGCCCATTCCATAGTGAGGACAGGTGGTTGTAAAAGCAGGCCTCAACATAGCCTTACGAACGTGCCACAGTTAAGCTATATAGAGATCTGCACTAAAAAGATGCTGTGTATACTACTATTGGATGCCTACTTTGCACAGCTAGACATCCAGAATTGTTTTGCAGGTAAAACTATTGCATTTGTAACTCCTGTACATGCATTTCTAGGAGTTTTTTTCTGGCTTTGAAAATTCTTTGTGTTTATTTTCTGTTCAGCAAGGACTCAAAAGCAATTCCTAGCTTTCAAAATGCCTATAAACGCCTGAAGCAAAAGTTCAATGCAAGTTACAGAGGCATTTTTTTTGACAAATCGCCCCTAAAAGCCCCTTGGTGCTTCAGAATAACCACTTGTAAATGCTACACATTTCCTGCACAAAAACCAGATCCAATAGTTTCCTAATAAACTATTTTTACAAGGTGATTTCAAGGTCTAAACATAGCCTTAGAAGCACTTTAGATCGGAACTATAGCTCCGCATCTAAACAATAACTTGATGATTCACACTTCTGCCGCAATACACAGCTCAAGAGACCCTTCTTGGTTTCCTAGTACAGGTTATTCAGTTTACTGGAAAGAAATTATAATACCAATTCATACTTTATTAAAGATCATAGACAATCATGGGTGAATATGGGTGATCCAGCAAACTTGGAATAGATTTGGTCAATGATTTAAAACAACAAATCTATTTCAGGTTTGCTGGATCAACCAGGTTTACCGATGATAGTCTATCTTCTCCAGTCTTGGAGAGCTTTAATAAATCAAGCCCATTGTGCAGTGAGCAGGCTGGTAGTGGAGGCCTGACAGTAAAAGTTGCAGTGTTAAGCAGGGAACCAAATATGCCACCCAGAGCCTTCATGAGAATATTCTGGGTCCCACACTAGGCAAACATCCCCCACCTCTATGCCTAAAAGCTCCATTGCAAACATCAAGCCCCAACACAGACGTGTCCCTTGCCCTTTAATGGTCCTAATGCCACCTGTTTCTGGCAGAGGTGTGTAAATCACAAAACAGAATTACAAATCATTTGGCAGATAAAACCTAAAATATGTAATAGCTTCTTGCTAAAGGCTTCATCTTAAACACGAAGACTGTGTCACTTTTGGGTAATGCATTGATTACAACAAGGAGCCCCTGTTGGGACCCTAAGTCAGTTCTGCACAATTCCACCACGGGTTTAATATGTCACAGACAAAATAAGTTTTACATAAATATGTAGATAAAAGTAAATATGATTTATGAGCAGAAACCTACTACCCAGTGTCCCTTGTCCTACTCCCACAGCTTTCATTCATTGTCTACACCAGGGGTGCCCAACAGGTGGACCGCCATCTACCGGTAGATCCCAAAGGCAACGCAGGCCCTGCCTTTCAAAATGAACTCTACCATGCACAGGAGTTATTAAGTCCAAGTTTTTATTGTTGGTAGATCATTTTGACTTGGTCATTTTAAAAGTAGCTCACAAACCAAAAAAGTGTGGGCACCCCAGGTCTACACCATCTGCGTTTGTCCAATCATTGTAAAGGGTGACTTATCTGACCAATCATGAAGCTCAGTAGAGTAAACAGGAAGCAAATGACTTTTAGTGCACCAGACTGCAACTAGCATTTAGAGGTTCACCGTCAAATCTAGGAGCTCTAAATTACACCATAAATTTAAAACAATTACAATATAATAAGATTAAGATAGTTGTGTATGTTTGCAACACACTGTAAATGTTATTTGGAAATATATACCCTGAAAAAAAACTTCAATTTGAAGAACAGGAAATATAAAAATGGTAACATGAATATACATCACTTGTGCTGTGGAAATATTTTACTATACTTCCATATAGAAAGATATTTAGGAGAATATAATAATATAGCTCAATATAAACAACAGCACCGATACAAAATAAAAGTATAGTAAAGTCAGGTTAATTTTCTATTTATATGCATACAACAATACGAAACAAAAAGATTATGCCTGAAATTAGTTAATGGAAGCCAAGGCTTTGTCAGGGTAGGTAAAATATTTATGTGGCGACCTAAATTATGCAAGTGGGCAGATAATACAGAAAATGAATGCAGAGTCATGCATTCAACTGAGAGGATGGAAATTTTACATCTAGACATGTGTATTTAGTGGGGATGTAAAAATATAAAATAAAGCATTTGTGACCTCTTAGATGGTAAGCTCTTTGGGGCAGGGTCCTCGCTTTATCCTGTGTCATTGTTTGTATCTGTCTGTCATACAACCTCTATTTAGTGAACAGCTGTTTCATATGTTGGTGCTTTATAAATAAATAATATTATATGACAGTTTACCGGTCATATAATACCTGCCAGGAAAAAAAGATTTGTTTATAGAACAAATAATGTATTTAAAAATTACTGGATGTGAACTTGATATACTTAATAAATATCAATGTAGTGTGGGTATTATGTATAGAATATGTGTATGAATGATGGACTAGATGGTTGTACTTGATGTGTGTAATTACCTATATGTACCTGCAGAAAAAAAAAATCAATGCTTAAATGATGTACTGATTGTAGAGTTGACCCTAAAGGAAGCAAGTGAGTGCCAACCATGACTTGATAAAACAATGAAATACTAAATGGAGTACTGGTGGGTTATAGATGATATATGGGAATATATCCCAGAGCCTTTTACCTGGGCTCACTACCTGACTTTTTTTCGGTGACCACCTGGCATTTTTCGGTGGTTACTGCAGAGTTGGGTCATAATACAAAAGCTGCCACCTGCCTACAATTTTTTTTACCAGCAGGGTGAAAAACAACTTCTGGGTTGAACACTGCACCATAGGGACAAATGTTTCTTTACACCCGGATATTACACCTCAGAGTTGGGATTATCCACAAGGCAACCAAGACAGAAGCCTAGGGCCCAGGTACAAAATTCAATGCTCTACAATAAAGCAGGGTGTTTGTATTTTCCATTTTTTACTAAAAAAGGATTTGTTTGTCAGCGGCATGCCATATTCAGGATGTGCTTTATACACATCCCAACATCAAAGGATGCTCAAAGGCGCATGACAACCTGCTTACTACCAGTAATCAGTCATAAGCCTTATGACAATGTACTCATAGAAAAAAACGCATCACTGAGTGTTTGTGATTGTTTTTAATTTGTTGGCACTAAGAAAGGTCTGAGGAGGTGGTGGTATTGTAACTGCATTGAATAGCCAGGCCAGTGTTGTTTCCCAAGCAGCAGGAATGTGTATGTACATATGTGATAGTGAAAAATGGTCATCTGGGTGTTACTGACAAGGGAGGATGTAAGGGTAGGCAGCTGGCATCTGTTGGGACCATGTCAGTACCGGTAATACAATGAAAAAATCTCTCTGTAACTATTATAATCATTATTAATGGCAAGCAAAAAAAGGGGGATGGTACACAACCACTACCATGCACACCTTTGTTACACACATAGGAGTATTTTTGATAATTAAATCTCAAAATGAGCAATAGTAAGGAGTTTGTTCCTCCATTCTAACAGTCTTCAACCTTCTGTAAATGTTTGCTGCAAGATTTAGGAATGTATTTGTGGGAATTGGTGCTCATTTTACCAATGAGGTATTTACGAGGTTGGGTTCTAATGTTGGACAAGATGACCTGGCCCACAATTGATGGTAAATTCATTCTAAAGGTGCACAGTAGAGTCAGAGCTCTGTGCCAATTCAGTTCCATCAAACCCACACATCTATGGGCAAAACTTTGTGCACAGTCATGCTGAAGTAGAAATGGCTTTGCACTGAGCGGTCTATATTGTCTTTGTACTCTGAAGCATTGAGGGTAATCTTTACTTGAACTCTTTTACATTAAGCAAACTCTGGCCGTAGAGTGGTCATATGTAATCAGGATTCTCCCCAGAAATGTGTTTAGCTGTAGGTGGGTGGTGATCTCTATATTCTGAATCTATACAATAACCACCCCAAAACAGCTGGGAGGTTATTGAAAAGTGCAAGGTGGTGCGCCCAGCTAAAAGAGGCTGGGGAGAACACTGATAATGTATGCAAGTAATAAAATAATATTGAGAAAATACAATAATCAATCAATACAATAATACAGAAAATGATATGTGTTGGATTTTCCAACGTGTACTGGTCTTCAAGGATAATGCATGTCAGCATCGCTATGTTCCTATAGAAATCAGAATGTATAAAATATAACAAGAGAGTGATAAATGTAAAGTGGTCAAAGTGTGTAGTGTGTGTCATGAATGAAATTCTGGCAGTATGCAGCTGACAGCTGTAAACGTCTATGGAAATCTAAATGTATAGGAAACAAGTGCTTGCTGTACATCAGTCATAAATGACAATGCATATCAGTGCCAATATTTACCTAGAAATAGAGGTATGGATGTAAAGTGATCACATTTGAAGTGTGTCATGGGGTCAGTGAGGTCATTGTACTACTCTTTACTGGAACGCTTTCACATTAAATGAATGAATCAAACTCTGGTAGTAAAGCGGTTATATGTAATCAGTATTCTCCCCAAAAAACTGTTTAAGCCAGTGGTCGCCAACCGGTGGTCCGCAGCTCTGGCTGGTGAAACCCCCAGCGGGGTCAGGAAAAGGACCCCCCTGGGGGGGGCGCACCAGCCAAAGCCGCGGACCATGTCTCCTGTACAGATCCCAGGCTCAGGGAAGTGGGCGGGTTATATCTCTGGATGGGAGAGTTGGCGGGTTCTGGCATCATGAAGTCACTAAAGGGGAAGTTTCTTCCCCTTTGAGTGGCACCCAGCTCCCCGCACATGCACGGTCTGGAGCTGGTAAATTTAGTGGTCCGCTGGTCCGAAAAGGTTGGCAACCACTGGTTTATTTTGTAGACAGGTGGTGATCTTGTGGCTCTTTACAGTAACGACCCAAAAACAGCTGGGCGGTTATTGAAAAATGGCGGGTGGTTCATTACATGCACTTAGAAAGAAATGTTTGAAAGGAGCGCCAGAGGTACCTTGGGCATGATGGATGTGAAGTATGATTGGAATATTATCTTAGATTGGTCACAAATAAAGATTGTGAGATTTACTATGTACATATAGAAAATGGATTGTATGAAGGGGTGCTTGGCTGTACACAGGGATGATTGTAGGACTGTCTGTACACATAACATGGATGAAGCATGTAAGGTATGACCAGGGTACTGGATTACACTTCCCATATATCCTATATACTAAACGAAGGATGTAATTATGCACGGACCCAACCTGCGCGCGCACACCACAACTGCCGCTGCCCAAAGCGTGCACGCCACCACCGCTGAAACAGTTGTCCTGGTGACATGAAAACGTGCCCAAACAAAACAGCAGGTGACACTTTCAGTCAGTGTGCTCCACTCCACCCCACAGTGTCTGCACACTATTTATTTAATTAAATGAAAACTTTCCCAGGACGCTCCACCCTCCATAATTGCAAGTGATTGCCGTTCTTGGATTTACGATTCTTTTGAGAATTTGGGGTTTACTGGTATAAAATATTAGCACATACTTTAACAAAATGGAATATATAAGGGAAGTACTTGGCTATACATGGATCATACATGAAGCATGTGGAAGATGACTGTAGGCCTATCTGTACACACAACATAGATAAAGCATGTAATGTATGACCAGGGTACCGGCTTACGCAGCTCATACATGTAATTTATCATCACATTCGTGCAGAAAAAGTGATGTATGAAGGGAGTACATGGCTGTACACGGATCATACATAAAGCATGTAACGGATGATTGGATGATCTATAGACATAAGACAGATCAGGAGTGCCAAATCTGGCCCGCACTGTAATTATATTTGGCCTGGGAGAAAATGCTACACGTCTACTATAGCTGGCCTGCCGGTATACAGTGCATGCACCGCTAATACTACAAATCCCAGAATGCTCTGCTGGCGCGTCAATCAGGACCCACAAGCACCCCCTCCTCTGTTGACATTCATTAGCGACCTTCCTCAGTTTTAGATATTTTTTCAATAATTATCAAAGTTGGCCGACGACTTTGTCTAAATTTTCATTTTTGGCCCACTGTGTATTTGAGTTTGACACCCCTGAGATAGATGAAGCATGTAATGTATGACCAGGATACCGGCTTACACTTCCCATATATATATATATATATATATATATATATATATATATATATATATATTCAATATCACCACATACATGCAGATAATGTCATGTATGAGGCAAGTTGCTGTACAGGGATCATACATGAAGCATGTAATAGATGATTGTAGGTCTGTCTGTACACATAATACACGTAATGCATGACCAGAGTACCGGCTTACACTGCTCATAATGTAATATATCATCACATACATGCAGAAAATGGAATATATAGGGGAAGTACATGGCTGTACAGGGATCATACATGAAGCATGTAATATATGATTGTAGGCCTGTCTGTACACATAACATACATGAAGCATGTAATGTATGACCAGGATACCGGCTTACACTGCTCATACATGTAATATATCACCACATACATGCAGATAATATGATGTTTGACAGGAGTACATGGCTATGCACAGATCATACATGAAGCATGTAACATATAATTGTAGGACTCTCTCTACACATAACATGGATAAAACCAAATAAAATGAATGGAAGGCTGGCTGTATGATAAAAGTATGGAGAGGCCATACACCCCGGTGATAACAAAGCCCATATCCGGCTGTGCAGCAGGCTGCTGGGGGAGGAAGGGAAGGAGAGGACATACCAGGCGGGCAGCCTCGGCCCAGGTGCGGTCCTTCTTCTTCCTCTTGTCTTTCATGTTGGCATCTCATTGATGGTTCTTGTGACGTGGGGGGTCCACGGGCACAGCAGACAAAGGCTCAGCGTGACTAGAAGGGCAGAAGGGCCGCCGCAGCTCTGGCTCACAAGGCAGCGACACTACTCAGCTGACAGCTCTGGGATGCTCCCGTTCCCCCTCACAACAATACACAGTGACGTCACTAAGAATGGCGACCCTGAGTTCTCGCGAGAATAGAAGCGGCAGAGGAGGCTGAAGCGACCAAATGTCGCGAGATCTCCGTGATGAAGCAGCGCCTGGAATTCCAGTGAGCGGGGCCGGGGTTTCCCTGCGCAGAGCCCCGCCCCCTCCATCTCTCCAGCCGGATCCAGCCGGGCGCCCGCTCCTTCCTCTCCCTCCCTGCCAGCGGTGGTCTGTGACCCCGAACAATCAGTTCCCGTCCAGGATTGTGCTGGGAAGTGTCTGGCCGCGTTATATGGCATGCATGGAATACAGAGGCTCGGCATATAATTATCACTTGTATGTGAGCAATGGTTCCCAGCTATGCAACCTTTATATGTCAGCTAAGCATTCCAATGGCGTTATTATAGCGGACCTAAACTCAGACTTTGTACTTTACATAAAAAGCTAGACAACCCTTTTATTTAAAGTAAAAATTTTGTTCGTTTGTGTTTTTTTTAGATGCAACACCTTTTTTTCTTAAAATAAAGGGTGCAGCACGGACCCCTTAAAGTGGAAGTAAACTGAAAAATGCCCAAAACAATAAAATCCACTTACCTTCAATCCCTCAGTGCAGGGGGAGGTGTCTTCCATCGGCTCCCGAGTCATCCCGTTATCCGTCTCTGAGCCGGTGCTCGGGCAGCACCATCTTCTCTTCTTCCGGGTTCTTCTTCCTTTGACACCCGACTCAGACGTGAGAACAAATGACGTAGTTTGGAAAAAAAAACTTGCCAATCTCACTGCGCATGCATAAGATCGGCAATTTTTTGACCTTTTTACGAAAAGGCTCCTTCTGCGCATGCTCGAGATGCAGAAGGAACACCCAGGAGCCTTCCGAGATGCCTGACGTAGGTATCTCCGGAGGCTTTGCGCTCTCAATCATTCTTGATTGCCTAGGGGGGCATTGCTGCACACTTATTTTTTTTAAAACAAACAGAATTTTTGTTTTACATAAAATGGTTGTATACCCTTTTTTGTAACGTGGAATTTCTAAATTTAGGTATGCTTTAATTCTTTATCGCCTAGGTGAGTGCAGAATCCCGGGAGGCTCTTGGCTGCTCCTTCTGTGCATGCCCGAGCATCTCAGGCATGTGCAGAAGGAGCCCTTTCATCAATAGAAAATAAATTGCGGATCTCATGCATGCACGGTGAGATGGACAAGTTTTTTCTCCAATCTACGTCACCCGATTTCACACCTGCACAGTGCGAGATCGGGTGATGTAGGAAGAAGAACGCAGAAAAAAAGGGGAAGATGTTAGCACCTGACGCTCCCTCTGCGCTGGGCCGAAGATATACCAGGACGACGTGGGACCCGATGGAAGAAACCATTGGTAAAACTACATCACAAGCAACATTCAATGCTGTTTAAAATAATAGGAAATGGTAATTACTTAAAAAATCTAATATATCGATTTGGCCAATATACTGTACCTAGGATAGAGACAGGTGATGTTCCTTTTGCAATAACCCAACCTGCCTGATTGTGCCAGGATTGCCAGGGAAACCAGCCAATCCCAGCTACTTTTGCATGTGCTGGGGATGGATGAACTCCCGTGTTACCTCGGGACTGCCAACCAAGATGGTTGAAGATTGTTGCTGGGCAGGAGAAGAAAGGAAGATTGTGGTGCCCTGCGATAAAACATGGGTGTCAGACTAGCAGGAGAAATGTTTGGTACTTAAAATGAATATTTTACCGAAGAAGTTACATAGATCACATTTGTGTAGCCTAGCATGATTTCGTTCTTCTGGACATGACACCTCTTGATCACCTCGATTATGCTTTTTAATTATCAACAG
The DNA here is from genome assembly GCF_032062135.1 of Pyxicephalus adspersus. Classification (NCBI taxonomy): domain Eukaryota; kingdom Metazoa; phylum Chordata; class Amphibia; order Anura; family Pyxicephalidae; genus Pyxicephalus; species Pyxicephalus adspersus. Next base: position 41,119,831 of record NC_092862.1, read on the forward strand.
GGTTTAATCTGTACAATTAGGTTCTATCATTGGGTAAAAAAAATCAGAAAAGGGGCAACATGCCCATTCTGACCCCCTGGAATACCATTATGTCCAGCAGGACAATGTCATGCTTGTAACCTACCTTGTATTAATCCAATTTTATTGAAGGAAAAAGAAATATAAATGGAGCGTACGCTATAATCTTGCATTGATCAGACATGACGAAGATAAACTCCCAGGTAGGCCAGGCACCCACGGCTGGTCACACAACACCACCTTGAGCAGTGCACCTTGTTTGTTGCCAAAAGATTAGTAAATCCTTGGCATAGTCATCCACAGCTAGTGAGTCTTGCCCACCAAAAGAACACTTATTTAAGGTCACGGGGATCGCTAAGTCATGGCTGCAAAATATATTAACTCTAATGTATTAGAGTAATGTAAAAATGTTGCCAGCAAACATTCATACTCTAGTAAATCTTCAGCAAGTACTTGAAAAATTTGTGTAAAAAACATGTTGTCAAGGATCATTTCCACCTAAACAAAACTAGATATATGAAGCAGATGGCTTTGTATACCTAGTTATTAAGCTACCCTGTCACTAACATGAAACAATAAACCAGAGGTACTGAGGTACACTTAAAAACTTTAAGTGCAGGTGTACTCATTAAATGCTGCAGCATACATTTTTTGATGGGAGGGCATAACTGTATTTTAAAGTTTTGAGCACTTTCTAGTAAAAAAAGGAAAAAAGGGATATTTAGTTATTTTTACATCTGCTACACTGCACATCACCTTTTCTGCTCCTATAAGGATAACAGGACAAATGACAAAGCGAACAAATTGGGTTTACACCTCTCACGCAGGTTACTGTATAGGTTACTGCATTGCACACTGATACCCTGCAATTTATTCTGAATGGCACCCCAACAATGACAGATCCTTTATGTAGAGGGTGTGGCAGCACACCAAAGTGCATGATAAAGTACTACTACCCCTAGTGCTGCTCTAATAAAACATTTTGTTTCTGCACCGCTTTGCATTAGGCAGCCCAATAACACAGGCGAATCAAAAAGAAATTTTTAAAATTTGTATTGTGGTAGTGCTAAAATTTATATATTTAGGACACAACTATCCAGGAGAAAGCTTATACACACAGCTGAATCTTCCTGACCCCCCAACCTTCTGTAAATCTAAAAAAACATTTAGCATAGAATATTTACCTTTGCTGATTTTGGGAGATCTATTTCAAATACATATGCCATGAAAAACATTACCAAAGTACGCAGGCCATAATGTCTTGGCTCTCTCGTCCTCTGTCCCCTAAAAATCAATATCTACGGTATATTACTTTGTTATCTCTAATATAACAAATGTATTGCCAAAATATTAGTCTCATAGCAGATATGTCTTAGAGCAGGTCCATAAGTGACTAAGCAAAGGACAAAGCCCCACCATCCAGTTATTGAGATCATAAAAAATTAAGAATAGTCACTGGAGCTTTGGGGTCCATTTACACCATAGGCCAGTGTACTGCAAGGTATGCATCATGTGTGTTGAGGATTGTTGCCTTAGGCAGCCCATTTAAAAAGAAATTACCCCTTCTATATATCATAGCTGAAGATATTGCTATCCTTTTAGATATGCATCTGTCGCTGCACTGCAAATATGATAAGCTGTGATGCTGCCTTTCCCTGTTCAAGCCATGAAATCTTGATTTCAGCTAAATAAAACGTTGATAAATTTGTGCCTAGAAGTTGCTCTATGTATAGTCAACTTTAGCAGCTATTTATTTTTTTTGCATTGGAGTAATGCACAAAACACACATTACAGTGCCATTCTGCCATGCTCATTTATTTTTTTGGGGTGCCTGCTGCAGGAAATTGCACATGAAAGTAGTAAATGCTGCATTCAAAAAAGTGCACTGCCTGGCAATGTGTTAGCAGACATTGCACTACAGTGTGTTGGTTGCATGGAGTAAAATTTACAATGGCTGGCAACCCAGCATGGTGAATGTCAGTGTGATGAAGGTCATGCCATGCTTTGGTGGGAACCAGTCTTTAAGCAATTGGTGTTGTAGTGTTCTACTATGCATTGAAAAGGCACAGCCATGCACATTAGGGTAGGTGGGCAGCCTATTATTTTTAATAAGTGTCCTTAAAGTGGAAATAAACTTTTGTTGGTACAGGTGTTTGCCATAATCAGTAGGAAGGCCGGGCACACCTAATATGGCACTCCGACCTTTTTCAAAAGTGATAATGGGGATTCAGAAACCTGTCACTGCTGCACCCACTTAAACTGTGAATATATTCCAGCTTTACACTGCATGCCACACATCTGAATGTGTGTTACAGTGTAAGAAATAAAAAATACCAGAAGATGGGCAAAAAGTTAGCAAAAACTATTCTGCCAAAAACCTCCACCTCTTGGTGACTTTATTTTTGCTTGTCCTTCTGCAACATACATTGGCATGCCATAACACACCTTAGAGCACACTATGCCACACAGATTGCACAATGCAATATTCTGCAGAATAGTTAAACACTGCAATATAAATTCCTTACAGGGAAACATTGCATTCACTTTAATAGCTCTGAACCACAGATATATGAGTAGGAATGTGGAACAGAGGGATCAATGCAGAAGGGGCACGGCTGGGGATCTTGCTGTGCTCCCTGATACAGAAAGTTCCCAATGTCAGCCCTTCAGCCTGCTCTGAGCTGGGTGGGCGTGGCTATGGGCGTGCACTGTTTGCCGGGGTTGCCATAGAGATCCCAGTCGCAGCGGCTCCGGTGTTCGGTGCTGCCCCGCTCCCATCAGACACGGAAGGTATGCTCGGTGTCCGCCGTACAGCTTATAAGGTGAACGTGAAACAAGTAAAACTTCCAGCGGCTTGTATATTTATTGTGCGGGTATGCTATAGGGTACAGGTGTGTGCTGTGTACAATGCTTCATGATCGGTGAGCCCGGCTATATATCACCAGGGTAACATCTCATCATAGTTATCTCCCTCCATTCTTCTCTTATTAAAACATAAATACAAGTCAAACTGCTTTCAATACTTTGTATTAATTTACATCCCCAGAAAGTACAATATTTCCCCAGAAGTGTTGTGTATACGGGGACGAAGCTGTAGGCGGGTAGCGGTGCATTGTGACCCAGCTTTTCAGTAACCACCCAAAAACTGCCAGGTGGTGCGCCCAGCTAAAAAGGTCTGGGGGGAAACACTGGAGTAATAATGAGCAGAGGGGGTGGGTATCATATCAGGCGGGAATCACCAGGTAGATCAGGTGTGTTCAGCTGCCACGCCTGTCCCCATGATTGTTAGTGTCTGTTCCCAGAGATAAGTTATCATACACATGCATCTGACATTATAGTTACTATTTTTATTAAACAGGATTTATATAGCGCCAACATATTACGAAGCGCTGTACATTAAATAGGGATTGCAAATGACAGACTAATACAGACAGTGATACAGGAGGAGAGGACCCTGCCCCGAAGAGCTTACAATCTAGTAGGTGGGGGAATTTCACACACAATAGGAGGGGGCTATGTAGTGGTGGGAAGTAGTGATGGTTTCAAATGACAGAAAAAGACGGGTAGGCAAGTATGAAAAAATGGGTTTTCAGCGCTCTTTTAAATGAGCAGAAAGTAGGAGCAAGCCGAATAGGATAAGGAAGACCATTCCAGAGAGTTGGGGCCGCTCTAGAGAAGTCTTGTATCCGTGCGTGTGATGAGGTTATATATATGACATCATACACATACATATGACATCATAGTTATACATACGACATCATACATATGACATTATGCACATACATCTGACATTATACTCATACGTATGACATCATACACATACATATGACATCATAGTTACACATATGACATCATACATATGACATAATACCCATACATATGACATTATACCCATACATATGACATCATCCACATACATATGACATTATGAAGATACATATGACATAATACATACGACGTTATACATCATACACATACATTTGTCATCATAGTTTTACATATGACATCCTAGTCATCCATATGACATCTTGCACATGGGTGGATTTTTTAAAATGTCTTTAACTAGTGAAAAAGTCAGCATTTCAGGCGTTTTTTTTTTTTATTGTGAAAAGGGTCATTAATATATTCAACTTCTCCACTGTACTTCGCTGGGTGCCTGATGTTGAAATTCTGTGATTATGGAAATGTTATTAATACCTGTAGATTAGTCTACAGGCACACCGGAATGAATGATGAATATAATTTAGCAGATGATTTCAATGTCGTTTATATATTCATTGTGTTCCAATATGTGAAGTGGTATTTTATTGAGGTCATATTCTCTGTGTTCGGAGTCTTGCCTACATAAATATCAAGTTATAGAATAGCTGAAATACCTTTCCTGGAGACAATGCTGTACCTATATTGTTCACATAGCCAAAAGCCCAGGTATTTGGTGGCATAGTTCAGACTGGCAGATAGTACATTTTAATGGATGTTTTTGAAAGAAATTGTGTTTGCAGGAAGGGTGTATATATGCCAGTCTGCCAATTATTGCCTATTTAATTAACGCAGCAAGATTCTTAATTTAGCTCAGTGTTCAACCCAGTAATTTTTTTAAGCCGGTTGGTAAGAAATTGTAGAAGGGTGGCAGCCCCTGTATTGTAACCCAACTTCTCAGTAATCACCCAAAAACAGCCGGGTGGTTACTGAAAAGTGCCGGGTGTTCCGTCCAGCTAAAAGGGGGCTGGGGAGAACACTCTAGCTAATAGCTAGTGTTTGGCTGTAAATATTCTAGAGTGTACCTAACAAAGGTTTTTTTTTTTTTTACAAACTTTATTGCAGGTTCTTATTGTTCTAAACATATTAATGATTTTTTCCAGCTCATTTACTGAGCAAGTTTTTAAGCTGGATGGCATGTCTTACATTACCCATAACTTTTACATTATTAATCTAGCGTTGGAATAGGAAATTCTCTAGGCTCTGTATTTTCACATGTTGATCACAATTGGCAGTATCTTATCATTACTGGTAACCCCATCTACATTAACCCATCTTACTATTACTGAACCCTTTTTTACAGGGATGTTTGTGATCTGATCTTTATTCTCTTTGTAGATTTGTAGGCAAAATAAGTGAGCCGAACAGACAAGTATGAATGGAGAGTTCTGAACTAGTTTCATGCCATAACATTTTCTAGTTGTCAGATTTGCAAAATGACTTTTTTTATTTTTTTCAACAGAAAATTACAGCATGCAGATTTTCTTGAAAGGGGTTAGGAACACAGAATAACAAATTGGTATGTACAACTATTTCATTTAGTTTCTTTTTGTAATAAGAGCTTTCTTTCACATACCTGCAACGGTGTTAAAACCAAATTACTTTTAAATCAAACAATATATACAGTAAGTGATAACCATGAAAAAGTCACCTAAACATGGTTGAATGGCTAATAATGTGGAAGAAATATACATTTGCCATCCTGCTCCCAGAGGGCAAAAGACTTGTGATTAAATGTATGCAATTTTAAATTAATCTTTATCAAGTGTTGTGGGTATGGTGGAATTAAATTCTACTGGCAAAATGCATGGCTCTCCTTAATCTCTCTCAGAGTGCTTAAGGATCCCCAGGCGTTGAATGCATAGTATCTATTACTATATGCTGATCCTTTATGCTCATATTCAATTTAAATTCAGTGCACATAAATCCAGTATCAAAGCTGAAAAGGTTTTGCATGCATCTGTGTGTCTGTAACCTAGTGATACATCACAGCAGAGAAAATTGTACATTGCGTTAACCACAAGTGCAAATGTTTGATACGCTTGTAAGAGTCTACACTGAATTCTCTGGGCTGTCACAAATTGGTCTGATCAGGAGCCCTATCACCTACCTACTACACCTTGACAGGCATACTCTTACTGTAGCAACTCATTTCCTATAACATGACTTTAATTCCATTTGTCATATAGAGTACCTATTATATAGATACAGGTTATATAAAGAATTATTCAGCAGATACATTGAATTGTCCTTCATAGTAATAACTTTGTAAGATTTTTTCTTTTTCATGTTTTAACTAAATGTTCACAAAATAAAAAAAAAAATTGAAAGTGATGGTAATGGGTTATATTCAGTATCATGGGTAAATCCAGCTCTCCTGCTCCAGTGGTAGAATGTTGGTAGGGAGTACCACGTTTCTTTACTATCACATGGGATATCTGTTTGCCTTACTGTATCCTGATCCAATATTGAGCATGACTGTAACATACACATGGCTACTAAATATTTTGCATGCATTAAAAAAAATGTCCAAGTTTAAAATGCATTATATTGCAAATTTTTGTCTAGCTTAAAAGAAGAAAGCTGAAGGATGGGCATTTTGGAATTCCCAGCTTCTATTTCAGAAAAGACTATTGCCAAAAAAATAAACAAATTAGCGATCAGTATCCACCCTAACAGACCCCCTACAATCCTAAACTGGACCTAAACTAAAGGTTTTACTTTACATAAAACAGTGGACAACTGTACCAAAAATCATCTTCTTTTTTTTGGGGGGGGGGGGGGGGTAAAAACTTAAAAAAAAAAAAAAGGTTGAAGCCCCTCCCCTGCGGCGATAAAGACAGAATGGGATACCCACGTTATGCATACCAGCAGGCTTTTTTAACATGGAGGAGGGTTTGCCTATATCACCCATGCACAGTGAGATTGGCAAACAAAGGAGCACCAGGTATTAATATGTTGGGCAGACCCTTCCATTTAGCACATATGTGGCACCTAAGATTTCAGGTGCCACATCATAAAGTAGACATTGAAAAAAATAATACTGGCATTACGACAAGGTGGCAAGGATATATGGGTGTGAATTTGTAATTTGTTTGTTGTGGGGGAAGGAAATAAAAATGTCCATGGGGAAAAATCCAAACTTCTAGGTGGATCTGAGACAAAATATTCATCTTCAAAAAGCAAATCCAAGCATTTTCTTCTCTTAATATTTAAGATATATATGTTAGTTATCAAATTATTTATTTGCTTCAATGTTTTTTGTTAAACAGAGCAATCCAATAATTAAAATGGCTAAACATTTATCTTCAAACAATATAAATTGCGGTAAGCACTATTTATCTATTTATATAATTGGCATTTTGATAATTACTTAATAGCTGACTGCTGATTAATTTAACAATTAAAGCTTACAGATTACTCATTTACATAAAAGTCTACTGCAGTAAGATACACGGAAACGTTGATACAATGTAGACAGATGTATTCATTGTTTTTAGGTTGTACTAAATCATAGACAGCCATTTGCTGTGACCTATTTACCTGGATAAAACAGCGCTCCTGATAGAGAGCAGGTGGCTGTCACAGTCGCAGGGAAGCAGTGTTAGTGGTAACACATTGTTATCCGCAGGACTTAGCTGTCAATTTAGCAGCTTAGTTTTGCACAGGGAAGGACACCGCGGTCTGATGCAAAAACAGGATAGGCTTTCTCCTCATCTGTGCCCCGCTTGTGTCTTGGTCCAGACCTGGCTACGGCTACATACACACATGCAATAATTATCTTATATTTTGACTAACGACCGATCGTCCAATAACCGTTAACAAAAAAAGTGCACAACCACACTGATGAACAAGGAATGTCGCTGATCTGATTGGGCAACGATCATTCGTTATCTATTGTGTGTACGGTCGTTCAGTGATCGTGGATTGTTCTGTAATACTCTTTCTTCTGTACATGTAACTTTCTGCATCATTCAAATAATCGTATCTAGTGTCTGTACATTATTGGTGGATTTTTTTTGAAGGATCGAATTGATTTAACATGTGCAGAATTGTGCACAATATGATCGTTCAAAATAATCGTGCATTATCATTGATCGGTCGTTAATCTTTCATTTTCTAACGATAATTATTGCACCTGTTTACGTAGCCTTAGTTGTATACTGAATGTTTACAAAGATCATTGTTATGTTTATCAAAATTTGTATAAAACATCTTTTTTAAATTATAAATAAAAATAAATAGGTTAAGTTGATACAACACAAATAGTTTTTTTTACATATTGGCAGCTATATACCTACTTCACATTATTTTGTTTTTCAGACAAAAGTTTTATACCTTCTATATTATCTTATACACAATTTTATGTACATTTTTTTTCCAGGGCAGATAAAGCTTTCCTTTAAGCTGCATACACACATGCAATAATAGTCGTTGGAAAGGATCTTTCATGATTCTTTCCAACGACTAGCACTGTACATACAGAACTGTTCTGCTCCATGCAGAGGGGAGGGGGGGAGCGACGGAGTGGCACCCTGCTGTGCCCTCTCCCCCTTCCCTTGCATTAGGATCGTTAGTCCGTCTAAAATTAAAATGATAAAGCATCTGGTTGTATTATACCTGCTACCCACATGCATGGCATGTTTGATGCATACACATTGTTTAAATTCTGAACCATATCTATTCCAGAATTTCTGGATCACCCAGGTTTTCCCATGACAGCTTATCTTCTCCTGTCTTGAAGAGCTTTAATAAATTAGACCCTTTATTCATCACCATGGACATAAATTTGAACAATCAATCCAAAACTGCCATTTGTGGTAACCCCATATTGGGGTGAGGGGGTCTGAGTTTCCATGGGTATACTTACTTATTTACATGACTACATACAAATATTTAAATATTAAAATATAAAATTGTGGTTGATGTAGCATGTCAACATACATCTCATACATCTCAGCATACAAACTCAGATTTCTCTGTTGGTGGACATAACACCTTATTCATGAAAGAGTCCTTGTACTTAAACAGGCACTAATGTTAATAAAAATGGTTTAAAGTGCAATCATTGCGGCAGCATGTTTTCTTCACATTTCTATTTCCCCATTACTGTGACAGCCAGTTTCAATGACCCAATCAAATGTACAGGAGACAGGAATAGGTATGCAAACTTCACTTCTATAGTAAAAATCCTGGAGCTTTGCTTGTCAAAATGGCCATGGAATTGGTTGTAAAATTGGGGATTAACAGCTGCCACAGGGATTTCTGCACTTTATACCTGACAAATACCGATTAAGTTGTGGGAGGGATTTCTACTTTAATATAGGTAAGGTATAAAATATTGCCTAGCCTGATAAATAAGAGTATATTTAGGGAAGGATAGAGACAGACAGGCTTTTAGAGGCGATGTGATGTTTGTATTTGTTTTTTTGTGAACAGTTAATTATTGGTCCTAAAACTAACAAAAACCAACTGTTTTAAACCAAAAAAGTACTATAATATAATTTGAGAATACAAGTGACAATAAAATTATTAGTATGCCAACATATACAAATTGTTGTACAAAGTTATCTTAATTACTATTTTGCTGGTCAGAAAGATATCTCAAGGTGCCCGATGCAAATGGCCTTTCGGCTTCCTCAGGAGACAGTTGAGATCAATGATGTAGGATCACAATGTACAATATTATGTAAGGGACAGCTGGGTCATTGTATCCCTGGAAAATTGAAATGACGTTAAATTTTGAGGTCTGGCTGCAGATATATAGAGAGAAAAATGTTCAAACAAGGATTCCCAGATAGGTAAGCTGAAATAGGATCCAGATTCTAGTTAGTCGAGGATAAATTCATATATTATCAAGAAATTTATCAAGAGATGAGATATTTTGTAGTGTCAGAATATTTAGTATCCCCAAAACACAAGCACACTATGGCTATTAGGGTGTTCCTGAATAGCTGTATTGTAAGTTTCATCTTCTTTAACTTATCAATCATCACCATACTTTCCAAAATCATTTCACCCTAACTAGAAGCATTGGTAGAAATTCACTGCAGTTATATCCTGGAATCAGGATCATCTATATTGTTTGGATATTAACTTACAATACAGCGATTCGGAACACCCTAATAGCCATAGTGTGCTTGTGATTTTGGGATACTGAATATTCTGACACTACAAGATATCTCATCTCTTGATATATTTCTTGATAATATATGAATATATCCTTGACTTCTACAGTAACTAGAATCTGGATCCTATTTCAGCTTACCTATCTGGGAATCCTTGTTTGAACATTTTTCTCTCTATATATCTGCAGCCAGACCTCAAAATTTAACGTCATTATCAATTTTCCAGGGATACAATGACCCAGCTGTCCCTTACATTTTATTGTATATTGTGATCTTAAATCATTGATCTCAACTTTCCCCTGAGGAAACCGAAAGCTAAACGCTTTGGGCACCTTGAGATATCTTTCTGACCAGCAAAATAGTAATTAAGATTACTTTGTGCAACAACTAGTATATGTTGGCATAATATTAATTTTATTGTCACTTGTATTCACATTATAATATAGTATTTTTTGGTTTAAAACAGTTGGTCTTTGTTAGTTTTAGGACCATTTATTATTAACTGTTCACAAAAAACAAAAATAAATACAAACATCACATCGCCTATAAAAGCCTGTCTGTCGCTATCCTTCCCTGAATGTAACCTGACAAATACTCTTTATTTTCTAATTTTTTTGAAGGCAATAACCCATAGCAACCAATCAGTATTCAGTCTGCTGAAATGTTACTAAGACAAGAAGGATTGACTGTTATGAGTTACTGCACAGAAAGATTGTGGCTTCTTTTTCTTTAGAGTGGCCGAGCACCTAGTAGGGTATTTTAAAAGCAGAGGAGTTCTATTGAACAACACACGCATTTCTACAGAAGTGGGATATTGGTTATATACTGTATATTTAGTAGCAGAATTTTTTTCCTTATCAACTTTTAGTTATCATGCTCGTGGCTGTAATTGTGGAGATGCAAATGATCATTAATTTGACATTTACAACACACTAATCATTCTACAGATTTTCTCAGAGACTAAAATTATGAATTCATATTTTAAAAAGATGTTTTTCTTCTACTGGTCTATTTTCAGGTCTGGTTGAAAGTATGGATTCTGTAGATCTGGCAAGACGACGTAGCTGTGAACTGGTGAATACTCCATTGCCTTGTGTTAACAAGGCACTTCATCATATAGAGAAGTTGGAAGGGAAGATTAAAGATGGGTTTGTGGAGGTAAGCAACAAAAAGAATTAGATTTCCTTTCTTCCCATTTTTTAAATTTATCACAAACTAATTTTTAGATCTAAGTTCACAGTTTTCTTTAACACATAATAGCAATAATCTGTATTTCCAGGGTCACTGTAACAATAAAGACTAAATGTGCAGTCATTTCAAACACACTAAGCTAAAACTTCTATCTCTTTGGAACAACTCCCTTTTGGAACAACTCCCTTAAGCAGTGATATTCTTAAGCCAAAGTGGCCAGCACACAACCCTCTGACCATTGATCACACAGTTAAATCTGCCTGACAAGACAAATTTTAACTACCGGTATTTCAAATAGCTTTTAATTTAAAAAATGATCAGTTCATGGCACCCTACCACCAACTGTTTATATATTTAGACTTAAATTTAATAAAAATGTTTGTAGGGTTAGATTTAGCCCCAATTAATGAACCCTTTACGATATGGCAGTATGCATGTAGTACCTCTAAAGACCTATGAAAAGCAAAGAAAAATAATCAAAGCCAATATAAACCTACACTCTAAGCACTCCTTGGAACCCATATTTTCACTTCTTGCTGCACTGCCACACCTAAAGTGTTTTCTACAGTTTTCCTTTGCACACATAGCCTTGTCTTTTCTTGACTATTGTTTTTCTCTGTTCTATTTACTGCATTATGGGGCTATGGAGCACATAGGGAAGGAGTAATAAGATTTCTCTATAACAGGATTTTTACTGGGTGGTAGCAGGGTTCAACGTGCTAGGGAAGCAGTGCTAAGGGTAGGTCTAGACACCATATCATGCACACAATTATTTTTATTTTGTCACCTTCACTAAGATCCTAAAATGGCTCAGCGATTTAGATTATTTTTTTTTTTTTTTAATGAATGTATAAAGTTACCCACATATCAGAATGTTGTAGTACAAAACCTACATTTGTGCAGTATTATTAAACACATTGTCAATAGTTATAAGGCAAATATACCAATGGTATTCATACCCCTAATGTTAGAAAGAAAAGGCAAGATCATTTTGTTGTCACAGCATATTTTCTCAATATAGTATACTATTCAATACCATATATTTGGTGGTCAGCAGTAAAGATCTAAAACTATATTAAACTATTATCAGAAAACTAAAAAAATTGTTTTGAAAATGCATAAGCATGTTGGGTGCTGAGGTGCTACATATATGTGTATTAGGATTTTGCTTTATGCTCATAAATGCAACAAATAGTCTAATTAAAATGTAGATGTATACTGAAATGTTATGTTTTCTATGTTTTATCTGAAAATCTTAATTTCTTATATAAGAAATAAATTAATAATTTACTACAGAATGATTTTGTTCTGTCTTCATTTTTTCAACAATAGGATATTGATCAGAAAAGAAGTGCCACATGGTAAGAATAATATTCCTAATCAGTAATTCCTGCAATTTATTGTCATTTGCATTATTTCCTTTTTTAATAAAGCAGTAAACATGTTTATGTACACAGTCCCTGTGTAAAAAAAATGTCACTGTTTATAACCTCTCATTTTCAGGTTCCCTCACTTTTTGACATTCTCATTACCACATAGCCTGATCCCGATTCTTTAACTCTTACAATTATATACTACATTTTTCATGAAAACTACATTTTTTTCTAGTGTACGCTGCATTCCATCTGAGAACTTTCGTTAGTCAAAAAGGCAGGGCTGGCTGGTGGGCAGAGCTCCCAAATGACTACGGAGGCACACTTTTATGGGGGTTATGGTGTCATGGAAAATCTGATTATTCAGAAATTAACTGGTCAGATTCTCAACCAAGAATCTTTTAGGGGCACATCAAACAATGGTCAAGTGACAGGTAAAATCTGTTCCTCTACATTGAGGTAAATAAAAGAAAGTATACCATTTCCAATCATATATTTGCTATCAATACTGATATCTGTATCCTGAAGTCCTTAAATATACACTGGGAATGGCACAAGAGCAGGGTGGAGTGGATTCCCAGTCTTATGGAGCTTGGTTTTTCCCAACTGGGCTGATAATTTAGTCAGCTGGACACTGGGGAGAGTGTGTTCAGAGACATTGCTTGCAAATTTGTGCTGTAACAAGGCAACAGGAAAAGACAGACTATTTTGCCTGGAAGTTTTGAAACCTAGTTGGGAGGCTGTAAAGTTTGTTACTTTATTGGACAGGGATGATGCCACTGATCACTTGCAGGGAAAAGCCATTTGCGTTTACTTTGTTTTTATATATATATATATGTGTATATATACATCTAATCATCTGCTTGCACCAACGCCTGGACAAACGCTTCCAACCTGCCTGAAAAAAAACAAGCGGTTAGCTCCTGTTTTTGCTTCCGGGCACTTGGTGGTTGCCAGTAGGTGCATAAGAGCAGTAAAGGCAATGGTTGCTAACTGCTAACCTGAACTTAAAAGTCTTCAGGAATAATTCCTCAGGGTATGGAAGGAAACATAAAGAGAATAGCCAGTATTGAGTATACTTATTTATTTTCTAAAATGCAAATAAAACCATACTACTCACATTTAACAAGTGTCCCCACTTACTGACAAGAAAAGAATACGTTTTTTTGAACATTTTATAAGTATATTTTTTTACTTATATGTACCAGTAATAAGTATTTACATGTAGCTTGTATTATTTTTTACACATGATACTTATCTTGACAGTGCCGTTATATATTATTGGAGTGGTTTAAAACCTAGATTAAATGGTTAATTTATGTCCAAGGACACATTTATTATTAGTGTAAGAAGCAGACATTTAAAAAATGTCTTGCACAGTTTTTTTTAAATTCTAATTTTAAGCAAAATTTGCTATTTTATTTGTATAGTATTTGTTGTTCTGTCAGCATAAACTTATATACCCACTGATCAGTGCTTTATGAGAAGTTTAATAAAAAACAAATCTATGCAAATTAGATACATACAGTAAATTTCTGTTCATACATTATACCTATCCCTGTTTAGTGGCAATGTTAATTGACTATTTCCAGCTTCACTGCTCAGATGAAGCCTAAACAAAGTTTTGTACACGTCTTTATCAAAGTTGCCTTACTGAGATTAGAAAAAAAACCTCAGTAGTTTACTAATTAAACCTAAGTAGCATGAATACTGCCAAACTTCTTATAACTGACATTAATTTTCTTTAAATCATATTGGTTTAAGGTAAAAAGATTTCATTGTACTTGCTTTGTGAGATAATAACAAAGTTTTTATTAAGATTTAAATTACCTTTTTCCAGTGCATTTAGTGTGTGCAACGAAGAGGAACATATTGATGTCCCAGTGGAATCTCCAATCCTGCGAATTATGGGAGTTGGTCTATTTGATAAAGGTTAGTTTTGTTAAAAGTATATTTACAATATGGTATAAAACGTTGCATTTCTAGGAATTTACCTATGGGCTGATGAATTGTTCCATGCAAAGTGCTATAGTGATTAATGATCATGTTTGACCGGGTACTCTGGCCTTTGCAGCTCTAGGTCCCACTTTGGAATCTTGGCCAGGACACTATCTGCATGGAGTTTGCAGGTTCTCCCCATGTTTGTGTGGGTTTCCTCCGGGTGTTTGCGTGGGTTTCCTCTCACATCTCAAAAACATGCAGTTCGGTTATTTGCCCCCCCCCCAAAAAAAAAAAAAAATTGACCTTAGACTATATTAGTGACATATAACTGAGGTCCCTACCTCATATTGGATTGTGAGCCCCTTTGAGGGACAGTTAGTGACATGACTATGAACATTGTACAGCGCTGCGTAATATGATGGCGCTATAAAAGTACTGTGTAATAATAATAATAATGTTGAATGGTGGTTGTTTTTTAAAGATATGATTGTGACACACCTTTCAATATCTTCCCAAATCATCTTTCATTTTCGGACCTTAATATTCGGTCATGGTACTTCTCAGAGTCACAAAGTCTATGCTGAAAGACTTTAATGCCGTTATCACAGATCTTAACAGGTAACATTTAGGTATTTAATTCCCTCCATGTTTAAATGACTTCAGGGCTACCAGCTTCATAAATAGTATAATCACTGGCACAGGGGGAAGTTCTCATCCTCCCATATTAGTGTCCTTTATTAAATAAGAGCAGTAGTGTTAAACTTAAAAGGGTTCAATCGCCACATTTGTATGAGTTGCAAATTCGAATATTTTCCAGGAAAACACATGCACATATCAGGTAAAAATCCTGAACGTGACTCTGCCACAGACATGACTTTGCAAGGGTTTCTGGGAAGTGGTGGTCAACTTTCTGTTGTAAGTAATAAAAATCCCCTTTTTTGTTGGTGTCAGTAATAATAACACTGCTGTCATTGCGGTGAGTGGTAGTGATAATAAACACTGTTTTAGCAATAAATATCACCTCTCATTGATGTCAGTGGTATAAAAATAATACATATATTTGTCTTGCTCGGTGCATCAGCTTAAAACTTTAGAAGCAGTAGCCGCAGGAAAACAAATATGAGCTAAATTAAACCCAGGAAAGCTGACTTTTTCTCATGTTATGTATTATTATAAATTTGGAATAAAAATGTTACTGGTATGTGATATGATGATGCCCGATGTATCCAGTTATTTGGTAGATAGTCTTTTTTTTTCCTGCGAACAAATAGTATGGTATTTATACATCTCTTTTCATGGGCATGACGATTTGTCCGTTTCCATTTATGTAAGAAACACCATAATAGCCACTAGAGGGAGATGGAAGACTGAATAAAATACAGATATTTTAGTTTATATGTTTTGTAGAGCCAATAAAATAAAGTACTGTTTTTGGTAACACTTGATTTTATCATCTGATCATTGCTGTTTAAAGTCAGTGTTGTACAATTCACTGCTATAGAAATTAGTGAAACATAAACCAAATATAAATTTTGCATGGCTAAAGATTTATGTAATAAATTACACTTCTGATCACAAAAATATGTAAAAGTAGTAACCCAAAATAGTCAAATCCGTAACAGTCTGCTCTGCCAGCAGTACTTCTGTATCCGTTTTGCGAGCTGTGGATAGATATTAATCATATTTGAATAATCTCTCAGTTTTTGGTATTGGATCTTCTTTCTTTTTTATTTTCTTTTAAACCTTTTTTAATTAAAAATATCACCACTAAAATCTATCTATGCATTAAAGCATTTAGGCTGATTTTTTTTTATTGGCTGCTGAATCCTTTGCATTAAGAAAGGTTTACTACAAATCAGTGGAAGCTGATGAAATTGTATCCTCTCCAGTCTTAGAGACCTTTAATAAAACAAGCACAGTGTTGGTAGTGAGGTGATGAATTTGCATTGCATATGGCAGAATGTTCACTAATATGACAATGATAGCCAGTTTAAGATAGCTGCCCCAATCTGGATGCAGAGTGTAGTTTGATAATTGCATGATATACAAGACTTTTGGCAAAGCTGTACAAATTCTTTTAGATGTTCTTGAAATAATGGTTCTAAAGTCTGGCTCAATACCCATAATTCACTTTGTATTTTAATACCTCTATATGTTGGTCAGCCTGAAAACAAGCTGTCTGAATCAGAGGCTATGGCCTACTTTCTCACTGTGATTGTGATTGTTGCCTACTTTCTCACTGTGATTGTTGTCATGTCTTGGCTAATTCTGGTGTCTGTTGGCAGATAAAGATTTCCTAGTAGCAAATTGGAGGATGTTGTAAAAGCCCAACTTTAGTGAGAGTTAGGAAACCCAACAGAAAAAGCTTAGAGCCACTGTTGAGGTTTTTTTTATTCAAATAGTTTATTAACAGAAACAAAAAAGCATAAAACAATGAGTAGCACATTACAACTGCATTATAAATGTGGTTCAGCGGTGGGATATTTTCAGGCAATATTTGCAGAAAAGTATTTGGGAGGTTAGTAAGTGTGCAACAAAATCACTGGGTGGGACAAAAAATAGACCAAATAATATATAAAACTTTGTTCTAGAGAGAACAAAATTGACCATAAAGATATGACCCATCACAGGGTGTTTAGTTTAATTTAGTTTTGATGTATGGGCAGAATCTTTAAGGCAATGAAATCTATTGGAGAGCAGTTAAGTTTCACTCCCAAGTGTGTGAGCTTGTCCACCCATTTCAGATGACTGAATTGAAACTGCATAGGGGCAAAATAATCCAGAGGTAGCATATGATATCCCACAAGCCCGAGCATGTTCCTAATTGGGTAATGAGGTTGAGGGCTGAGAGAAAGGACTGACCAAGGTCTGCCAATTTCAACAATTTGCAATTTACAGGCCATTGATACCAGGGCATTGGAGTAAACCAGCTCCTACCTTGTACTCTAAAAATAAACTAGTGCATCCATGCCATCTTTTAAGAATTACTGGATTTCACTTTATAACATTGTGCCATATGCAAAAAAAGAAATGGTACTTTTTTCATTTATAAACAGTAATGTTCTAAAAACTCATCCTTGAGATTTGCCTCTTACCCAAATAATTCCGCTCATAACTTTACATTTTTGATTGTGGTTCATAAGCCAAATTTTTGTCTATTTACTGACCAAATTGTCTAAAGTTAAAGATACTAATACACACACAATAGCCGTCTGTCACTAACCTTGCCAAATATGCTACCTTCTTTGTTCAAGTGTCAATATGCATCCTTATGAAAGGAAAGTAGATAACCTTTGTCTTATAAATCTTTACTTACTGAATCTTCATCTGCTAAATCAGATCCTGAAATAACCATAAACAGTATTTTGTGATTCCAAATACTGTTTTCCAGGGTATTTCAGCAACAATAAGCTGGTGGCATGGTTCAGCAGTCATTTAATGTTAACTGGGCAAGCGTAATATGATTTTTAGTGCACCAAGAACTGTGTACTTAGTAAACACGGTAACAATTACTAAGTTAGGCTTAGGACAGATTCACACAACTACATTTACTATGTGACTAATTTGCAACATATTGTCACCTCCAACGTTACAGGTACTGTTAAATATTATAGATAACGCACCTAACTGTTCTGTTTCTCAGATTCCTTGGAGCCTGGAGCAGATGTATCTTTAAAGCTTGACACAGAAGCTGTAATTTCAGAGGTAATAAAGTTGATCTGGCGGTTAGAAGCTGACCGTCAAGAAGCAGAAGAGGCTCTGAACCTGGAAAACAAACGAAAGCAAGGTCTACTCAGACAAATTGATGTACTTTCCCTGTGGAAGCTAAATATTCTCCCTGAGGCTGTGCAAAAAGGTACAGTGTTCTATTTTGTCCTGATGGTAACTAGTAATTATGTTTTAAAAATGAAATGCAACTAGTGTAAAGTATCTGAATTTAAGTTTATTTAGGTTTACTGAAATTCCCTGTGCAATGGAGGAATGAGCAGTATTATGGGAGTCGGGCTCTGCTGTAGTCTCCATATGCAAATATAATGACAGGAGGAAGGAAATTAGAGATGACCTCTTTAGTTGGTTGTTGCTCCTTCAATTTCTAATCAACGTTGACCATGGAAGGGAATAACTGAATTGCCAAACTACAGGAAAGCAAATTTAGTCACCAGGCTGGATATGTTGCCTGACAAGGCTTTGTGGAACTCAGGAAGGTCTGAAAAAAATACAGATCCCTTAGCATATAAAACAGATCTCCTATGTATTTTGGTGGTATATTTAACTGAAGTTTTTGGGTTGGGTAAAATGGATGTGAAACTGGGGGTCTCACAGTGATCCCATGCTAAATGTAATATTTATTATGTATGAAGAATTTAAATTGTGTTTAGAACCAGGGTTGGCAAACCGTTTTCGTCAGGGGCCACAATCTAAAAAAAAATTTGCCAGAGGGTCCCAGTCAATTGTAGAGTGAGCGGGGTTATGCCATCATAACGCCCCTGGACGTGACGTCACAATGGCATAACCCCACCCACTCTCCCATCGCAGGCTCTGAGTTTGCGATGGGAGAGTGGGTGGGCTGTCACTGCACACAACCCGCCCACTCTCTCATCGCAAGCTCAGATCCGGGGACGTGTTTCACGGCTTTGGCCCATGTACACCCCCACAGGGGGGTCCTTCTCCCAACCGTGCTTGGGGATGGCACCGGCCAGAGCTGCGGAACACCCAAAGGGCCGGAGAAACATCCACATTAGGCCGTATACGGCCTGCAGTTTGCCCATGTCTGGTTTAGAATGACTTTTAGAATATTACTGTATGCTACTATAGCAGCTTTTCTTTTAACATGAGGGAACCTTATGAAATAACTTTCAGGTATTCAGGGAACCCCTGCTAAAATCACTATATCCACAGCTCACAGTGTATTAGCATGGTGGTTAGTGGGAAGAATGCCGTCTCCTTTAATGGCCAGTGGGTAAAATGTAACCAAAACAGATGGCCAAAAAGATCACCGGTGTCAGTTAAACTACGTTAGTTTACCTAAATGTAGTGCAATATTAGTTTATAGTTTGTTTTGTAAACTATAAACTACATAAAAATCAATCACAAAGGATAAAACCCAAAGTGCGTAAATAAAAATGTGTTCATACACAATTCCAACAGCTTTCCCCTAGGATTTTTTATATGGATTTAATTAACTAAAAATGTTTAGGAATGGATATGAAAGTATAATGGTGTAGGTAGCAAAGCAATATAAAAAAATCATAATTTTTAATTATGTTTGCATAATGTTTAGGACAAAAGTGTGTTTATAAAAATACATTAAAACAAGAAATAGCTTAATGGGATATATACACAGAAAGTAGTTTTTTTTTCTTGGCATACTAATATTTCCCATTCTAAATATTTTGTAACGTTGCATTTAGTATTTATATAGCAGATAGTGAGTAGAACTGGTGATCCAGCTATAGGTGAAGTAGCCGTTTTTAGCTGTGATTTTAAATGAGCTGAAGGCAGTCAAGTCTTTGAAACAGCTAAAGCAATGGCTCATTGGGACACCACAGTACAAAAAGATAGGAGATTTTTGACTAGTTAGAACTTTTATATAGCAATAGCATATTGTTTGGTATTTTATTGCTGTTATGACATTGTTGCCAGGGGTTAGAATGTATACTGACCTTTTCAGATAGGAGCACCAGGCTTGATAATTCCAGAATAATTCTAGAAGGATTGATGTGACTGACAGTATTTTAGCTATCCTATTTATCTATAGTCAGCCTTTAAATTTGTATTTAGGAAAACATCAACATAATACCTTTTTTATTCTACTTTGTATTGAATTTTAATCATTTTATATTGTAAGAAACTTTTAAGTGTCATTTTTGTCATGTACATTTTCTAAAATCAAATAACAAATCATTTCCATTAAAAGACAATGGGCAGTGAATCCTACATTTACTGAAACATTCCCTGTTGGAGAATCAATTTCATTGAGACACCATTGAAAACACATTAAAACACATGGACCTGGAAGATTCTTCACCAAGGAATGTTTCAGTGAATGTCAGATTCACTGCTTTATAAACTCAATTGATATTTTACCAGTGGTAATAATGAAAAGCCGTAGTCTTCTTTGTTAATATATAGAAAATATGGCAATATGCAAAGTCATTTTTTCAGCTTCACATTTTTTTTATTAGGAAGGGATTTGTGTATAGGGGTTGGTTTATAAAAATGGGTAATTTTTTCCATTGTGATCATATTTTGTAAAAATTGTAGGACATCCATGTTAATCAGTTTGTATGTTCCTACTTTTAACGTGTACCTCCGCTACCCCAATATACCACTAGCATTGTCATCAATAGGAAAATACATTGCACGTCTTTAACTTTGTCTGTTTACATCTCCTGGGCAGTTTGTATGTATTTCATTTTTTCATGACACTATTGGGCTCTGCAATATGCTCATTAGGAAGCAGGTTGGATTTCCATGTGTTTGCTCCAGTGAGCTCATTTACTAAATGACACTTATTAATGCTGATTTGCATGCTCCATTTTGCTGTGCTGTACTTATACAAATATAGGGAAATAATGTAAGAAATATTGCTTGAACAAATTACAACATCTTGATAAATTGATTACACCAAGTTAAATGTCTTTTTAAACAGTTTTATCATTTGCACTTTGTTGTCTGTTTAATTTAATTAATAAAAATCCCGTTAGATGACTAAAGAGCTACTTGACATCAGTGCTTGCTATATTTAGACTTTGGTTAGCCAAGTGAAACAAACATGTTTTACCCTATAATAGGACACTGAATGACAGGATAATTAATGCTTTATAATGAAGTAAATAGCACTTTATTTCAAATGACTTTCATTGGTCTATAAATATTTTTGAGGAAATAATATGATTGTATCAGTGTACCCCAACATGTGATTTCACAGACTTGGCTCATTAAATAAATTGCGTGGTCATCTGAATCTTTGTGAGATCCAAAACTGTGTATCAGCCAAACATTTTTGATGCCAAAGAAGGCACTGAAGAAATACAAGTCAAAGGACTCGAGTTAAAAAACAAATCGATTCCTAGAGCTCTCAACTTTATACTAATTCCAAATCTTAAACAACTCAGCTCCTGTATTAAATGTAGACAAACCAAGCATATTCTTTAATTTAAGCTTTTACATTTTCTTCTGTTTTGCCTTTTATCAACTTTCCCATACCCTCTGATGTTTTTTTAATAGATACAATTGTCTCAAAGTATATATTGTGTAGAGATTTACATAAAGACCAAGTCTTTGGACCCACATGGGTCCTTGGTTCTGTACTAAAATGACATAATGAAGTGTAAGTGCTGTTCATTACTACAGGAGTATGGGATCTTGGTAGCACAATGATGACCTGCTCTCTCAGGGCGAGGGCTGAATGAAGCTGGTGGATCAGCAGCAGTTTACTTTATACAAATTATTTGTTTTTACAAAACCTGGAGTTAAGCCAAGAAAAAGAAGTGCATAATTATGTTCTAACTTTGTAGGTCTTACATAAATTCTGCGAATAAATATATTTCACAGATTTCATGGGGGTAACATTATGTGTCCAGTTGAGATGTGTGTTATGTTTAGTAAATTTTTTTAAATAAAGTTGTTAAAGTAAAAGTCAATGCAGCTATAGTATGGATATTGGGGAAGGAACCCTTTTAGAAATGGCATGTACAAATGTTCTAAAGTGCAGTTTAGTCTAGTGGTGGGTTAAAAAAAAAACTGCAAGCATAGAAAAAACAAAGGCATCTATATTGGCACAGCCTATAATCTTGAAAGGTGTTCACTATCTTAAATTAGATGTGAACCCAGTCACCACAATCTAATAACCTTTTTAATTTATGGTAATGTATGTATGGTAAATGTATGGTAAGGTATGTATGGTAATTTTAACCCTAATCCATATAAATCTGCGGCTTTCTTTATAATATTGAGACCTGCCATTAAGAAGATCCTTGTTTAGGCACTCCTAATAAAGGCTGCAATGCTCTGTACGTGTCTCCCTGTTGCTGTCCTGCCTTATCATTACTTAATAAAAGTTGAAGTGCACTACAATGTGCCCCTATCTGTAGTGTAGTAAAGTTGTTTATATCTAGATTTTGAAGCCTTTATTATTTTTAATTTAAAATATACAAACACCAGCATTTATTTAAAAGTAACATTCCTCCATCTGGAATTGCAAGGTTCTTAAAGTCTTTATTAGTCATCAACTTCAAAAAACTTGGTTGCAGTCCCCTTGAATATTTATACTGTGTACACTGTGAGACTGCAACATGACAACATTGTACTACAATTTCTGTGAATGTGAACTTTCTGGCTAATCGAACCATACTGTTTTTTTCACATTTGCCATTTTATTTTAATAGCACCTTTTACAGCTGTAGGGTCAATCTTGAATGCTTTTACAGAGAACACATTTACAGCGATGTTTTAGTAACTAAAGCATTTTTTTTAATAAACAGAGTACGATGCCTGTGTGCAGGATTTTTCTGAACTGCGTTGGCATATTTCACGTAAAAAACAAGAACTTGAAACAGCCCAGGTGAAAGCAGCCAAGACACAAGAAGTTAATACAAGACTACAGGAGGAGATTGCCTTTATTGAGACACACCGTCCTCTGCTGGATGAAAAGCTTAATCATGAAGGTGATGACATGGCCAAGATAAGGCAGGCACAAGAAGAAGTAAGTTTTTTTTGTTTTGTTGAATACACTGTGTACATTTTATGCATGATGCATGAAAATAAACAGCCCAAAAAGCGTATATATATATATTACACACATATATAAATATATATATATATATACACACACACATATATATATATATATATATATAAATATTACAGATTTGGGTATCTGCTTCTGGCCCTTCTATTCACAAAGTTTGATGTCCCTACTTGGGTAAATGGGGACATGCACCAGGGAAGGAAAAAAAAGGAATCTATGATGATATTCAGATGGTGTTTCTTGACACTGGTGGGAAACTAACCTTGGATGCCAGTTCTGCCTCCTCTTTTCCTATAGTTGTTATACATTTATTTTCTCAGATTTTATCAAACACTATCATGTTTTTGCATAATTACCATTATCCTTAACTTGGTTTCTCACAAAGGCAACGCTATTGCTTAATGAAGCAGAGAACAAACTAAAAGCAGCCATATTGAGTTTTGAGAAGGTGACTGCAGAAGCCAATGAAGAGAGGAGTGTCATGGCAGCCAAGCTGGCTGAAGTGAGGAGAACCCTGCAGGTTTGTAGGTATGAGAAAAAAAAGATTGCTTACAGTCTTTTTTATATATATTCTGATTGTCACACTTACCTGTTCCTCACTAAAGCACAGGCATCTCCCCTCTGTGCATGTGGTCAGTTCTCATGCTGGGCGTGCCTCAGTTTCCAAGCTTTATCAAGTCCGTCCATGCCGCTGGCCAATCAGAAAATAGCCTTTTAACCAGCCCTGGCTCCTTAGCTAGCTTACAGACTCCATTTTGTGTTTGTGCAACAAGTCATACTAGTGCCAAACTCCCTAATTATTTGAACTAGTTCCTGTACACCTGCTGCTTAATCCGGTGTTTCCTGTGTCCAACTCATGTGTTTACCCTTTGTTGACCAGTTTGTTGGTTCCCAGCCAGCTTCCATGTGCTGTTCCTGTGTTCCTCTCTGCCTGCGGATATCCCTGCTTCTCCTGTACCTCCTGCTGTTTCCAGTGTCTCCTGTGTTCCCTGTGCCCACACTGGCCTCTGTGTCATTGCTGTCTGTCTCCTGGATCACTGGCTATTGACCCCTGGCGTGTGACCTGACCTCTCCTGTTTGCTGCCTGTCTTCACCCCGGCTTTCCTTGACTATCCTACTGCTTAGCGATTTGGTACCGTGTTTTGCCCACCTTGATATGCCCAAGTACCACAACTTGGCAGTAACCAGTGGCGCAACATCCTCACCATCAGAGGCTCTGGAGAAAACCTGGTTACTTCCTAGACTCTGCGCCTTGGCCCTTCCCAGGGCTCAGACCACCTCCGTGCAAGCCATAGCGCCCCCTAGTAGTCCGTCTCTCCGAGCGTGACACTGATAATTGACGTACATTTGCTCATTGAATATGCTGTGTCCCACAATAAAAAATTGCAAACAGACAGGATTTTTATTTCAGAAAGGACAGGTGATGCTTCTTCTGCAATACAACCTACTTACCTTCATATCTGTTAACAATTCTTTTTTATTTAAAGCTTAGCTCAATATGCAAAGCCAGGTATCCCTGGTTACACTGCACTCATGTGTTAATAAAAATTTAAATCAGGCTGATAAGTTTATTTTGTTGCAAAAGTGAAATCGCCTGTTCCTTCTGCAACAAATAGCCTGCCTGTTCGCATTTTTTATCTAATGTTTAGATACTTTTAAAGGGTAAAATTAAAGTGGTTGGAAAGGTTTATAAAAACCTATTTTTCCATAAAACTCTCAAAGGTTTTTTTTTCAAAGAGGTCACATGACCACATATCCCCTCTATGTACAAAATGCCGGCAGAGGGAGCTAGGGGACCAGGGATGGAAACACCAAGAAGATGTGATGGTACCACTGGAAGTGACTCAATTCTAATGTAAAATTTTTTTACCATATAGGCAAGCAGAAGGCCATTTAAAAATCTGTGACTTTTGGCTAGGTAAGAGCTGGAGTTCACTACTTAACATCACACTGCTCAAACTTCCAATGTCTTGGCATCATCTTGCATACATTATTACAGATATAAGTAATGCAGGGTGAATACCACCACCAAAATAAACACATAAACTGCAAGAAATGCTTTTAAACACCCAATTCATTTTAATTAATAGAAGTGTCTGTAAGTGGTTTTAGATATTTTTACACGTGTTTGGGTGTTCGCAAGCTTTTATAGGCATTTAACACTGTTTAAACACTGCAGGGTTCATTCTGTTTGCACCTTAATAAGTAAACACCTAAAAACATTCTGGTGTGAACTGGCCTATTGGAATCAATAGGAACTTCAAACACGGATGTTTAAATTCTACATTTTCTGTAGCCTGACAAATTATTTTTTTAAATTATAAATATTATTATTAACACTATTTTTGAGAGCTGTTTCTTGCCCATCCTTAGCTAACATAAACTATTTTTTTCATAAAAGCTGGCATATATTAAATTTGTCTGGAATCATTTATTTTCTACAAACTTCCCTTTTGCTTCTATTTCCAAAATTACAGAATAATGGAGAAAGACGGACATGGGTACAGGTTCTATAGTCAGGTTCTGAATATATATGCAGCAGATTTCCCTAAGTTGAACTTTCCATGTGTTTTTCCTCTTCATGTACAGGGATAATTTGAGCCACTCAGAGACTATATGGGCAAAGTGTACTTCAGACCTAATGGACACCGAAAGGAAGATTGAAGAGGGTAAAAAGCTCTATAGTGAATTAATAACTGAAAAACAGCAGCTTACAGAGAGCGAGATTTCCTGGAGACAACAAGTAAGTACTTTAATAAGTTATATCAGTAACTCTGCCACTGACTGTGTGTACCGTTTATATTTTGTTGTTTTATTGTAATAATGTATTTGGCAGATTCTGTTCTCCAATGAAAACAAACAAATAAGAACAACCCTTAACCCCCTAACCGCTAAGCCCGTAATTTCTCGCACTAAATATTTTTGCTCTTTTGGATAACCCCGTAATTTTTCGCCTACACTAAAATCCCCACTTACCTGATCCCGCTGTGCTAATCCAGCGTCGGTTCCGTGTTCCAGCGTCGGGTCCATGTTCCAGCGTCGATTGTGTGTTTCAAACATTTTTTATATTCATGATATCTACTAGAACCCTATTCGGACATATTTCTGTAAGTTACAGGTCTACAATTTAAACAAAAAAATTTCATGAAAACCTGTGACGCTTTTGGAACAGAAATCTAGAAATCAGTGTAACGCTCAGGTGGTTAAATAAATCACCATTTCAGACTATTTACTTGCTTTTTCTTTCTAATATTTTCCAAATCCCAAATTTTTCCCTTTAAAAGTCTTTATTTTTTTGTGGGTATGAGTAGTTTAAGGCATCCTTGTTGCCAAGGGTTAACAGATGTGACAAATGCTTACATCTACAAACTGCTGGATCACACAGGTTCTCCTATGATAGTCTGTCTTCTCCAGTCTTGGAGAGTTATAATAAATTAGGCTCAGTATATGTGGTCACATATTGCTCAAATATAGCACACTGCTAACTTTGTCGAGAAGCTGTTCCAGATTGATGAGATGCAGATAGTGCAGGATTGAATGTGCATAGAAAATGGCCAAAATAGTTTGGAAGTGATCCTCAATATTGAGAGTTGTAAAACATTGAAAAATAAACTATGGTTAGACCACATCTACAATATGCAGTCCAGTTTTGGGCACCAGTTAATTAATACAAAGGATATTATGGAATTGAAGAGAGTGCAGAGAAGGGCAACTAAAAGGAATAAAAGGAATGGAGGTACTCAGCTATGAGTAGAGATTAGCTGAACTGAATCTATTCTACCTTGAGAATAGACGTTTATGATATGATTACCCTGTATAAATAAATAAATGGTCAATTTAGAGAACTTTCTTCCCAATTATTTACTTAAAGATCCTTAAAAAGGACAAGAGGGCACAGTCGCATTGATCATAAAACAGTCAATTTGTTTGGTACAGCTGATTGAGGATTGTCTAGTTATGGTTACTTTTATGATTAATTCCTTGTATAATTATTGAAAAATGTATTGTACTTTATTATAAAGTAGCATTAATTGTCTCTGTCCATCCCCTGAAGAAGCCTACCGGCGAAATTGAGACGATTGCCATCCTAATTCTTCAGTACATATATTTAGGCGACTTATGTCTAGCACTAAAGGCATTTACCCTCGTCGGTTTGTAGGGGAAAGCCTTTTTTACCATATGTACTCACTACTGAATTGTGCTTATTGTATAGTCACCTACTTATTGGCATTCTTTCTGCTATTCCAAATATAAATTTGGTTTTTGCCAGCATAAACTTAGTCTTTTTTCTTCCT
The DNA here is from genome assembly GCF_032062135.1 of Pyxicephalus adspersus. Lineage (NCBI taxonomy): Eukaryota > Metazoa > Chordata > Amphibia > Anura > Pyxicephalidae > Pyxicephalus > Pyxicephalus adspersus. The sequence goes on from NC_092862.1 coordinate 41,147,288, forward strand.
TTCCATCTATGTATGTTTAATTAACTCTGTGGCAGGCAAACCTTAATGTTTCTATAAAGGGTGTTACACCAATTGTGTATGCAGTTTCACATGATTTATTTTAAGCTTAACCCCCCTAGCGGTAGTCCCGAGTGTGACTCGGGGTGGATTCCACTTGCAAAAAGCAGTAATCCCGAGTCACACTCGGGGTAAAAAAAAAAAAGCCATCCTTACCTGCGCCCCGCAATCCAGTGGCGATCTAATGATCCCGCTCTGATGCCAGGACATTTCTGAATTATGGGGGGTGACCAGGAGGGAAATTTAAAAGCAGATTACCGAGTAATCTGCTTTTAAATACCACCTGGGTTCCCGGCCACGCCACTGCTCGCATCATCAGTTAGATGCGAAGCACAATGCAGGACTTCTTCATTGTGCATTACATCTAACTGCTGATGCGAGCAGCAATAGTAAATTCTGGGGGTGGTGCCAGCGGGAAATCACCGCTGGCACCACCCCTGGAATTTACTATTGCTGCTTGCATCACCCGGAAGATTCGATGCACAATGCAGAAGTCCTGCATTGTGCTTCGCATCTCCCTGTAGATGTGAGCAGCAGCAGCTTTGGTGGATGCAGTGACGAGCCAGGGTGCGCCATCGCCACTCACATCACCTGGAAGATGTGACATCTTCCTGGTGATGTAAGTTGTGATGTATTCGGGGGGTGTGGCTGGGCGGGAAATTTAAAAGCAGATTACAATGTAATCTGTTTTTAAATGTTTTTTACAGTAAAAAAACACTACACATTATATAATATAAATAAAAGTACATATTTTAGTGCACCAAACATCATTGCCCAGTGCCCTGATTTACATTTTGCCCACTATTATCCCTGACCTTGATCTGACCTGTTGAAATTTTTTGATAACTTTTTTTTTTAATTAAATTTTTTTTAGATAAATTACATTGTTGTGGTCTATTTTTTCATTATTTTTTAAAATTACTATTTATAATTATTTATTAAATTATAATTTATGATTTTTTGTTTCAATCAGTTTTATTAAGTTTTCAGAAAAAAAAAAAAAAAGTATCAAATATATAACACATACATCAAAACAAGCATAACATTGTAGGCTTCGAATTAACAGACAGATAATAATACCAGGGAGCTGCGCATGCCCAAAAAATATGACAAAAAAGGAAAACATAGCAGGTCTAAAGAATTATATAACACATGTTAGACCTGTACAACAACAGCTACATATCTGCTGGCGGAAGCATATAGCACAGGGTGTAAACCAAAACTCTTAAGCAACAAATAAAATAAAAACAAAGACAGACATATATAACAAATCAGCCCAGGGGAGAAGGGGGAGTCTTAATAGTATTATCCCTGGCTTCCCTTCCATAAATAAACCCAGTTTGATCCTTATGGATCAATGATGGCATGTGTGGGGACAACCTATTGGCAATCAATTTGGAAAAAATTTTTGCATCCACATTAATCAATGATATAGGTCTATAATTAGAGCAAACCGTATGGTCTTTGCCAGGCTTGGGGAGAACTGTAATATGTGCTTCCAAACTTTGGGAAGGGAACGGCGTATCAGCAGAAACGGAAGAAAACACTTTGGTCATAAAGGGGACAAGATTAGAAGCGTGGAGCTTATAGAATCGTGGAGTAAATCTATCTGGACCCTGGCTTTTTCCGGTCGGGGTGGCCTGCAGGGCAGCAGATACCTCCTCCTCCGTAAACGGAGATTCCAATTTAGAAATCACCTCAGAATTTAAAGGTGGAAAAGCTGTTTTATTTAAATATTCCTGTAAAGAGGAAGGGGTGGCTGGAGTAGGGTGTAGTTGATAGAGCTCTGCATAATATTCAAAAAAGGTTTGCAGGATCTCCTTGGGGATAGATGTCAGCCTGCCGTCAGAAGTGTGTATGGATGGGATATATGTGGTGGACGTGCGTGGGTGAAGACCCCTTGCCAGCAGTCTGCCACATTTATCCCCATATTGATAAATCAATTTACGGAAACTATCCCTGTGGCGTTGGTGAGCCAAGTCGTATAGTTTCAAGAGATGGGTTCTAGCAGCAGTCAATTCTAAAAAAACTGCAGGGGCCATGTTTTGTTTATGCAGGCGTTCCAGAGAACGGATTTTATCGGATGTGCAAGCTATATCCTGTGCTCTAATCTTTTTAAGCCTAGAGCCTTGTTGTATTAGAACCCCTCGAACTACCTCCTTCATAGCCTCCCATTGCATAGGAAGGGGAGTGGTGTCCAAGGCGTGATCTCCAATAAAATTGGTTATCGCATCAAGAACCACCTTTGCACAGAGAGAGTCTTTGAACAAAGAATCATTACATCTCCATGTCCATGCTCTAGGGCCCAGATGGGGAATCTGAAATGAGAGGGACACTGAAGAGTGGTCGGACCAGGGGCAGGACTCTATAGAAGCATTAGGACACCAATCTAGTATGGAATGGCTCACCAGGACATAGTCAATGTGGGAATACATATTGTGCGGGTGGGAAAAAAAGGTATAATCTTTGGTGGTGGGGTGCAAGATGCGCCACATATCCATTATTCTAAAATCATGCAATTTAGAACGAAGGGAGTTCAATTTGGAATATGAGATCGTGGTTTTCCCAGATGAGGTATCTATGCGGGGATCCAAAACACAATTAAAATCCCCACCCACAATAATAAATCCCTCGGCAAACCCTTTCAGTAACTCCAAATATTGAGAAAGGGCTGCTGTGGGTTGGTGATTGGGAGCATAAAAAGAAGCCAATGTAAATTTCTTATCCCAGAGGGAAATTTTTAAAAACAGATACCTGCCCTGAGAATCAGAGCGAGAGTCCAGAATCTGTACTGGTAGCGATTTATGAAAAGCTATAGAAACTCCCTTAGTTCTAGACTCAGGATTGGAACTATGGTACCACAAGGGGTAATATCGATTGCGGAGAGAGGGAAGTCTAGTGGAGTGAAAGTGGGTCTCCTGGAGGAGTCACCCGACTTCACCCGAGCTTTGTGTTGGGCATATAACAATTGAGAGCGTTTGTTCGGGCTATTAAGACCCTTCGCATTAAGGGTACGAATTTTCAAAACATTTGCTGGGGTATGTACCGAGGACATTAGGGGAAGGGGGGCACGGGAGGGGGCACCAGACGGGCGAGGCGGGCTAAAACCTCGACCGTGGGGTGAAAAATCTAAAGCGGGACCCTAAAGGTCCCAAGTCGCTGCCCAAGAGGGCAGCAGGCCTATGTGGGGAAGTGTTTGCAAGCGGCGGGGGAGGCAAGCAAACTTATCAGAAACAAACATACGAGTCCCACCCGGGGGAACCCGCAAAACCATAGCACTAAACAGTCCCAAAATTAAGACACCTAAGGCGTAGGGCACATATCAAAAGACAGCAACATAAAATAAACATTACACTGAATTCCTGCCAAGATAGACCAAGGGAACCAGGATATAACATCCCAGGGCTCATAATAGAGCCCTCCGGGGATGCGAGAACAGTATAGTCCGCGCATCCCCCGGCGGGCCCTAAACAAAATTAACAAGTCAAGCACAGGATCTAAAGGACACTCAAGAAGAGCAGGTCAGCTAACAGTATAAACATCGGCATAAACGCTAGATACATAACGCTCAGCATAGCTACCAGAACATGGAAAGTCCCACCGTTAGGGAAGAACTACTTGCACAGAGTCAAATGCAATGCAACAAGGCTCGGCAACACGGGAACATATAATTCCATGGAAAGTCATACTTATCTCCCGACCGGGCACGGTAGGTGATGATAGTAGTAATCCAGTGATGTCTTGTATCCAACAAGGATTTCGGCGATGCCGGTTCAGTTAACTAGGTCGTGGGAGGAGGAGTGGAAGAAGCATAACCCGCTGAGGTGCTTGGAGGATTATCAGACGGATGTCGTGAGGTAGCGTGCGATGGCGTTGGTTTGCTAATGAGGAGTGAGGTCGCAGTAGGCCATTCAGGTAATATGATGTCGGGAAGACGCAGATTCTGCACAATATGAGGCAAGTCAGAAGGGTCACGAAAAACAAGGGTTCTGCCTCCAGATCTGATGATGAGATGGAAGGGAAATCCCCATCTATATGGAATGTTCCGTTCACGAAGAACCGTCAAAAGCGGTTTAAGAGCCCTGCGAAGATCCAAGGTATGTTTAGAGAGATCAGGCAGCAATTGTATCTGAGCCCCGGCATATTCAATAGTCGGAGATTCTCTGGCTTTTTTCATGATATCTTCCTTGGTTCTGTAAAAGTGAATCCGACAGATAACATCTCTAGGGCGTTGCGGATCTACGCTGCGCCGGCCCAGTGTCCTATGTATCCGATCTATCTCTATATCGACATCAGATGGGATAGCAAGGAGCTTAGCGAATATGGAATAGGCAGCTACAGGCAATTCTGAATTCGGTATGGTTTCAGGTAAGCCTCGTATACGGATGTTATTCTGCCTGTTGCGGTTTTCAGCGTCATCATGCAGTAGATACAACATATTAATCTGCATCTCATGGCGGTCTAAAATAGCCGCATGGGAAACTACTTGTGAAGAAAGATCATCGCATTGGGTCTGTAGAGCTGTGGTGGCATTAGTAACTTGTTGAACGGACTCACGTATGGCGTGGAACTCCGTCTTGCAGCTTGCTTCCAGGCGCCCTATACTGTGTTGGACATCTTTCTTGGTGGGCAAGGCACGTAGGTGGGCTTTCCAATCCTATTCCTCTTCAGAATCATTACTAGCCGGGCTATGGCTTAAGGAGGCCTCTAAAGAGGGCATCATGCAGGGGCTAGTAATGGGAGAGTCAGGATGTATCTCTTGTAAAAAGGTAGAGGAGGCCTCTGGACCAGGTTCAGGTGCATCTTGCTGCAATCCGGGCTTTTGGAGGGAGCACCGCGCCGACGGTGCCTGCTTCTTGGATGCCGGCAAAAATCTAGCCCCTGGCTTTGCGTCCTTGTTGCGGTCCCCGTGGCCTCCCGCGGGGAAGAAGCCTGGGAAGCCTTCGGTGGAGGGATCTCCCCCTCCGGGGCGTCCCTTCTGTGCCCCTCTTCACTTTTGGCCCCATAAGAGCAGAAAGAAAGGCGCCGGAGCGCTTACACATGCAGAAAACCCCCGGGCGGGATACGGAGCTAGGAGACCAGCGTCCTACTCTGCCGCCATCAAGCCACGCCCCCATAATTTATGATTTTAATATAATAAATAAATATAATTATCATACCTGGGAGTTAATCCTAAGAATTACAGGCCCTCAATATAAACAAAAATTTCTATGCAAAAAAAACTGACAGAATTCGAATACTAGGGGGGTTAAGAGAGCATACATGCAGTATTCAGCTAAAGCCCTCTTGTGATATTATACATAGAAATATAAACCCTGTTAAGTTTATTAAGCATGTTCCTTTATGTTTAATAATAGCTCCATGGCTCTGTATTATTTGGGCCACTTACAGAGATCCCAGAGCATACTTTATCATGATTATACCCTTTACATTTGGGACTAAAAAAAAAAAAAACTGTGTGTATCCAGTATACACTTTGTCTAAGGTCCCGTTTGTTGCCGTGATATTGTCTAAGTGTGAAATGTTTCATGTAAATTCAGCCCTGCAGTCTGTTGTGAAAGTGGGAATCAGAATGACTGCAGACTACTAATTTAAGTGCATAGCTCAACGGAATTAACTTCCTTTCAAGCATTAAATTTGAGTTTTGGATTGATAATTTCATATTAGCTGTAAATAAATATAAATTCTGTTCTGCATTTCTACAGACTTGTTGAAATAACATTAACTTTGTAAAGGAAAAGACCCATGGTTAATTTAGTTTGTCCTCCCATCATATGGTGGATAGTGTTCTAGTTGAAGAACATTTATATTAATGCAGTTTTAAGGGTTTATGGCAAAGTACCAAAAAGTTCTTGTTTGACTTTTCCAGTCATCCTTAGTTTATGTTTAAAAAAACTCATATGGAAATGTAAACATGGAAGAATAATTCCTAGTTAAAGTTAAAATTGCTAATCATGGTAGGAGAAATGTGTTCTCTGATATACTAATAACCTAAATCTGTCATCTTCTCACATCATCTCTTAACACTTTCATTTCCAAAACTTTTTGCTGTACTGCACAAGATTCTTGGTATATATTTACTACATTATCAATTTTGACTACAGTGCAGAATTTTAGAAGTAATTTTTCGAAACAGTTGTAGAATCTTAATTAGTATTTATATGGACACAAGATAACATGTGAGCTACCTTCTCTTTCACCTTGTAAAATCTTGAAGTTCCAGCCTTACCTTCGGTCTTTCACAGTTGTAAAGGCTTCCTTCCTGTAATCCTTCAGTTCCAACTGTAAATTACAGGAAATCAGTTAGAAGAGTTCCCCTCCTACTCCGTTGCTCCCATAACAGATTCACTGATTTAGAATTCATTAGTTGGATTTTCTATCATTTTTTTCTCAGTGACAATGAAAGACAATGCTTGTATTTATATAGTGCCAACATCCTATATACTAAACAAGGGATGTAATTATGCACGGACCCAACATGCGCGCGCACACCACAACCGCCACGCCTAAGCGCGCATGCCACCGCCACTGAAACAGTTGTCATTGTGACATGTAAACGTGCCAAAACAAAACAGCAGGTGACAGTTTCAGTCAGTGTGCTCTACTCCACTCCCCAGTGCCATTGTCGTTACAAATATATTTATTTAATTAAGTGAAAACTTTCCCAGGACGCTCCACCCTCCATGATTGCAAGTCATTGCCATTCTTGGATTTACGTTTTTTTTGAGAATCGGGGGTTTACTAGTATTACATAGTGTTTTACAAAATCCATAGCCTTGTCACTAACTGTCTCTCAGAGGGGTTCACAATTTAATATACCAACATCAGTCATAAGTCATCAATTGTCTGACATTTTATGGGGAAGAGCAAAACACCTCCAGTATGTTTTTAGGATGTGGGTAGAAACCAGAGTGCCCAGAAGAAACCCGCACAATCATGGGGAGAACATGTTGCCTTTGTCAAAGTCACTCAGATCAATTATGCTTGCCCATTTGTATTGCTTCCAACACATCATCTTCTAGAAGTGAATCTTTACTTTATAAAGATACTTTACTTATTCAACTATTTGCTGATGTATGGGAGTCCCATTAAAAATTACATTGAAAATAATTGTTCTAGAGAGATAAATTGCCTTAATCGCTCATGATTTTAAAATAGGTTTTAAATCCTGTTTATTGTGGGCCATCATGTGCGTGGATATATTAATATCCAGTGGCCTTGATGCCTGAACTCATCTAGCCAAAAATACAATAATGTTTAATCTGTATGGTTTGCTTCTAGTATAATATGCATGTTAAAAGTCAAAATAATGCTGCTTTTCTTTTGTTTATACAAGTTGCACTGTCACACTTACCTCTTCCTCGCTAAAGTGCAGGTGCCTCTCTCCTGTGCATGCAGGCAGTATTGACCCTGGGCGTGCTTGCTCTCCCTGGCTATTGAACTTGCTGAGACACAGCACTGCATTTGTACAATGTGTCTTTAATAGTGCCAAGCCCTCTAGCTCTGCTGAGCATTTCCTCTATACCTGCTGTTTAATTCAGTGCTGTCCCTTTCCAGCTCCTGTGCTAACCCCTTATTGCCCAGTCTGGTGTTTCCCTGCCTGTTCCCTTGTGCTGTTCCGCTAATCCCTTGTGTCTGCAGTAATCCCTGTGTCTCCCTTGTCACCTGTGCTACCTGTCACTTCCTGTGTTTGCAGTGGGCCTGTGTCACTGGTGTCCAATTCCTGTATTTATAGTTCTTGACCCCTGGCTTGTCCCTGACCTTTCTTGCTTGCTGCCTGCCTCGACCCTGGCCTTCCTTGACAATTCTCTTGTCTTGTGATTTGTTACCGTGCATCATGCTGCCTACCTTGGTGTGCCCAAGGACCACAACCTGGCAGTAACCAGCCGCTCAACATCCTCACCACTAGAGGCTCTGTAGAAGACCTGGGTACTGCTTAGACTCTGAGCCTTGTCCCCTCTCATGGCTCACACCACTCCTGTACAAGACGCAGCGCCCCCTAGAGGCCACGTCTCCCCATGCCTGACATGCACAATGAAATGTGCACCTGAAGAGTTTGTATATGAAAAAATAATATTATAGTAATAATGGGGCTGCTTGCTTGAGTGGTAAAATGCATATGTAGCATGTTAAAAAAAAAGAAAAGAAAAAACTGCCTCTGATTTAGGGAATATGGACACATATGTACATGTATTGGAAATCTATTGGTATTGGAAAAACTATTTAATGGCACCAGGGTATGAAATCTTCTTTTACGATTAGTCCTTCAACTTGTTCTCATATAGCCCCTACGTGTAAAGTTCACTAAGGCTTCTTTCAAGTAAGGGTTTTTGTTTGTTGGACCGATGTGGTTTATTCCTAAATATTATCCATTAATTTTAATAGCTAACAACAGTATAAACAAAACATTGCAGAAAATAATATTCTTGTTTACGGCACCTCATGACTTAAGCAGTGTACATTTAGACACTAGAGTTAGTTTTTTGTAGAGTACAATACTTGTTAGAACTTTCACTTATGTAGACTGTTGTGTAGTCTGTCTGCAATATACATAGTGAGTAAGCATACGATTTACTTGTTCCCACATGATTTATACATTGGAGTACATACATAACCTTTTGTAAATTAAGCCCATTAAACCAGACCTGTTTAGTAAAATAATATTGCATAAATTACACAGACTCTATTCTCCTGAAGGTCAACCTTGCTTTGATTTCAAATATTACTAGCTAGTCTTAGGGTGTCACACAATGCAGAATAGTAAATTGTACCTGGGCATAAAAATGTACATTGGCAAATGTTTTCAATTCTGCTCCAGATCCATTCTAGGTTTCCTCGATCACCTAGGTTCTCCCATGATAGTCTCTAGTCTTGGAGAGCATTAATAATTTAGGTCCATTCTGTTCTTATCTTTTTTTCCAAAACACAAAGTCTGAAGTTCTTGACTGCAAATATTTATGTCCACAATGTATTTAGTATCAAAGAGTTACTCCAGACTGCTTTATATTTATTAGGTAGTTATTGGATGCCTAAGCTCCCCCATGGATATCTTTATTAAAATAAAGGGAAAAAGAACATTGTATTATTTAACAGGAGACTCATGTTTGTGTTTCCATTAAGAAGTGTAAATAATGCTTCTTAAGTCAGTTAAGTAGTAATGTACAATTTACTCCAATGTACAGCTTTGCTTTTGTTTGTGTTAGCGTATTTGGCTAAACTGCTAGATAATGCATATGTTGAAGAACATATGATAAGTGTAAGGTTGAAAGCAATTTCACTAACCCAAGACGTGTTTAGTGCCTTAATAAGGGGAGATGGAAGTTTCAACTGATCGGCTTATGTTTTATATCATCTGGCTGTGAAGGATAAAAAGCAGCCACAGCATCTTCTGTGACTAAGAACTCATTTAAATTAGGGCACAGAACAAGAGGCATTAAGTCCAGTAAGCAATCATTTCCACTTCACAGTGGACCTTTTAAACGCTTTACTAGGGAAAAAATAACTTTTCAGCTGAGTTACACAAAACTGCACTTTCTAAACATAGGAATCTTGTGCTTCTTGTAATACATCTAACCTCATAGAACAATGGGTATATGCCTAGGAATTATTGGGTTACACTTAACACTGAACAGTTAACCTTAGATGTCAGTCAATGGGGTTATATAACTATAAAAAAACAGAATATTCACTTACCTTAAATCAACCCAATTAAAGTATATCTAAACCCCTAAAACAACGTCTAATATATGCAGTCCATAGATGTCCTAGATGCATTCAATTCTTTTTCTATTTTCTTTAATGCTTTTCTTAGGATTTAACTAGTAACACACTTCCAGTCTTAACGTGACAACTAGGCTGTTCTACCGACTTGGATAACAAACACTTACCTGTCTCCATTAATACGGAAGACAGGGTCTAGTAGTATAGAGGAGAATAAAGCTACCTTTTTTTACCAAATTCAATGGGGTGCATTCGGAGTGTGTCAGTATAACGGGTTTTATTTTGTGTGATTGCATGATTGCAAAAATTGTGCCATAAAAAATAAAACTGATGTAGCCATAGGCTAATAAGCTTTAATATATTGCATTTCTTATGCTTAGACATCTTGTAAGTGTATGTAAATCTCAATAACTTTTTCAGCTCCCCTTTGGTCTGGTTAATATATTGTCAAATGCGTTTTGTTAAATATGTTTGATTAAGTTTGATAAGAGCAACAAAACATGTTGATCATGTAAGACTTTCGGAGCTGTTCTGTGTCCAGTGCTCACTTCCTGTGCAATCTCAAGGAGAGTAATTTGCTCTCCCAGTTTTTGCCTTGGAACAAAAGTATTAATTTTTATTATGTGTATATGGGAGAGTAGTTCTTAACAGTTTGGCAAGAGTAAACCCTCCAAAAGAATTCTGCATGTTGGTAGTTCAGGACTTTTGGAGCAGACTTTCATTTATTTCAGGGTTCGCTGTAGTGCAAGGAGGCCCAACCTACGAGGGTGACAGCATTCTTCCAAATTTAGGAGCAGTTTAGCAGCAATATCACCCCAACACCAGGAGTACTAAGAACAGTAACAAAATGATTCTATTACCTATATATTGTATGTTGTATTATAAGTAAACTGTAGATTTTTTTTCTGCTTTTTAGGAAACTGACATAAAATATGAACTTGATGATCAAGAAAAGAAAAACAAACACCTTACAAATTTATATGATAGGGTTTCGAAAGAAGCAAAGGAAATGGTAATTCAATACTACAGAGTTTATTTACTTTACATCATTATACTTTGGTAAAAATGTATAGTAACTAGTCAAAAATATGTTTTTCTTGTCATGCTCAGTGTATAATTTTTTCTGATTGGCTGCTGTTGCCAATTTTACACTTTTAAATAAAACTTACTGATGTTGTAAGAAAGTCAGTGCACATATTGTCAAATTAGAATACACATATTATACATATATACAGTATTTGTTAACTAATGAATTTGGTAAAAGCCTAGTTTTGCCCCTTTCTGTAGCCAATCAGTCCTCACCTAGTTGGTCCTCAGCCTATGCAGTAGGCGGTGTTGATGCTGGATCAACATATTAATGTGCAAGACACTGTAGTCTACAGTGCCCCTCACTCATGCGTTACCCCCAACCTTTCTGGTATAATGAAGACTATTCCGTGTTTTTCTGCCAAGAAGACTGGGGGCATGTAGTGGTAGAAAGGAAATTCTGCAAGGGACGGTGTCTGAGAGGAGGAGAATACTACAGACAGAGCTGCTGGTTTTTATCCTTTCCTGTGGGATTTAAAAAAAAAAAAAAAAAGAATAATATTATGTGTATTGAGAAACTTATTTACATTTGTACATTTTCTTTACAAAGATTCTGTGTATCAATGACCAATGTAAGCAGGGCAGGAAGGCAAGGGTTTTTTCTCCAATAGGGACAAAAACAGCTGTCCAAACCTAACTGAGGTTATAAACCTTCCCATTTCTTACCTAAGCTGCAAAGACTTAAGCCAATTTAGGATTAAATGTTTATGAAAGTAATACATAATTAAGTTGCTTAATAGATGTTTCACGGAAAGCCGCTATCAACATCTTGTTTCTTTTAAAGGAATGTGATATTCAGTCTCAGTTAACACATTTGGAACAACTGCTTCATAATAAGCTGCATGCATTAAGGGATTTGGAATATGAAAACAAGACCCTCACTCTCGAGAATGAAGATCTGTCAGTAAGGATCTCAAACAGGTTAAGTAGCTGTTTATTTATTGCCAAATATTCTCCACCTTTATTCTTTCTTCAATTTTCTTGCTAGTATGAGTAGCTTTGTACTTTGACATTGTATAGGCTTCTACTTAAGGGTGCATGTAGGTCTTGCATAAATGTTCTGTTTGTTTTTTTATTTTTGCTTGTTATTGGCATTGCATGTCAATGGCATTGTTTCTGGATGAACTTGTTTTGTTATTAGTTAATCCAAAGTATCTTTTTGTTTTCATGACCGAATGCAACATGGCATAATTCAGCCTGAAAATGTGTAGTGCAGCCTTTGCTTACTATGCAAACAAAGTCACGTTTGCATGTGTCAACCATTCAATATGCACTTTGTTCAGCCTCTTTTTTCCAGGGAAATATAAAATGGTCAAGAAATGTCTTCAAATATAGTTTTAGCTGTTTTAGCTTGTACTGGTCCATACAGGCTTTGACTAACAATCTGGAAAACTAGCAGGTGCAATCTGTGAATTTAAATACTTCACTGTGAATATGGATCTAATGCCAGTTCTGCCACAGTATGTAATAAACTATGACATGAGCTGGCATTAATATTGGGGCAGGAACACTGTACATTCTCTTTTTAAATTATTATCATGTAAAAATAAACTCCCTGGCAATAAATTATTTGTATGCTTTTTTAAGGTATAAGTCCATCAAATACAACAACTTACCTTACAGTTAAATAAATAATTTATAATCCTGAGTTTTTACATTTAAATTCAAAATGTGTCTAATTGATTCTCCCCATAGTTGGGCCTATATCAGTGCATGCGTGACTGCTTAATAAGTAGGTGAAAATGACAAAATATTAAATTGGAGTGAAATGGGTAAAGACTGAGTCATGATATGTAATGGCAATTATAGATTTATATTATATATATATGACTGTACACACGGCAGATTTTCGCCCGATAATTGGCCGATGCCGATTATCGGGCGATAAAAATCTGACGTGTGTACGTAGCTTTAGTGTTGAGTGTTCACAACAAAGGAGCATAGGTTGATCCCCAGCATTTTTAATCCATCCAATCAATTTTTAAGGGAAGAGGCAAAAAACTGAAAATTTTCTTTAAAAGTCCCTTTGATTGTATGGATTAAACTTGGCAATTTAGTCTTCGTGGGATGTGGCAAAGTTCAAATAGTTATTGGAAACCTATATACCTTTTTATCTGATCTTCAGCACATATAACATCACATCCTACAAAAAGATCATTTTATTAATTATTAATTATTACACCCACCACATGCCAAACCCCTTCTGCTTTTATCATTGCACTGAACTTTCATCATCCCCTCAGCTATTCCTATTTCTGGCCCTTGACCCAGTCATCCATCCTACTCTCGTGCCTACATTTGCCCTCCATCGTTCTCCCATTCACTAACATGCCTGCTACTTTTCTCTATGCTCATATCACCACATTGGAAGCCCAAACTCCTTACCTGTCATTGACAGGTATAGTACGGCTCAGCCAACCCGGCATCTCGACTATGACAACTATCATCATTTGGTAGCCAGATTACCTACCAGGTATAATACAGTTCATTACAGCTAAATATGAAAAATGAAAAAACATAAATTTTGACTTGGAATTTCTGAATCTGGTCAGATTTTTTGATAGATCCAACTCCAGCAGTTTTCCATCATCTCGTATATACTCATATACATCTCTGTATTTTAAAGGACTGTGCTCATGTGAGATTAAAGTCCTTGCCACCAAGTTAGATGGGGACGTAGGACATAGGCTTCAAAAATTGAACTTATTATCTTTGGAGAAAATAAAATGTGGAACATATAGGTGAGACATTAACAGTTCTGCCAGCCCCATGTCCTCCTAATCAGTATATATATATGTACATATATATAGAATATAGGTGATATATGTCCATATATATCCTTCCTTTATTATATTTATTGTTATATATATATGTACATATATATAGATTTATATATATATATGTCTGTCCATTCAGGATTTTTTTTTTACATTCTCAATCTTTATCATTCTAAACATTTAGAATCCTAGTATGCCAGTTTGCCAGTTGTAATTCTTAGAAAGAACAACACAAATGGCTCCATTCCTTCTCAGAAGCTCTTGTAATGTCTCACTTAATTTTTTAATAAAATAATCATGCAAATACAGTCCACGTGTGCCTATTGTAGTGAATAAACTATATTCATTCAACTCCTTCTCTTTTATTAAACTAGCTATAAGACAAGAGGTAAACATGAGGCAGATATTAAACGAATGCAGAAGAGCCTTATAAAAAATGAAGAACAGACAACCGATATTTCTAAAGAACTCTCTCGAGTGTCTGTTACCCATTCAGTATCCAAATCCAAACTGGCTGAACTGGAGGACAAGTCATCTGCAGAGGAAAGACGCCTAAAGGTGCTTTTTAATAAAATCCTTACCCAGTTTTGCTGTCTTACAAATGTAGTAAACCAAACTGTATTTAAAAGAATGATGGCCCCTTTATGATGGCTGAAGGAGCTCTGTGTTGGTAGCTGGGTAATGAATATATGTGCTGGATTTATAATATTTCAGGGGTGGAAAAGCTGGTTTTGAAAAATGATTTCTGTTATTGAAAATGATCACAAGATGGCAGTGTCCTTTTACACTTGGCAGCAGCAAGTCTCACCATCAGATCAATTGAACATGATGTAACAAAGGTTATAAGTTGATGAAAAACTTCATCTACAGCCAGTAAATAGTTCAGTTCTTCCTGTTTTGTTTTTTGTGAGACCTTTATTATCCACACCCACTGCTGGAAACTCCCAGTAATTACTAATCTTTTTTTTTAATTAACTGTTTATTCTTTTTATAGCTTTTATTGTTTAACACATTTAAAAAATCATGTCACATTGATCTGTGAGGTCAGTAATTTAATTTGTCTATATTTTGCATTTCCCTGGTTCCTCCCTCTGTCATCATTATATTAACATATGTAAATAACATTATTCCAGTCTTATAACATACCTTATTTCAAACTCGGTAATCAGTCATTAGGTCTCTGGGCTTTTGTATGCAATGCAAGCAGATCATGGGTGGTGGGAGGTGTCAACAGGGTGCTGTACATAGCTTCTTGAAAACATCAAAGTCATCAAAAACCATCAGTCATGAGGCAAGCAGTGGGTTGAGTATAATTTGTGTGCTGGATGGATGGGGGATCCACTTTGTCTGGGATATGGGAGTTTATTTTGCCTCCTGGGCTGTATAGAGAATTCATTTTGTATGCTGTGGTGGATGGGGATTTTCTTTGTCTGCTTGATTGAATTAGGGAGTCTTTTGTGTGCTGGGTAAATGGGGTTTAATTCTGTCTGCTGGTGGCTAGCAAAGTTGTCTTGTTCATTTGGGGTAGATTAGGACATCTATATTGTCTGCTGGGGTGGACATGGGATTTTGTTTTTCTAGATTGTATGGGGGTATCCACATTGTCTGCTGGGGGGATGCATTGTGTGTGTGTGTGTGGTCTCTATATTTTCTGCTGGGGTGGGCGGTCTATTTTGTGTGCTGAGTGGCCAGCAAAGTCCACTTAGTCAGCTGGGTGGAGGATGGAGTCCACTTTATCTCTTATGGAAAGCCCAATAAATGTATTTTGAAATTCTGCTGGGTGATTTTATGGACATCCTCTGTATATTAGATTCACCCCGAAAAATGTCTGGAGTCCGGAAATGGCAGTAAGCTTTATTCTATAAACTATGGCAGTACGCTGTATTATAGTATAGCCTAACTATATTCCATCCTGTACAGAGTTAGACTGAAACCTTTTCATGTTGGGTGCATTTTATCAGTTATTGAAAGTGATCCTTTGTGCTTTGTTTCTGTAAGACTTTTATTTGGAGTAAAATATTTAAATTCAGTTTTGTAGGTGTAGGTACAAAGACTGTGGTGTTTGTGTGCCTTGCATACAGTGAGTAGGTTAGTGTTTTATTTAGTAATTCAGCTTTATGCCCCTCCCACCAGATATGTTGGTCACACCCCCAATATTCTGTGTTGCGCAGGCTTACCCCTGCAAGAACTTGATTGCCACGCTGGTTGTCATGCTGATCGTCATATTTGGATACTTTCAGTAACTGATCTGGAACCAGAGCCATGAGAAAATAATAAGCAGGGGAGCCCAAGATGTACAGCATTTCAGCTTCCTGCACCCCCTGGCATTTTGTCAGCTGGGGCCCTGAGCAATTGTCTAGACTTTTTCCCTTCCTTAAAACCAGCCCTGTCTGGAATATGTAGACCAGGATTTCTGACTTTTATTTGACATTCCAATCTGCATATTTTTCCAGGTAAGTGAATCAGAAAGTATAAAAGCCAGTGAGCCAGTAGAACAGCCTGTTAACTAGAATGTTCGGAAGGCAGCCTTCATATTTCTGTTATGACAGGTTTATTTTAAAGGAGATCGAAAGTCACAATCCTCACATTAAGAATTAATAAAGAGTGACAGGCACACAATTATATATGAGTAATATATTTTTATAAATATAGTTTAAAATATGTTTTTTCCTAAACAAGAAAGTGTTTTTGCATTTAAATTTTTTTTTCAGTCTGTATAGAGGGTGCTGTTGGTTTTCACTAACTCTGGCTGAACACTAGAGGGCAGCAAAGTGACTGCAATGTCATCTTCCTGCCAATAAGAAAACTACCTCTCCCATGATGCCTTGCATTGTGTAGCATGGGTGTGAATGTTTACACTTGTAGTCCCACCCTTGTACAGCACATAGGGGTGGCTACAAATAAGGATATTTTGAACAGGGCATTATTGTTATTATCTTTAATATTATTATTATTAATAATATTATTAATAATAATAATAATAATATTAATAATATTAATAATAATATTAATAAACAGGATTTATAACATATTACGCAGCACTGTACATTAAATAGGGGTTGCAAATGTCAGACAAAAACAGACAGTGACACAGGAGGAGAGGACCCTCCCCCGAAGAGCTTACAATCTAGGAGGTGTGGGAAGTAACACACGATAGCAGGATAGATATATTGTAGTCCCATGCATTATGAATATAAACCTCTCTGCAAAGGATATAAGGTATTTATGGGGACTAACTGGACCAATATTCTTACAACAACAGAAGGAATGAATCTATCAATAAAACAAGTATATTTTTTTGTTTGTTTTTCACTTTACTGACACTTAAAACTTAAATTGTTATTTTATACTTTACATATATATTCTGTTGTAGCATCAAAGCATATTTTTATATGGTCCTTGATCTTTTAGGTGTTGTATATAATATCCAAAATTTAATTCTGTACTTTCTGCTCATGTTTTGTTCTACTTTTGAAGAACTTGGTGGATTCCTTGAGGAAGCAAGTTATTGAGGAAATCAGAGTCGGTCAGAGTATGCAGGTAACCCACTTTAGCTTGATATGGCAAACTGAATAAAACCCCAATATGTATTTATTAATGGCTGCATCAGCAAATCATTTTAGGCTTTTAGGGGCCTTTTCAGTGATTTAACAAGGAACATGAAATGTACTCAAACCTTTAGCAGCCAATCAGCATTTATCTTTTACGGATGTACCCACAGTATACTGGATGCTGTAGGTTGCACTTTGTATATATGCACAGCTTAGTTCTGCCTTTTTGTGTAAGCCTTGCACGTGTTTCCCCTTTTATACCAATTTTACCTTTTTGATACCAAATTTTAGCTTTTTGATGCTTGTTTTAGCTTTTTCCTGCTTTTTAATTTGTATTCTATTTTCAGGCAAGAATAAATGCCCTTATGGCTGATAGAAAGCAGAAAGAGAAAGAAAACAAGAAAACGAAAGAAGAGTTGATGAAGATTGCGGAAGAGATTGAACGGCCAGTTGCTGACCTTGAATTAGAAATCAGGCAATTAGCAGAATTTCATGCTAGGAAATCAGAGGTATCATTCTCAGATGATGAAAGTTTTTATATTCTGTTCTGGTTTACAGTTCTCATTTTAAAATATATCCTGCTTAATTGTCACAAAAAGCTAATCCCTATGCAAATTTAAAATACACAACATCACACAGCTCTTGGTTCATTATTACATCATTAAATGTAATGTTTTAATTGCGAGCAATGAAAAAAATCTGTTATCAGGTTCAGCTCCTGTACAGTATAGAGTGACAGAGAGAATCTTATTCATTGTTTATTCACTCTCAGAGGAAGGGACAGACATGAGGTGTTGCTAAACTGGAGCAGAGAATGATCAGGTCCTCTCCGCTGTCAGACTCCCCTGATCCTTGGGTCCTACTGCAGTCCTTGCCTACTAGACCTGTATCAGAGGCATGTATTGCTCCAGTGGAGACTACTCATTAGGTGGCCCTTCATGTGGTCAGTAAGAACACAGCAAGAGTAGCTGATAAAGTTGATGGTATAGCTGTGAAGATGTGGGGTGTGCCATAGAAGATTTTGCATTTGGAAAGGGATACAACTTTTCAACACAAGCATTTGGTTGCTGTGCAGTTATCAAATAGGGACTATGAAGTCCTGAAGAAATGCATTAAGGCTTATTTGGCACCCCAATAATATTGGCATAGACTCTCTGAGTGATTTGGTGGCATGTTCCCCTACTCAGCTACAGAGATGTATTATGGCACACTGTATCGAATAGAACATATTTTTTCTGCCAGTTTTATGAAACATGGTCATCCCAGAAGACTGTAAAATTCTGGCCCATGTATAGAATTGGCCTAAAGGATTTAATCAGATACATTGATTGTATGATTGTAAGCTTCTCACTAGATGGTCATATAAATGTTCTACTTGGACAAAATCAGTTGGATGTGATGTGAAAGATACAGAGACTTCTATATTCTCCTATGGCCTTTCCACTCCAATACTGCAGTGCACTTCTCCCAAGAGTTGTTGTAATTTGGATTTAAAATGTATCATTAAGAATTTTTTGGATCAAACTTAAAAGTTATAGTTGCTACAAGGTTGTAGATGCCACCTCAGAAGGCCATGCCTGAAACATCTTACTTAAGTCTGCAATTATGAGCCTCACCATTGAGAATGTGTGTGACGTTCCAAAAAGTTTGCCACTTTTTGCCCTTTATTCTTACACTTTCAAGTGCTCTATTCTGGGTAATGCGAATGTTGTGTCTCCTTGTTCCATTTAACTTTTGGGCACAACAGAGAAAGTTGTGAAGAGGTTGTGGAGTTCCCTCTAAAAAATGTTGGTACCAGATTTCCTTTAGTCAATCTACGGTCGTCCTTCCTTAGGGCTGGACTTTTCCCTGGAAATATTAACTTTCATTGCAACTTCTCTTGCCATGTCCTCAGGAATTGAAGCAGTGATGTTCTCCGAACATTAGCATATCCCTGCTCCCCATGGCGCAATTAGCTTCATGAGCTTTACTCCTTCTTGTTGACAGTGTCCCTGTAATGAACTGATAGATATAGTTATGACGTGTTTCTTTTTTTTTTATTGTGTGGTTTCCTTGTGTTATGTAGTTTTTCATGTTTTTACTCTTTTTGTAAAAAAAACTTGTACATAATCTGATTGCACATTGCTATTCTATATCATTATAATTTGAGTACTTTTATGTTGACACATTTCCAGGTAAAAAAAATGGTGTGAAATATTTTATAAGGTTTTTATTTTAATTGATGAATTACGTAGTATAGAAAGACTCATTTGTGTGGATGACAGCAGAAACTGCTTTTAAGTTGACATCCAAGGCCTAAAGTAAGTATGGAGTTAATAAATGGGTATTGAATTTGCTGAAGTGGCAGAATGGACAAAAGTGTGGAAATTGCAGTTCAGTGAAAAAAGGTTCAAAACTATGCACTTGAATAGGAAAACTCAAAAGACAAGCTACAGGATTAATGACACTGTGTCAACCGCCTGTCACATTATGTCAGATTAAGCTACTACATATAAGAGGTGGATTGCATTAGTGCAGAAGACAAGTAATGTGCCATGTTGTACATAAAATTTCAGACTCATTGGCAGAGATGTGCACATTTTAGAAAATTAACCCTGATGGCAGTCTGCCCCTTCTGCAGATGCAAACCTTTCTACTGGTTTAAATATTATTGGTCTGCTTTGTTTTTTAATGTTTATGTTTTTATAAAATGTTTGTCTCTGCAACATAAAAAGTAAAAGAGTTCAAAGTAATAATTTCCTTGCAGCTACACAAGAACCCTTCCCATAGTCCTATTCTCACAGTTGTCTCCCAGGGATCACAAACCTTGGTTCTTTCAAATGCAAACAAACAGCATTACTAACCCCTGGACTGAATGTATTACAATCCGATGCAAATGGATATCTTTCCAAATTATTCATTTGCTTGTGTTAATAAATTTTGGTCTAGCGGAGAGAAGTGTGGACCTAATATCTGGGATTTCTTTATTTTTGCCCTGGTAGAATATTTAGGATGAGTAGAAGTGTTCTATCATTTGTTCCTATCAAAAGTATTTTGATTTTGAGGAGAGAATGAAGAAGAGAAGTTTAAGCCTACAGCAAACTATCTATTGAGATATTGTAATGACTATGAGGTGAAACAAAAAAGCACATTAGTTGATGATGTGATAGGAAAATAAATCTTCTGAAAACACTTGTAAAAACCTAAAGCCTGCAATAGCCTGGACGGAAAACAGTCCCATTCATTTTCATTAAAACTATTTTTACAAGGCTTTTGAAAACATTTGTAGGCTGTAAAAAACACTTACAAAAGCACGTGAACATGCCCTTAAAAGATCTTTTACCAGCTTATATTCTCATTTGGATTTCCCCAATTTGCTTGTCTCTACTCACACATATAATGTTATCTATAAAAGGAGCACTATTAAAAACAATGTTATTCTCATAATTGTAGGTGAATAATGCATGTAATGATAGCATTTAGTGTGCTGTCTTTATTTATATTTTTCACCACATTTGCATGTAGACCAAAAAGTCCAAAAGGGTGATGATGATAGGGCTGTGACACACTATAATCCTGCTTGTAACAGTTTTTTTAAAACAAGAATAAACTGCTACTCTAAGTGTATGTGAACACCAATTATATTTTACAGTGTGTTTGGCATTATGTTGCTTTCTGTATACAGTTCTAGGTATGTCATGATTATGTATAATATGAACATTTAGTAACTGTTTGTAAAGTTTTTTTTCCGGGAGATGGCAAATACTTGCCATCATGACAGCTGGAAGTTGATTCATAAAAAATATCTGGTAAATTGCAGATGCTCCACTTAAACTAGCAGTTTTATAATGCCACATTTATAAAAAAAGGCATATTATAAAAGTCATATTTTGTATGGTAGTGATTAGTGTTTTGCCCCCTGTACCATATTTACATATAAGTGATCAGAAACTCAGTTCACTTAAATAGATCAAGCAATCGCCATATTGGAACGTGCGCAGCCCATTACTTTCAATTGCAGCCAAGATCATTGCTTTTTAAAAAGGATATATTGGTAAAATGTTGGTATATGAAACAACTGATAAATTGGAAAGTGCTATCAGGTGATCTGATCGTGCTGATCAGCACTTTAATGTATTATCATTATGATCAACAATAAATTGTCTTGATCATTTATAAACATGACTGTTATTTCCTGACTTTTACATTTATGAATAAGGTGATGTCAAGAGTGCCAATATTTCTGCACAAATAATAACACTTTGTCCTATAAATGGGCCCCCGATCGTCGTATTAAACAGGACATCTAGAATAATGCAAAAAAGAACTGTCTAACTCCAGTCTTAGAGGGCTGCACTAATTTTTAGTGTTTCCCCAGACTTCAGAAAATTTAGTATGGTGTAATTTACAAAGGGGTCTATTTATAAAGCAGTGAATCTGACATTTACTGAAACATACTGCCATTGAAAAACATGGGGATTCTCCATCAGGGAATGTTTTAGTGAATGTCAGATTCACTGCTTTATAAATAGACCCTCAAGAATAAAAAACAAATACTCGGTTTATTTTAAAGTATTTTATGTATTTACTGTTTTATTTGTGGCCCTCACCCTGTAAGCAGCCCTTTCGTGTAAATGTATACAGGGATGTCTACTGATTTTACATATGGATTTTGTGTGCCTTGGTTTGAGAGTAAACTTGAACCTCCAGATTAAAGTTGGCATCAGAAGTACACTTAGTGGTCTTATCTGACAGTGTACATTTGTATTGAGTAGTTTTGACAGTGTTTTTCATGGGCTTGTCATATTTCAATGCAGATGCTTATGACATGTGACAGGGTGATGATACAGGACAAGGAGCTTCCCATCTGCTGACATTGTTCAGTGTTGTTTCTTACTGGAATTAGAATATAATCTAGCAGTGTGTTGAAGGATCTAATGTTCCAGATTCAAAACCACACAAAATGACCAAGTTATTAAAGTAATAGCAAGTACAGGTTCCTTGGTCTGGCTGACTTTTAGTAAATCATCCAAACTTTTGTCTTCAGCTTCACTGCTTCCACAACCATGTAAATTATTTTTATTTTACAGTCATATAATCAGACAAACATAAAGCATTAGGGGATGCAATTTAGTTTTTCTTTGTGTGCTCTACATAGTGGTGGTGTCAGTGAGTAATGTAGTAGGCCCTCCCCCTGTAAAATATAGAAGTAAAAAGTGACAAAGATCACATCATTAGTCTTGTAGAGTAAAGGGGTGGGGAGTGAGGAATAGATCTCTGTCTTCAACCATGAATCGTATTTCTACTTTGTTTTCAAATAACCAAACATTCCTAATTTTAAAGACAGGCGTATGGAGAGTGACAAGATAGCATGGGAGGTAAAATATTTAGAACTTTTACTTTCAAAACCACTTTTTTTTAATCATGGTTATGAGTATGGGCGGACTTCTGCACTCGCTACAACTGTAGGGATTGTGAGAACTTACGGTTAGAACTTTGTTGAGTTTAGGCTATCTATTTGTTGCACTTATTTCTCGTTTGTTTTTGTTTCCCTGATGGTTCCATCACTGCAACTTTTGGATGCTGAATATAGATTTAGTTTTCATATGAACCAAGTCTTCTACATTAGCAATTGCAGAGCTGTACAAAGACCTTCTATGAATGCTTCACTTATTATTATGGCTCATTATGACCTTTTTTCTCTCCTGAATCACATTTTATTCTTAGTCCTCTCTCCTAAATACATTGTTAAACCACACAAAGAAAATATATGTTTGTAAATGCCTTAGTTATTAAGTTGTTTCACATTTTATTCTTGCAATTTTACATAAGTATATTTTGTTTAATATATACGGACAAATTAAGATCTGTTGTTGTGTGGTTTTACAAATAAAACAAAAGGCATTATTTTTAATGTACATTTATTTGGTACTTACTATTGCTACCACCAATGGAGTTGATTTACAAAAGTAGATTATGGTTGTTCACTGAATTGTAAATCTGCAAGGGATAACTCACATAGTTTATTGAATGAGACAAAGTTCTGTTGACATCAGCTATCCAGTTGTGAACACAAAAATCATTTTTTCCTTGCATTGTATTGGGCAATGTTTGCAAACAGACTTCCCCCCATATTTACTAAGCTCTCCTTTACAGAGTGATAATTATTTTTGATTAGTAAACAGCCTAAACTCTTGTAGTAAATTAGCCCCACCCAATGCAATCTTCACTATCATCTGGAATTACAGGTACCACTAAGATCATTAGGATCTACCACTAGGATCTTTACCTTCAGATGCTCTCAGGTGTGTGGTATGCTTGCCTTTCCTTGCTGGCTACTTTAACTTTCCTGCCCACCACTATACTAATATTATTTTTAAGTTCAGGAACAGACAAGTGACGAAGCTGTTGGTGGGACAAAACATCATAAAGCAGGCAGGACAAAAGTGCAAGCATCTGACATGTATGAAAGTGTTTGATTCTCCAGATCCTAGTGCAATGTTTCTCAACCTTTTAAACACAAAGGAACCCATGAAATACCTTTCAGGTCTTCAGTGACCCCTACCATAATTTCTATATCAACAGCTCACAGTATATTACAATGGTGGTCTGTAGGAAGATTGTTTCTTTAATTGCTATCCAATAAGTAGTATGTCATCCTTAAGCTACGTACACACGTCAAATTTTTTTCGCTTCGGCTGGATATCGGGGGAAAATCTGGCGTGTGTACAGTCCGCGTCGTTCATCGTCCGTGGATCCGTCCTGGCGGATCCACGAACGATGAACAATGAGCGATCCTAATCCATGGAGCAGAACGAAGCTGTATGTACAGCACTCGTTCATGCATCGTGTGGTTCTTATCGTTGGAAAGGATTGTGAAGGATCCTTTCCAACGACAAGAATTGCACATGTGTATGCGGCTTTACATATAGCCAAAAAGATCATTAGAGTTAGTTAATCTCACCTGAGTGGAATAAATTGCTCATTGTTCAAAGACCCCCAAGCAACCTCTGGAGGAACCCTGGTTGAGAAACACTGTCCTTGTGGCACCTGTAACTCTAGAAGACAATAAAGATTCCATTTAACATGTGTTTTTAGTAATGCTGTATTTGCTTTTTGTTCGTACAACATAACAATTGCCCAAGTGATTGCTGATGTGCACACAAATTATTTAGCCTTGTTAACAAACATTGTAGAAAGGGCAGATGCCTTATTCTGTACCAACCATATAAATTCAGAAGCCAACATTCTAATGCAGGTTTTTAAAACTCAGACTCACCTGCTGGCTCTGTTTACCTAATTGTGTAAAGCTGTATTGTAGACATGTGCATGCCCATGTGTTGTAGACATGTACCATCTACATATACATGTAAAATAGTGATTAAAAATTCCTATATGCAATTGTTTTCACCAGGAGCTTAGGAACATTCACCAGAAGAAGCAGCAATGTGAGGAGAGGTTCAGCAGGACCAGAGAGCAGTTAACAAACCAAAAATGCAAACTGGAGCAACAGCTAAATGATACACAGGTAAAGAAACAGATTCCTTTTTTTTGTATTTCTATATCCCAAGATAGTTCCTGAACATATATGTCTACAATATTGATGAGCAGCATACTGATTGTTGTAAAAGTTTGGTCATCACATTTGGCACAAATTACACAAATGTTTGGTGTATTTTAGCACAATTTTCTATATTTTCTAAAATATTATATTATAATTGTGTTAGTAATCACAGTGGGACCTTTCTATTGCCAAAGATATCCCTAATACTTTTAGATATTTGCTAACTAGTACTCAGGAAAACAAATGACATTTTATACTCTAGTCTGATAATGTAAAAAAAATAGAATATATAAGTTTTATCGAGGTAACACATAATATAGCAGAGGCTTTTCAGGCGTAAAATCACATAAAAGCAAGTTTTCCATCTGGGCACATAACCTAACCCCTAGTGCAATTTTAGTAAAGCAATAATCTTGTGTGTGGAAAAAAACAGTTCATGAAGTCCCCATTCCTCTGACATTTAGACACATGTGAAGGAAGTAAAACATTTGAGATCTGTTTGTGCCCATTTCACAGTGGTATAACTGATTTTCACAATGCACTAGTAGCTTTTCCGTTTGATCCATGGTCAGAATAAAGGATGGCAACAAAAAGAACAGTTTTGGGTTCTATCAGATCATAAACTACATGTTGGTTACTCCACTACTTTAGGGAAAAGAAATAAATATATAAATAGGATATTTTGATTGATTCCAACACTAATATTTTATAAACAACATTTTGCATTCCTATAGGTTCAAAGTTGTTTATAAGTGTTCTTTCCCTACTACAAATAAGATGCAATAGTTGACTTTCTAAAACAAACAAGATATGCTGTAGGCTTAGGAACCAGCCCATGGGGTTTAGAACCCAGATATTTCTATTTGCAATCTGCTTTGATCATATTGTAATGTTAGCACTTCTGGCTTGCTAAACTGTGTTTATATCCAGTATACATTTCAATTATCTATTTCTATATTATATATCAGTGTACCCTGAGCACAATTTTCTTAAGCATAATGTAACATACATTTTGTTTCAAGTCAATGCATTTAAACATACGATTGATTGTTCTGTGTAAAGTTTAAACTCTAACTTTGCTCATAACAGTGCTCTTTTTCCCCAGCAAGGTACTGTCACTCATTTTCAGTGCCCTGCTCTGTTTCTCTGAAAAAGCAGGGTTTCTGAAAATGATTCCACCTCCAGGTGACAGTGCTAAAGCCAGACCCAAACACATGTCACACATGATGACATCCACCCAGCTACTCGCAGACACTAAAACCTTATCAGGGCCAACTCCTGGAATGGGCAGATGGGAGGGAGCGTGGATGGGTACCTACACCTTACTAGGGAGGAGGGGGGGTTGCGAAAGGCACTCTTACTTTGAATGGACAGTTGACTGTGTCATCTCATTTATTCAGAATTAGTCTACTTTTGTATTTCTTTTATACTGGACATAATGGGTGTTATAAAGCAAAATGTCTCCCTGCAATTAAAAGTCAATACATTGAATTTTCGTAGTGGTTTATCTAAAATTAGATAGATGTGCCCTCTAAAATTCAATATGAGGGCTATGATAAAATATAATTATGAAAACCATATCAAGAAAAATAAATTTTTGTTCACTAATAACACCAGTATACATAGAAATATACAACGTTTCCTTTTGTGTAAAAAAGTTTTGTGCCAGCAGCTAGTGGTCTACATCCTTCCAGTGCCTAATGTGTTTGCCATGGAATTGTTCGATAGCTGATTAAGTGCTGTGGTGCTGAAGGATGCCCATCCCTGATTTAAAGTGCATAGGTCAATTTTGAAAATATTATATTAGGCTCTCACGAGAAGCCTGCCATTTCTAGTCAGTTGCTTTGGATGTATATAGTAGTTTTCCTTCTCTTGCTTGACGTAGTCTATTAGGCCCATAGCCTTAAGAGAGGGTAAAATAAAAAGCAAAATTGATATTGGGGTCACTGGAGACACGGCTGTTCTGTTCACTTGCCAAACTAGTGTGGATTGCTTCGGGGCTTTAGGAAAACGACAGAGAAAATCAATAAAGAAAGAAAAAGATTTCACATATAATTGAAATTGCTTGCTTATTACACTTTTGCTCAGCAGATGGCACCTTCTTGTAAATGATGGGTAATCTCAGCCAGTCTATTAGTTACAAGATTGTATCAGCGGCAAGACAGAATTATTTGTAACATCTTCAGACCCTGCTATTAATGTGTCAGTAAAACACACAAAAAACACATTTGCACTTTTTCATATAAAAGATTGTTTGCGCTTAATTTCAGAGAGCTATATTATTGTGCAATTCATTACTGTACCAAGCATGTTTTAGATATCCAATCACATAACATGCCTAATACCAATAATAAAAGAAAACCTGTATTTATAAGCGTATATACAGACAAATATTGTTGGCTTAAATAAAACAGAGGCAGTTCTTTATACTGCCCATAACAAGATATCAGATTTTAAGTGCATATATAAAATTGAGATTTGGTTGGATGCTAAACACTTAAATATGTAACCTTATACCTAAATACAAATTGAATCATACCAAACAATCATATTCAAATTTTCAATTTCTAGTGGATAGTATGTAGGGTAAGGGATCTGTTTATCGAACAGTAACTATGTGCCAGTTTCCTCATTGTGCTTTTGTGAGATTTTTTAAAATTTAAAAATACATATTTTCAGTTCACAAAGATTACTCTCATGGGTCATGTTTAGTTACTTTATGCTATTAAATCTTGGTAAATATTGACATTTTGCAGTAAATGTATGTAAAACTTGATTAGGAAAACTGATCACATGGGTTATTTGCTCTTTAAAATATCACTGGTTTCTGACTGGTGACAGCAGTTTATAAGGCAATAGTAGAAAATGGAGCCATCCAGAATGAGAATAGCCATTTATTAGAAAAATATATGTAGGGGCAAAAAAAAAATCAGTAAATAGGTGCAGTTTTAACATTTGCCAGCGTTTTACTACACATGCACAGTGAGATTGGCACTCTTTTTTCTCCATCTACGTAACCTGATCATGCGCATGCGTAGTGCGAGATCGGGTGACTTATGAAGAAAAAGATTTAAGAAGATGGAGGTGCCTGGCGCTTCCTCAGTGCCGGGCTGAAGGAGGATACCCGGATGTCACTGGATTCGATTGAAAAAACCTCTGGATGGATCGACGGATCTGCGGGATTAAAGGTAAGTGTGATTTTTTTATGTTTAAATCTGCTTTAGATGATCTTTTTTTTCAAATCTTTATAACAAACTTTCTAAAAGCATAGAAAAATTACTTTAAAAACAAAAATATGTTGTGTCTACAATTCCAGCCATATTCCAGCTTTAACACTGAGCTCACTGTCACAAAGCAAAATTATTTCTCCGCTGTCATTTCCTCTCAAGCTTTCAACCCACGCAACCTCTTCTCAACAAATGACTCCCTCCTAAACCCCACACCTGCTCCCTCCACAACAACCTTCCCAGCCCAAGACAAAGCCACCTACTTTAGAGATAAAATCAGACATGATGTCTCTGCTCACTGAGTCACTCCAACCATACCCACCCCTTCCACCTGTAAATCATCACTGGCCTCCCTCAGCCCTGTTACTGTGGACAAAGTCTCTTCTCTTCTCTCATAATCTCCATCTACTACCTGTCCGCTTGACCCAATTCCCTCTGATCTACTCCATGCCCGTTCCTCCACCCTGGCCCCTGCTCAACCTCTCCCTTTCTACTGGTAAATACCCCTCCGCTTTAAAACATGCCATAATTCTCCCTATTCTAAAGAAACCCTCACTGGACCCCCTACCCTCTAACTACAGTCCTATCTCCCTTCTCCCATATGTCTCCAAACTTCTTGAACGTCTTGTCTACAAACGACTCACCGATTACCTGAGCACCAGCTCTCTCCTTGACCCTCTCCAGTCTGGTTTTAGAGCTGCCCATTCCACTGAAACAGCCCTTACTAAAGTGACCAATTACCTCATCAGAGCTAAGTCTCAAGGCAACTTTTCCCTCTTCCTTCTCCTTGATCTTTCCTCTGCTTTTGACACTGTTGATCACACCCTTCTAATACAAATCATGCACTCCATTGGTATCAGTGATCATTTGTCTGACCGGTACTTTCAAGTTTCTTTCAATGGTAATTCTTCCTCGCCCGCTCTCCTCCCTGTTGGTATTCCCCAAGCGTCAGTCCTTGGACCGGTTCTCTTTTCTCTGTACACCTCCTCTCTCGGTAGTCTCATATCCCCCTTTAGCTTACAGTATCATCTGTATGCTGATGACACTCAAATGTATCTGTCCACGCCTGAATTGTCTCCCTCAGTCCTGGATAAGGTCTCATGCTGCCTGTTGGCCATATCATCATGGATATCTGACCGATTTCTAAATCTCAACCTGAATAAAACAACTCCTCATCATCCTCACTCAAATTCCAAATTTCCCCCTGAGATATTTCTAACTATTAACAACACTTTTATTCGTCCCTCCCCTCAGACACGTTGTCTTGGTGTCACCTTTGACTCTGCCCTCTCATTTACCCCCTATTTTCAGAACATTTCCAGGTCCTGTCACTTTCACCTACGCAACATCTCCAAAATCCGCCCCTACCTGTCCCCTGAGACCACCAAACTCCTTGTACATGCTCTTATCATCTCTCGTCTGGACTACTGTAACCTCCTCCTCTCTGGTATTGCACTAACCCGACTCTCTTCTCTACAATCTATTATGAATGCTGCAGCCAGACTCATCTATTTTCCCACTGCTCCTCTTCGGCTTCATCTCTTTGCAGAGCTCTACACTGGCTTCCATTTCACCTTAGAATCAAATTCAAGCACCTGTGCTTTGCCTTCAAATCCCTACACAGTTCTTGTCCCACTTACATAACTTACCTGGTAAAAAAATACTCCCCCAGCTGCTCTTTTCGCTCCTCCAATTACCTACTAATGACTTCCTCACTCATAACCTCATCACACACACACGGATACAAGACTTTTACAGAGCTGTCCCAAGTCTCTGGAATGGTCTTCCTCTTCCTATTTGGCTTGCTCCTACTTTCTGCTCATTTAGCGCTAAAGAGCACTCAAAACCTATTTTTTAAAACTTGCCTACCCATCTTCTTCTGTCTTTTAAAACCATCACTACTTCCACCACTACTTATCTCCCACCCTATTGTGTGTAAATTCCCCCACCTACTAGATTGTAAGTTCTTTGGGGCAGGGTCCTCTCCTCCTGTATCACTGTCTGTATTCGTCTGTCATTTGCAACCCCTATTTAATGTACAGCGCTGCGTAATATGTTTGCGCTTTATAAATCCTGTTTAATAATTATAATAATAATATTAATAATGTCAGACAACAGAAACTGTTGTATCCACTGCTAAAACAATATATTCTGTCTTTGACTGAATAAAATGGTCTCACAAATGAGAGCAATGGAATTTTTTAATTTAGTTTAAAGTAGAGTTGGTCTTTAACATTTTTTTCTTTGTCAATGAAAGGCTATGAGATCTATTTATAAAACATGGAATATGACATTCTTTCAAACATTCTCTCATGGCAATCAATTACTGCCATTGAAACACATGGACCTGGAAGATTTACATGAAGGAATCTTTGAGGAAATGTCTGGTTCCTTGTTTAATAAATAGGGTCCTATGTGTCTAAAATTCTGAGTCTTATGAGTCTGTAGTTTAGTTTTATTAAAGTTGTTATGATTTTTGTATGGGTTCAATGAGTTTTTATAGAGGTACACAACCTGTGCCCTGTGAGTGTATTTAAGCGGAGAACTTCCTATGTAGTCCTCTGCTCAGTAGGGGCGTATTCCCCTTTGCACTTTTGTCACAAAGCTTATAGAAGTTAGCTTTTCTGGCTAATGCCCCTCTATCATCCATGATTTAGGGACATAGTCCCTAAAATAAAAGGAATACACACTATTAAAACACTGCTTGTATACGAAGTTCTCAATGCCTGCTGCATATACTCATCATATAATTAAATGTAATAATTATTCTTCATAATTTAATCATTAGAGTTATAGTACATTTTGCCTCATTTCAGATGAAAATATCAGAGGTTTCTGAAGAATTAAGGAACACGGTTGAGCGTTTACTACAATTTCAGAAATCAACTCAAGATCTAATACTATATGGGAATGTTATTCAGAATACCATGAAGACAACTCAGAAAACAATTGAAAGGCTGGAGTAAGTTATCTATACTTTTTTGTACACATTACGGGACATTTAATTTGACTTTAGTTTTCAATTATTTTTTTAATACTAAGGAAAAATGGGTGTGAACATTGTTTACATCTGGTTTCAATTTTACAGGTGGTAGTAGTTTAGAGCTCCTTACTTTTGCTTAGTAATATGTTTATTCTAATATTGTACTTAAGCAATAGGTTGTGCCTTATACAATTACTGCAGTCCATTAGTACAGTTATACTTTGCTCTGCAGGCTGATGGTTCATGTACATCAGGGATATAGAATAATTCACTCAATCCCTACTACAGAGCAGCTGTTTTTTATTAGCCAAGGACATAAAATCCGTAATGCAAATGTTTTAAAAAAAAATAGATACCTAATGTAAGAGTATGGGTATAAACCTAGGATTAAGGGGGTTACAAGGTGGTAGTAGTTTTACTAAATTAATTAAGGTATTTGCGTAGAGCAGTTGTAAGCTTTTTACCTTAACAAATTATAAATTTGACATACTTTTGTATTACCTAGATGAGCATTTTTTTCAATAATACATATGATTTAGTTAAAATGTTAGTTACAAATAATACATATTCAATAATACTAACTTTTCTCATTTTTAAGGCAAAATTATAATCTACAGGAGCTGCAACTGAACAATGTAAAAGATACCACTGCACAGCTGTTAAAAGAAGCAGAAACGTACACACAGCGTATGGAAAGAGAGGATGAAGACCACACTATACAGTTACAGATCAGACAAAAGATACAGAAACAAAGCACTGTAAGTTTGAAATGAATTGATTTACCTATATTTGTATTTGAAATAAGTCAGGAAAACATACAATGGCCCTGATTTATTAAAGCTCTCCAAGGCTGGAGAGAATACACTTTCATCAGTGAAGCTGGGTAATACAGAAAACCTGGATGATTGATGATTTCCTAAAAGTCATTAGCCCTTTGTTAGCAAAGGTCTACAATTCTGGACCAGATCCATTCCATGTTTGCTGGATCACCCAGCTTCACCGATGAAAGTGTATCCTCTCCAGCCTTGGAGAACTTTAATAAATCAGGGCCAATAACCCATAGCACCAAGTAAAACCCTGACAAGCCTCTTTATCAGCTCGCACCAGTCTGATCATTCTTCTGTGACCTCTGGCACCAACAAGGCATTTTTGCCCATAGAACTGAAATATTTTTTAAACTATTCTATGTAAACTTAGAGGTGGCTGTGCATAAAAATCCCAGCAGATCAGTTGTTTCTGAAATACTCAGATCATTCTGGCACCAAGAACCAATACATGTTCAAAGTCACCTAAATCACCTTTATTCCCTATTCCTGTGCTCATTTTTAACTGGTATCTTGACAATGGTTACATGTCTAAATCCATTACGTTTCTGCCATGATTGGCTTTCTAGATGTTTGCACCGGTTGATCAGGTGGACATAATAAAGTGGCTGGTGAGTGTATACATAAAGTGACCTGCTATGTTTCCAACTATAATCCTTCTAGCAGCTTTCTACTAGGTTGGTACCAGGTTTACCTCTGGCTCTCTAGATCCCTTTGGACATCGTAGCCAAAAGTAGACCTAGCACATTCACTGCCTGGATATCAGAGCTAGGGGTAGATTCTAGTTTGGGAGTGTCATTTACCTTTCTTCACCACAAGTGTAGGGTGAATGATGACTATACTTTATAAATTCAGTTATCCTTTGATAGTTTTTGTTATGTTATGACACTACAGGTTGATATGTTTTATTACAATTCTGTGGAAAGCTTATGTCTGTATGGTTTATTTTCCTGAACCAAAGAACAATGTGCATGTAAATTAGTTAATTTTTCTCAAAACATTCCCTTTCGCAATCTGCTATATGTATTACATATTACAAAGAAGTTAAGAGTTGTATGCATTTTTCAAGTTTAATTGGCTGGTATTAGTAAATAGCCAATTGCATTCCAATATACCTTATAGATGTATATCATATTCATTAAAAGATAGAGTGTTTGTATTCATCTAGAGTATTCTAGAGATCAGTGTGTAACTAGGAAGCTGGATAAAATTTGATATATTCCTGTCTTTTCAATTGAAATAGCAGAGAAGGTCATTTTCTACAATGTTTGGAGAGGACAGGGCTGATAACATTTGCTGCAGCATTTAGTAGTTTAAAAATGTAAGAGTATAAGGTAAAGGTTTAAATGCAATTGCAAAAGTTTTTTTCATAAATGTGGTAATACTTTTCCTGATTGACCTAGAAACCTGAACCTAGGATGCTTAGTATGCTTATGTTGACTTCTAGCTCTAAACTTTATGTTCTAGCCTAAACCCCTGAAGTAATCATCAGTTGGTTTTGCTGACAATATTCAGCTACGTCCTGTCTAGGTTTAGCAATCCAACGCAATGATAGGGTAAGGATTGAGTCATTTAGGGTGCTCTAAAAAGTCAAAACCATGTTTGAATGTAATTTAAAAATAAATCTGGTAAGTGAATTTGCATTACTTTAATCCACAATTTTACTGGGGTAGGTGTGCTTGAAATTTCATTTGTTGGTATTTGCATTCAACTTAGATGATCTTTAAAGTATATCTAAACTCAAGAAAAAAAATATAATATGTGACAGCTTGCTGGTCCTAAAATGTGGTAGTTTGCATTAACATTTTTTTAACCTAATTTTTTGTAGTGACACAGTTTGCTACAAACTTGGCTAACATCAAATAACTCATTTTCAGTTTTCAAGCAACCCATGTGGCACTTTGGCATTTTGGCAATTATTGATGTATACATTTCTTTGTTATCTGTCTGTCTTCTCTTAGCTGATACTGTTTCATATTGTGCCAGTTAAAAACAAAAAACAGAAAAAAATCAGGCGCACTATTTGCATTCATTAAAATTCCATCATCACCTAGTGTATTCCTAGCCCTTGCAGCTGTAGGTATGCATACAACTTTTGGCGTACTGAGCTTACTAGAAGGAAATAAGGTTTGTTTAAGCAAAGGCAGCTAACTGCATTGTGGGATAACATAACACCTAACATAACTTTTTCCATTTTAGGGTTTCATGTTGGCGATGCCACATACTCTTTCTATATATTGTTATATTCATGTCTCTTTGGCTATGGTTGATTTTGTTTGAATTGTCGAATATCGTTTGAACGAGATATGCTTGATTTTCCTTTTATTTCTTTGGACAAATATGCTTTCCTTGGCATGCTTGAGAAGAAATAAAGACAAGGAAAGCAATTACTACCATTTTGGATCATTGAGCCATCATGCTGTGCTCTGTCAGCACTGCCTGGGTTTTCCTGTAGGCATGTACGCTACGTTATGATAATCCTGTTGTAACCAGTGGTGATTATTATTGGCATGGCTGTAAAGTGTTTAGGGATCTAATAAAGTAAAACTTAGACATGACCTAATTGGGTCAGGAGTCTCTTGGACGTCATAAAACATCATTTAAGTTTTTTTTTAAAGTTTGCTGCGTGAGCACTTGTATCTGTAGGTTTTTTTTCTTATAGGGCGGAGGGCTCTTCTACTACACAGGTATATAAAAGTTCACAATCTTTATGGGTACACTTGTTACTACCATGTTTATTTTCTTTTATTTACACCTTGAAAACACGCCATGTAGAATACCTACATATTCGTATATTTAACTTTTTTTTTCTACATAGAGCATACATTTTACATTGAGAACACTGGAATAATTAGGTTTAGGGTTCTGGTGTGACAGAAGAGATGGCCTAATGACAACCCAATCTGACCACAATGCAGTCGTGCTGTTTAACCTATATTTTGCTTTCCCCACACATGTTCATGGATGGCGCCACTTCACTGCATGACCAAAAGCATAGTTAGTTAGACACATAATCCTCTTCATTCACATGGGAAAACCTTTTTCAGGTCAAAATGATGATCATTTCTTCTGCTTTCATGGCTTTGCACTCATGGGATTAGGACATTGTGCCCACATAGCAAATGCTGTTTCCCCTTTCTATTATTAGGAGCACCAGTTCCAGTATATCTCTTCTTGTTCTTTGTGGTCTGGATGGATATTGTATTGATCGGGACATCTTTGTTAGAAGTGTTAGCCATTGACTTGCCATTAGGGGCAGTCAATAGTACCAATACAGTGCACCATTTTGCCTAATAAATCTGTTCTCTGAAATAACAAAGCTGTAAATATTACATCTATATCAATTCGGATCAGAACACTGTTTGAATAAATGTAGCCATACATGACCGTATAGTCAGTTTCCTGACACATATGCGCACACACCCACCCAGCCACATACTTCTTATTTCATTGACTTAAATTTACTTTGTATACTGTTTTATTCAATTCATAATTCAATCATTTCGTGGTGACATCATTCTCGTGTATCCTGTCACTGAACCATTGTCCCTATGTTCTTCATTTACTTATTAATTACCCTGTTTCCCCGATGATAAGACATTGTCTTATTTTTTTTTGAAGGCCAAAATATGCTCTAGGGCTTATTTTCAGGGGGATGCCTTATTTACCCATGAAGAAGACTACAGTACACAGTTATTGTTCA